>NC_048601.1:15351166-15659499 GCF_003668045.3 Cricetulus griseus
TAGCTTGCTGTTTTAATTTTGGTAAGTCATGTTTCTAGGCTTTTATTCTCTTCTTCTTGGTCAGCTTTTCCCAGTGTCTAAATTGTGACCTATTTGAGGGTCACATATCAGATATCTTGCATGTCAGATATTTATATTACAATTCATAACAGCATCAAAATTAGAGTAATGAAGTAGCAACAAAATAATTTTATGACTGGGGGTCACCACATCATAATGAACTGTATTAAAGGGTTATTACATTAGGAAAGTTGAGAACTACTGTTCTAGATTTTCTCACTTTGTGTAATGTAATTTTTCTACATTTTCTTCTGGATTCAAGTGGAATCTGCTGTAACTCCCATCTTATGAAATTGGTTCTTATTTTATATTTCCTGTTATTTTAGGAATAAGACTTTCCGATAATAAAATTAACATGTAATTAATACTATAAATTAGCATGAAATTTTATGAGTTGTAAACTGATGTTCTGGGTTCAATATCTGGGATTAAACTTCCCCAAACACAATCAAAAGACTTGCTAACTCAAGTGATACAGCCTGTGTGAAACAGTAAAGTGTTTTGCTTTTCTTAGAAACCCATGGTTATTGTGGTGAGGTGCTTGAGGCTGAACATCTACTAAGAGACATTTATCAACTCAGAAGCACATACGGAGTGTCACAGGTGATGTCTGCTCAGAGACTATGACTAGAAAGCATCTTCTTGGTTAATGCAAATGTATCATAGTCTGCATTTATCTTGTATTTCATCTGGTTATGGCAGCATCCAAATATGATAACCCATTATTAGTATGTCAAGAATTTAACACTGTTTCCAATAATTTTCAAGACTGTTGTAACAATCAGTCTCATTCCTTGGAGACTATAGTGATTACATATTATTGCCTATAAAAGAACTTGAGTATATCATAGGCTTTGAAATCTTTTGGTCTTCTAGATGCTAATTCCCTTTATTCCACAGATCAGAAGGAACAGCAGAGTTTGCTAAATTTCAACTATATATTCAAGATTAGGCAAAACACACAAATAAACTAGAATTTCCTTGGGTTGGACAGGAGGCAAAGCTTTTGAATTTGGGGACCTGACATTCAGAAACTACTGCTCCAATTAATGGACCACAACATTTCTTGAGTTCAGATATTCAATTCAGTCAAGACCTCACACCTGCTAGCCCCAGAGAATATGATTCTTTATCCTGTCCTCCTGGCACTGTTATCTGCTAAGTGACCACAGTACTTTGGCTACCCCAGGTTATTATACCTTGGCAAGTTTGTGATGTAATTTTAGTGCATTCATCATAATAATTTGATACACAGGCAGTAGAGACAAAAAATTATTAGCTTTGCAGGACATTGCCATCTCCTAGTTTTCAGTGTTGGCCACTAAGTAGAAATGAGTTGATTCTTACTGGGATTTCCCAGGGCTCAACTAATCAATTTCTAAGCAGTTTTGAAGATCTTACTGCTTAACGTCCTGCCATACATTTTCTTTACCAGGTGCATAGATACATAGTCTCTCACAGGGCAATAAGATGATTACCCACCTATGTCTAACTTATCATTCCATGTATTTAGACATATACATATTTATGAATGCATTTGTACTGTAAAACGTTGTATATTTACTTTAGCTGTATAAGGGACATTTAAAAGCATCATTACTGAAAACCCAGAATAATAAATCACCTCTTTCTCTTTGATTATAATGATTTTTATATAGAAGCTTTGTCAAAGAATATATGTAACAATACATCAATAGGCAGATGATTATGATTTTTAGAAACAAAGTTCAACATACAGAAAAAATTATGTATGATTCACAACATTACTTATATTTGGTATAATATGTATATAAAACTTGTCAAGAATGACAGAACTAACACAAAACTAGTGGATGACTTTAATTCTTTATAAAATGCTGCTTTTGAAATGGATAAATGCATTGCTCTTCTGAAATACTGACTTACCTTGTCTTATTTTTGGACTTACAGGATATCACCCTTGGAGCCATTTTCACCTTGTTTGGAAAAGACTGTTCTTACCCAGCACCTGCAGTTCAAGTGCAATCTAAGGAGTTTCCATCCAGGGTGAAAGGTGATATAGTGTTCCTTCAGGACCAGTTCCTGGGGGCTTAGTGCAAAAGACTTTGCTTAGCTCAGCCTCTTTTCTAAAAGCCCAGGATGTTCTGCCATCAGCATCCCCTCCACTCAGTTATGCCCTATGCTTGCATTTGCATTTTTCTTCTCGAAGCATATCCTTATTACCTAGAGGAGGCAAGAGAGAAGAGACATTGGATATTTGTGTAAATGTCCCTGTAAGGTTATGCATTGCAGGCTAGGCCACTAATCTGAAGTGTTATAGGAAGTGGTGGAATCTTTAAGAAGTAGGAGGGGCTTAGGAGTAGGAAGTTAAGTCATTGGAGGTGTCCCTTCACAGGGGATATTAGGTCTACAGCTCCACTTTGTTCTCTCACTCTCTACTTTGTTGCCTCATGACAGGAGCAGTTCTGCTCCATTACTGCCTTAACACAGAATGCAAAGCAGTGGAGAAAATGATTATGAGCTGAAACCTTGGACTGTGAGTCAAAAATTCCATCCTCTTAAATAAATTAACTCAGGTGTTGTTCATTATTGACTGAGAGTTAACAGGGGAACTTCCCATCTTTTTGCTGATGGTATGTTCATTTCCATTTTTATGTTTTCCTTAAAACTTGCCCATTCTGGCCTGATTTCATTCTCAATATGTCTCTCCCCTAAATGTAGCATATTTGTCAGTTTTTAAAAATAACTTATAGGACTTTTTTGCATCATTCATTTTTAGTAGACTATAGGAAGTTAGTCTTTCACAATGAATTCTCTAGGTTTACTGGAGAATATAAGAGAATTATTGACTTGTTGTTGTATGCTAGAATATGACATATTATTTTCTTTATTTTAATAACTCCTTAAATAAGGATGACTGTACCATGATTTTTACTTTCATCTTTCTCAGGATGTGTATCATGTTTAATCTGCCTTGGTGACAAAAGTGATGGTTACAGAGTAGATGGTAGCAGTAGATGAGTAATGGTAGAAAGAAAGCTTCCGGTCTTTGGTGCTAATAAAGGAATCAACCTACTGAACAGGAAGAGGTAAGACGAAGGAGGATTTTTTTTTCAATTCAAAGGAACTCATATATGTTAATGACAGTTCCAGGGACAATGTAAAAATACCACATTCTTACACATGGGGAATATTCCTAAGATTTCTGAATATCTGCATTGAATATTGTGTAATGGTAATTTGGAATTCTGTGTAAAAATATAAAAAAAAAATCTATGAGGGAATGTGCGCTATATGGAAACATTTATAATCCCTGATACTTTGAGGTTGAGGCACGAGGATCCCAAGTTCAAGTCCTATCTGGACTAAAGAGTGACTTAAGATCACTCAGCAACTATTTGAGACATTCTCAGAATAAAATGTAAAAAGGATGCTAGGGATACAGCTTGTCAGTAAAAACAATCACAGGCATGAGTAAGGTTCTACCTTTAGTTATTAGTTCTGTAACAAGTGAAATAAATGCAGTAAAAAAACTGTCATATTTCTAAGCTTGAGGTGGTTGAATCTGTGAGACCTTTTATTAAAATGGAAACAGAAGGGAGATGGTTTCAATAAATATGTGCTTATGCATGTATAGGTGCTTGTCCATATGTACTTATGTAAAGTGAAAAAACTAGTATAATCTCTGTGACATGAGCATAGCAAAATAATTTTTAAAGAGTTTTGAGACAATTTGGGTACTATGTATAAATATTTTTGACCAATGTGTACATAACTTGCATATGTGTATACATAATGACATTTCTGTTCATTTATTTAACTATATCTTTATAAATCATCATCTTAGGGAGTACCATATACCTATTAACAATTTTAAATTTCCTATACAGATTATAATTTTTAATATTACTCAGAACTCATGTTGCATGATTAAAATACGTAGATAAGGAAAAGAGTAAATAATGCAAATAAATATGCCCTTGTTTGTAGGTTAGCTGATGAGAATTCACCATTTCACTCAACTACAGAGAGCTCCAAACTGCTGGATATAAAGTATGCAGTTGCTGGATGAAGCATATCTGGGGTCTTTGTGAAGAAAAACAAGATAACCTTGAAGAAATTATGAATCAAGACCTGGAAAATTTAGATATTTTCTAGTCAGAATTGTGTACATGAAATCAAAAAATTTCAATAACCATTATACATAGCTATTTAAATACAGCAGTGATATTACAAATCAAAGCATATTCTCACTGACAATGAACAATAGCGTGTCATTTATTTTTGCAATCACCTTATTTATAGAAGTAGTAACAGGAACCTTAGGAAATGGATTCATAGCGCTGGTGAACATCACAGACTGGGTTAAGAGAGGAAAGATCTCTTCAGTGGACCAGATCCTCACTGCTCTGGCCTTTTCCAGACTCAGTTTGGTGTGGTCTGTGCTTATTTGTATATTGGCATTCAAATTGTGCCCACATTTATTTATGAATTCAGAAATGCTTATAGTGACTGAAGTTACCTGGATAGTGAATAACCATTTCAGCATCTGGCTTGCCACATGCCTCAGTGTCTTTTATTTTCTCAAGGTAGCAAATTTTTCTAACTCTTTATTTCTTTACCTAAAGTGGAGGGTTAAAAAAGTGATGTTAGTGACACTAGTAGTATCTCTGGTCATTTTGATTTTAAACATTGTAGTTACACTGGAAAGTACTCATTTATGGATTGATTCATCTGCAGAAATTATGTTTGATAGTTTGAGGAATTTGACACAATTTCCCAGAGCTCTCTTAGTCACCAACTCATCCCATGTTTTCTTACCCACAAACTCAATGTTCATGTTCATACCCTTCACTGTGTCCCTTGTAGCTTTTCTCCTGCTCATCTTTTCCCTGTGCAAGCATCTTAGGAAGATGCAGGTCAATGCCAAACAACCCAGAGACGCTGGTACTATGGCCCACATGAAAGCCTTGAAAATTGGGTTCTCCTTCCTAATCGTATATGCAATATATTTACTTTTTATTGTCATAGAAGTTTTGAGCTTTGGATTGGTGGAAGATGTAATGATTATTATATTTGACTACTCTTCTAGATTAGCTTTCCCTACAAGCCACTCATTTGTCTTGATTCTGGGAAATAGTAAGCTGAGACGAGCCACTCTTTCTGTGTTGTGGTGGCTGAGATGCCAGTTTAAAGATACCAACACCTTGGGTTACTAATGAGTTACAGGGCTCATTATGCATCTTCTAGATGATGAACAATCAGTTCATAGAAACAAGTGATCTGCTAGGGGAAATGGGGAAAGTTGGACTTCTTGGGGAGGTGGTAAATCCAGAAGAATGTTTGAGGAAGGTAAAGGGGAATAGCAGTATATAAGTGCTCTCATAGGGAAATGGGAAAAGGGAGCTCTTCAGGGAATGAGGAGAGATATAAATATAGGAAAAGGAGTTAGATATGTAAAATAACCACCCACAGGACTGAAAACATCACAAGGAATCATGCCATTAACTATTTATCTAAGAAAACCTATAATTTAGAAAATAAAAATACAGACATCCATGTGCACACACAGATGAGTAGTTTTAATGAACTTTTCTCATTAGGGAAAAGACTTCCTAACAAAAACCCCAAAACCAGCTATGAAAATCTTTCTTTTGAATTGCTGGCCATGGTAGTCTAAGAGACTCCTGAATCATACAGCCTGTTGTTGCCTTTGGTCACCACCAGAGGAAGAAGATAAGTCCCTGTTGCTGAAGATACCATGCACTTTAGAACATGACCCAAGACTCCAGAGCTAACACTGACCTGTAACCCTCATCCCTGAGGAGTAGTTTTCAGGGACCAGAAGCCACTGTGCAAGATTGCAAAAGATGGAGGTAACCAACAGTCCTATCCAGCTATGACACCTATGAAACACATCAATGACCTGCATTGCATAATAACCCACTGGGTCTAGTAGTGGTACACATGTCTTGGCTGTAACCAACAGCTCTCTATTTGGACTTAAGAGCCTCTCAACAAGAGAGATACCATGTCTGGTTCTAGAAGCCTAGATAACTATTCATCAGCTGACTGCTAATGAAACCATGGTTATTGGAGGAGAATCTACAACAACCAATTTACCCAATCAGCATAACTCCTAACAACAATCTATGATCATTCCTCCTGTCCTTATATACACAGAGAAATATAGTCTTCACTCCTCATCAAGAAATTTTTTTTTTGCAACAGATGGAGATCACTATAGAAAAACACAAAAATCAAAATGCTGAGTTGTGAAGCCCAGTTCCAATGGATGCATCTAGAAAACACTACCATATCCAAGCCCTAGGGAATAATATGGAAGAGGGGACAAAAATCGTAAGAGACAGAAGATCAGGGACTTTTCTTTGAGATTATGTCTCCTACTAATAACATCAGACGCTATACCAACGAATTCTCAGGAACATGACCACCTAAATGTCACCTGAACAAGGAGGACACAATGAACATGCCAAACTGGATAAGGAAAAGTCCACAAAGTCTCAACCCTACACAGAGAACAACAGGCACTGAGTAAAGTTGGGAAGAGGAGAGGTATTCCTCCCCAAGGGAGAGCAAACCAATTGATTTTCTAGTATGAAATGGTCATTCCTGAAAACATACATACAAGTAACATTATATGGACTCAACAGACAACGTTTGTGAATATATATGTATATACAAATGCATGCAACATGCACTAACAGCTGTTGAAAAAGAAGCCACAAATATGAATGGAGTGTAGGGGGTATATATGAGATTTTAGAGGAGGAAAAGGAATTGAGAAATATTGTAATTAAAATACAATCTCAAAGCCAAAAGAAGAAAAAAGGAGATTAAAATCATATTGTAAAAATCTATGTAATCTGAATCAGTCACATCAAAAAGCAGAGAGATTTGTGGGGGAAAATTCAGTTGAACTTTTTATCATGTATAAAGAAACACAAAAATAAAGTGCAGAAAATAATTTGACTGAAAATAAATAATTTGATATATATAAACCCAGTATTTTTGTATTATGAGTTATTGGACATAATGTTTGCAAATAAATGTTTGGGATAAGAAGTAAATACATTACACCCTTAGCAAATACAGTTATCTATTTCAACACATCAGGATATTCCATACAGAATGTGGTCTATAACAACAGCCAAATTTTAAATATGAAATAGTAATGAAACTAATTTTATGGTTGGTGGTCACAGTGTGAGGAACTGTATTTAAAGGCCACAGTATTAGTAAGGTTGAGGGCAACTGTTCTAGTGTCAATCAAGATACCTGTAGTGGAGTGGGTGAAAAAGGTTGGGGAGCCAGAATGACTAACTCTGATGAAAACCGGGTCAGAGTCATCCTTCTAGTAGGGCATATTACTATTCTCATTATCTTTGCCAGAAACCTTGCTATCATTGTATTCTTCTGCTTCCTCCACTGCATAGGTACCAGGACAAGGTTAGCTGAACTCCATGATGGCCATGGAATATTTATGTTATGCTTGGAAAAAACAAGCATCTGTGCGTGTGCATGCATGTGTGCGTGCATGTGTGCGCGCATGCGCGCGTGCGCGCGCGCGCGCACACACACACACACACACACACACACACACACACTACAGCAGTCTATTATTAAAATATAGAAGCTGTGACAAAAGTATTATATTAGTAATGAGAAATAAATTAAGACTTGAAAATTCAAATATTCTGAATACATATGAAAGTGGTTTAAAAATATACAGATTGAGAATATGTTGTGTATTTATTTGTTTGTCTTGGGTTTTAGAGACAGAAGTCTCTTAGCATAGCCTTGGTTGGCCTGGAACTTACTATGCAGAGTAGGTTCGCTGTAAACGCATAGGAATTTTGCTGCCTCTGCCTGCCAGGTGCTGGAATTAAAGATGTGTATTGTTTGTCTGGCTGTGACTATCATTTTAATAATCTATCTATATTACTATCTTAGAATTAACAATTGCTGAACTTATTCATTATTATTAGGTAAATGTGATATGTCACTTTTATACATAAATTAAAATGCATTTCTTTTTGTGATTATTATTATATTGTTTTCCCCTTCTTTTTTCCTCTTATATACTCCTCTTTGCTCTCTTTCAAATTCATAGGTCTCCATTTGGTTAATTGTTGTTACATATGTTTGCATGTACATGGATGTGTGCATTTGCAGGTGTATATGTTTATAACCTGCACAGTCTTTATGATATTATTTGTTTATATGTCATCAGGGTTTACCATTTGATATTTGATAATGAAGTGGTGTGTTCCCCCTGGAGAAGACTATTTCTCCAACTTTTATCATTCCTTAGGTGTCTTCAGTTTTTTGGGCATGAGGCCTTGTGTGATTTTACCCACTCATGTGAGCATGACTAATGGTGTTTTCCTTGCTCAAATCTTGTCTAGGCAGCCAAGTTGAGAAGACTTTGTGGGTATAGCTCCTGATGTTCCTAGGAGACACAATCTCACAGTAAGCACACTGTTTCTCCTGCTCTTGCAGTCTTTCTACCCACTTTCCTATAATGATCCCTGAAATACAGGTACTGGAGTATTTTGTAGAAGTATGAGTTGGGACTGAGCTTCACAACTGCGCATTTTAATTGGTTGTGGTTTTCTATAATGGTCTCTGTCTGTTGCAATAAGAATTTTCCTTGATGAGGGGCAGGGACTTACCTAATTGTTTGTCAGAAATAAAAGATAAGTTCATGAAATTGGTAAAAATTGTTACCATAATTAGATTCAGATGTTGAGATACAGAAAGGAAAACAAGGTTATAAAGTATCTATGTAATGTTAAATGTTCAGTAAAAGAGAATTATATATATTTTAGTATATATTTGTTTAATTATTTGTATTAAAACATTCTTCAAGTTGCAGAGTGTATCCTTGGAATAGAATTTCTCTCCCAGTACCATTAATTCATTTCTTTACTCAATTAGTAAATATAAATGCATTTTAAATATCTTTTACGTGTGTTTTTGTAAATTTTGGAATCTATGAAATGAAAAATCAGTCTGTAATATGGTATATGAGAGGACATTTGTTTGTAGCTATAATCTATATTCTACACAACATTTTAATGTTCACATACATGTAGTTTTTTCATGTAAAGAATCTTTATTAAATCTTCTAGCTTTTACCTGTAGTTCAATTATAAATCACTAATTTGGGGGTCTTCGTGATAAGCAATACATCATAAGTCTTACAATGATTTTGAATCAGGTACCACTTCTGCCACTTGGGTTACAATGATAGTGAATGTCTGGGTCACTTTTCAGGGTATTGAAAGCTGATTTTGATGAAAACACTGGTTCTTCACTGAGGCCTCTGACATGACTCACAATCTGGGTACTGTAACACTGACTACTGGTGGTGAGGGAAAGTAGAAATATCTGACACATACATATATAGAAAAGCTGGGGTCTGATGAGGGTGTGTGCATTTTGATAAGGAGACAATTACTACCCTTCTACATGGAATGTCAGCAAGTTCATTAAGTACCACACATGGGAAGGGTTATCTAGTCTTGGTAGGAGGTCTATGTAGGTGAGCAGTCTTAGGCTGTAAACATCCAGGAGGAGGTAGCGGCAGTTGCTACATCTGTACTCAATAGTCATGTTGAGACTCCCAAGGAAACTATTGCCATCCAACTGAGCCTTACTGGGGGAAAGCTTTTCTGCTCCTTTGAGGCCAAGGCATTGGAATACTTGGCCTGACATTCACTCACTAGGGCTTCTTCTGCTCCCTATACATGTGCAGATGTCCACAAGTGACTGGAGAACAGTACAAAGGCTTGCCACATTTGGAGATCACAGCAAGCAATGGTTGGCTTTATCATTTGAACACTAACCTTTGGTATAGTTGATATATGAAACTTCTGCATGAATAATTGAATAAGAAATGCACCATGTAAACACACCTACATACAACACTGACTTGTGCATGGCTAAAGACACTTCTCTCTGAGGAAATGCAAATTGTCTCTTACAGGAGCTGCTATTTATGGGGAAGCTAAATGTAGGATTTCCAGTTCATAATCAAAGGTGGAGTGATGGGTTCCTGCAGAGCCTTCAGTGCACAGAGGAATAACTATCATACATGTTTTTATGCCATCTTGTTATTTACTGTTTATATTGCGTCATTGGACCTTTGCTTATATCTTAGCTATCAAAGAGGAAGGACTCACTAATGTTATTTGTCTCACATTTTGTGAGGCTATGTATCTTCATGTACCTTGATGCTTTTGGTTTTTGACAACTCAACAGATGTTGGCACAATAGACAGAAAATGAATAAAATTATACATCTTTGGTGTCTATGGAAAAATGTTTTCCTTCAAGGAGAAGGAATATTCCTGTGTATATAGACTCATTAACCTTAGTAATTTCTTCCTGGTACTACAGGGATATTCACATATATGTTCACATGCATTCATACACCACTCTAATTTTACAAAAATGTTTGCAATTAATGTTCCATGATTGACATTTTCTAACATTGTTATAGACAGCACCACCTTAAAATCTGTCAGAGTGCTATGCAGGAGCTACATGAACCATAAATGCTGCACAGGAGAAAAAAATTATGTTAACAAAAATGGGCATTGGATTCAAATGTGTATGAATATTGGCATGAGCATACCTTTGTATAAAATCAAATGACGAATACATATTTTATACATACTGAACTTTTGACAAATGATTTTCATAAGGTTATTTGATTGTGGACAGTTTGCTAGAAGTGATTTGCATTCAGTGACAGATCTGGAAGCTAGTGATTGAAGCTTTTTAAAGATAAGTGGTGCTAAGGAATTACTAGGCACAAGTTCCCATTTTTGCTGCCTTGTATGCAGGATAGAATTTTTATGCAATTTACCTAATAATCATTACCAGATTAATATATAACAGAAAATGAGAAACATGATGCAAATAAATATACAGACACATGGCAGATCAGTGTCTCCTTGATCAAAATTTGCACTGTCGGTAGGCTGCTGTGTGTAAGGCACACCACATCTGGATGGAGCTCAGGAAAGCTGCCTGGGAAAATACACGGCTTTTATGATGGAAAGTGTGAAGTCATTAGCAAGGTTTAATGGCTCATTTGCTCTTATATTTGGAAGTTGTTTAAGAGAATGTGCTATGGGGTTTTGAGAACTGAATATGCACAGCATTTTAGGAGTATGTGCTAACAAATCTTAAGCAGTGACAAGAGAAATTGGAACAGTCACTAGAAGATGAGCGGTGCCCTGAAGATCACATTTACAGTCATTCTGAGTGTGGAATTTATAATTGGCAACTTTGGGAATGGACTCATAGCAGTGGTGAACATTCTGGCCTTGGGCAAGAGAAGAAAGATCTCTTCAGTGGATCAGATCCTCACCGCTCTGGCCATCTCTAGAATTGGGCTGCTGTGGTTAGTATTACTAAATTGGTGGCTGTCTGTGCTTTATCCAGGGAGATGGATCAATGAAAGAATGGTTGGGATAATACACAGTCTCTGGACAACATTCAACCAGTTAAGCCTCTGGTTAGCTACAAGCCTCAGCATCTTTTGCTGTTTCAAGATAGCCAATTTTTCCAACACCATTTTTCTCTATTTTAAGGTCAGAGTTAAAAAAGTGGTGACAGTGACATTGTTTGTGTCTTTGTTTCACTTGTGTTTAAACATTATAGTTATTAATGCACCTGAGGATATTTCAGTCACTGAGTACAAGGTAAATATGTCTTACAGCTTGAGTTTGAATGACACAGAGATTTCCATTCTATGGTTTTTATTTGCCAACACCATGTTCGCGTTCATACCCTTTGTTGTTACCCTGGTCACTTTTCTCCTGCTCATCTTCTCATTGTGGAAGCATCTGAGGAAGATGCAGCACAGTGCCCAAGGATGCCGAGATGCCAGCACCACGGCCCACATCAGAGCCTTGCAGACAGTGATTGCCTCTCTCCTCCTGTATGTGCTTTTCTTTTCATCTCTTGTTGCTTACCTTTGGGGGTCTCTGCTTCTGAAGAAAAAGGTGATGCTTTTGTTCACACAGGCTGCAAGAATTGCTTTTCCTGCAGTGCACCCCTGTGTTCTGATTCTGGGAAATACTAAGTTGAGGAAGGCTTTTCTCTCCATTCTGCTGTGGCTGAGGTGCAGGCACAAAGAAGGGGACCTTGGGGTGCAGAGAGCCAGGGCTTAATTGTGCGATCATCTTGCATACCTTAGAGGAACATTAGATCACAAGATATTCATGTATTTAAATGTTTTCAGTTTCTGAATTGTATAAAAACGTGTGCTAGCTTTTCAACCTGCAAAGGAGTGTTTTGAATAAATGCTACCTAAGCGTGGTACAGTCTTTGTAAAACATTTTAACATGTATGGTAGTGTCTAGATACTAAAATTGTATGAATGTAGATCACTTGAATGCAAGAAATTATTACAACAAGCCTTAATTTTATACCTGTTAATTCCCTTTTAACATCTCAGACAAATAAATCTAAATATAGGATATGTATTTATACATGTTCCCTAAAGGAGAACTTTATAATTTTACATACTGTTCTGGTTAGTTATTTGTCAACTTGTCAGAAGCTTGTATCATCTGAGAAGACAACATTTCAACTGGAAAAATACTTCCATCAAATTGGGCAGTAGGCAAGTCTGTGGAATATTTTCTTAATTGATGGCTGATATTGATAGTCCCAATTGATTATGGGCAGTACCGCCCCTGGGTCGATGGTTCTGGGTTGTATAAATAAGCAAGCTGAGCAAGCCATAGAGAACAAGACAGTAAGCTGAAATCTTCCATGACCTTTGCATCAGATTCTGCCTCCAGGTTGCTACCTATATTTCCTGCCCTGACCTCCCTATATTATTGACTATAAACAATAAGCTGAAATAGCCCCTTTCATTCCCAAGATGCTTTTGGTCATGGTGTCTATCACATCATTAGAAAGCATTAGGACAGACACTAAAAGCATATTTTATATAGGAACTATTACTAAATATTGTATAAGAATTGACACATAAGTTAAGAATTACTAGAAGTGAAATACGTTGTCCATTTAAAATATCAGATTCAACTTACAAATTTTAAAATTTATTATGACATCATGAACCTATATTTTACTAGTTTTGTAACAACCATGTTATCATAAGGAAAGACATTTGGAGTAAAGTGACCACCATTAAATAAACGTGAATGTTTTATATGCTTACATGTTGCTAGTAATAATTCAGTAACACAAAAGACAGGGAAATGCAACCATTATGTGAAGTTATAAAGAAAGTGAGATGTTTTTAAATAATTTAGGTGCAAGAGGGATATGGAGAAGGAAGCATCCCATGTGCTGTGTGTTCAGTGCTGTTTAAATCTTTAGGGAGAGGAAAGACATTGTATATTTTAGATATGAAGACTCTTGTAATTTGTCAAACAAATAAATTCTTTCAAATTGCTGTTTTCTTTGTTATTTTGGTATGGTTCTTTCTTTTTTTCTTCTTATGTAATGTTTTCATTTGTTTATTTGTTATAAAGCTATAAAATGTCAAATAGTGTTTTTATGTTTTTGGTAACAGTTTACAGACATTTTAAGCAGAAACAGGTGGCATAAAATGGAATGTGGGGGGCTGGAGAGATGGCTCAGAGGTTAAGAGCACCGACTGCTCTTCCAGAGGTCCTGAGTTCAATTCCCAGCAACCACATGGTGGCTCACAGCCATCCGTTATGAGATCTGGTGCCCTCTTCTGGTGTTCAGATATATATGGAAGCAGAATGTTGTATACATAATAAATAAATAAAATCTTTAAAAAATGAAATGTGGGGTGTTTTAAATATAAAAGCAGAATTTGTATTAAATAAGCAGATAATCTATGTATTTCATAATCTCCTGTTTCTTATCAATGCTTGACTAAATGATATTTCATGTGAAGAAGCCAAGTTTCTGAGGTATAAAAAGACTTAGCAGTGCTTTAAGTTGTTAGCAGACAGCTTATAAAATAAACTTGGCAAGGCTGTGGGATGACTGATCTGGAAATGCCAATCCAACCCAATAAATGGAATGTCTCCCAAACTCAGAAGAAACATCAAGAGATTAAGGTGATATTGACCCGAAAGTTTCCTTTATAATGACAAGTTTCACAGTACCAGACACTCATCTCCTGGCAAAGGCATGACTTAAGTTTCACACTACAAAATGAAATGCATACCTGGCACCATTGTTAGTCCAAGAACCTGCAGCCATGCAGGCCATAGACCTTATGGGAGAACTTATACTCTGATTCTGCTAAATTGCTAAATGGACATAGTAATAAAACATCTCCTCATGACTATATTCATAGGATAATGCATCTCTCAACCCCCAGTGGTAAGTGTCTGTTTGCAGCAGATGGAAATTAACACAGAGGCCCACATCTGGTCAAGGTGTAGAGAGTAAAAAGACCGTGGGATGCTCAGCCTTAAATGAGACAACCGTATCACATTCCCTTCTCACAGTGCTCAGGGATCATTTGCAGTAGCTGAGGCAGGCAGAGTGTAAGAGCCAGCAGACGTGGATGCCCTCAAGGAAACTGTTTTCTGGACATTGTAGGGAAGGAGAATATATGAATTCATAGTTGTCCTTATAATGTGTACAACCTTTGCAAACTCAAGGCAGATCAAATCCTAGCATGGAGAGGGAAGGAGGGAATGGTGACCCACAGCCAAATCAACGATTTGTTGGCAACCAAGAGCTGCAGGGAGATAGACACTCTATTCTTTTAAAAGAATTTAGCCCTCACAAACCAACCATGATCCAGTGGCACACCACATAGCTAAAATATATGAGTGCACAAATTGTGCTTAGTAAGTGTTAAGACATAAAAGAAGACACATTTATATGGGCAGGGGTGAAATAGGCTGACTATGGGTAGAGTTATGGAATGAAGGGAATATAAAAACTTACTGTATGTAATTCTCAAGCAACTAATGAAATTTACGAAAAGGGCGAATAGGTAGGAATTAGAATCATTAGTTTCAAAAACAAAGTACCAAAATAAATGAATCAAATGACTATAATTTAAGTGTTAAATCCATAACAAACAAAAATGTAATATTTTGCAAGTTCATAGACTAACCTGTAAGAGCAACATTATATAGATTGAATATATATGTATCTAGCTATACATATATGCATGAAGTTACAATTAATAAAAAAGATCATGAATTTGAATGAGAACTGGGAGGGATACATGGTAGGGTTTTGAGTGAGTAAAGTGAAGGGAATAATAATATAGGGGAGAGAGAGAGAAAGAAAAGAGAGAGAGAGAGAGAGAGAGAGAGGATTGAGAGGTGGCAGGACCCTTTTAAAAGGGAACATAGTGAATGTGCACAGGTGGTGCTCTGAGTGGCTGCAGCTGAGGGCGTATTCTGTCAGAACCCCAAGGACAGGCCAGTGCAGATGACTGAATACTAATGTCATACTTCCATTCTCAGCCAAATTATAACTGAACAAGGAATGATTCTTTGATATGTCAGATTATTATTACCATTATTCTCAATGAACCCAACAATATATGAACATCCAAGTGCTTGTAAAATAACATTGTGTATGCATATCATAATACCAACATCCATTGGCGGGTTAATGGGATTAATAAACACCTTGCTCCTTGATGAGGCACAGCTCTGAGTATGTCTGTGAAGTCTTTTAAAAGAGAATTACCTGAGGTCAAAGGACTCATACTAAATGTTGGCCCCACCATTCCACAAAATGGGTCCTTGGGCTGAAGAAATAGAAAGACAGGGAGGGGCAAGTTCATTTCTTTCTCTGCTTTCTGATTCATCCAGATATATGCAGGCTGACATGTTTCCACTGTCATAAAAAGATCCATTCCTATCACCATGCTTTCATCACTACAATGGCCTGTACAGTCAAACTGTGAGCCAAAACCAAGCTTCCCTTTCTCTCATAGTTTGTTGACAGAAATTTTGTCATAGAAATGAAAAACATTAATGTAGAAAGTTATCGACAAGAAATGGGGCTGTTGCTGTTAGAAAGTCAACCATGTGGTTTCCAGGCCTTTGTGATAGTTTGCAGGAGGAATGCAGACATGTTTTGTGGTTTTCATTTCTCACTGTTACAGGCCATTCAGATAAGTGTTCAGCAACCAGAATGGTAATAGAAATCTTGACTGTGGAGGCAATGCACCTGAACTGTCATGGGGACCATGGATTCTTATTAGAACTGGATGGCCAGTGATCATTCACATTATAATCTGCAATGAATCTGGTTATCTACAGTCTATGTATTGGAACATAATGATGTCATCAAAAGCCCAAGATGCCGTACTTGGTCCCACAGAGTTTGATGATTGACTTGCTGAATATTGATCTTGCTTTGGTTCAAGGATTCCATGTCAACAAACTGGCCCTATTTTTTTGACCATGGAAAAGTTTCTTTGTGTCATTGTATATTGGAAGTATATTTTTGGTTTTGTGAGGGCTAGTAGGGCAGAGAGAGAAACTTCTTTTAGTAGTAGGCAGAGTATATGAAGCTAAATAATTTTCACTTATTTATTCTCTCATGAAGTGATTTCTTATTTTCCTTTATAAATGACATATTATGGAATGATCTTGTGTTGCTGTGTGGAGGAAAACTTTGTTTCTGCCTTCCAAGTAGAATTAAGCATATTCCTAATCCACTGTAAAATGTACATAGAGGGACTCAGGGAAGCACTTCACTGTGAGTGCAGTGCCTTCGATGGACCCAGTTCTTTGGGGTCTCTAAATCTGACCCCTCAAGGGCGTCTCAAGTATTTCTTTGTCTTTGTTAAATGTCATATTTATTACCTGAAAGCATCCAAGTCAGAAGGGCCTCCCATCTGATACTGTCTTTCATTTTGTATTCTTCAATTTTCTTCATATTTTACCCACACATATGTTTCTTTCTTAGATGTAGGCCATTCGTGAGAATTTCCAAAATATAGTATATATACACATTTTGTTAAACATTGCTCTTTAGGAGGCAGATGATGGGACAGAAGCTTGCTTTGGAACAAGGCAGTCTGTCCTTGCAGTGTCTGAAGCCTGTGCACCCATGCCTTCTTTGCTAGTTCTCCTTCAATCTGTATCCTTGGTCCTTGCTCACTCTTTCGCTATTATAAACATTAATAGTTGTGTCATGTGCTCATTGGCATCTTGCTCAGGTGGTAGTGTAGCAGGTCCTAGTAGGCAAGTGAGTACCACTGATAAAGAATTCTTTCTGTGTTGTTAAGTTATTGACCTCACTGGCTGCCTCATGGGGCCATAGACAGATTTCTTACCTGTGAAGAACATTCTGGAAATTTACTATATGCTGCATTTAATTCTGCATAATGTGAACTTGGATGCATGCAATGTCTTAACAACTATCCTTGTAACAATGATAAACTTGATCCAATCTTATAACAGTGAAACACTGAATGAAGAGAGAAAGGGGGAGGATTCCAGAAAATACACTTTTGTGATATTTTGTTTGTGTTCTGACAAATAACGCCATACTGGATATCAGAGGGTGGAGCTAGCCATTATTGAACCATAGAGGTCTGGAGGTCTATACAGACAGGACACAGGAAGTGATATGGCTGGATGGAGAGAGGAAGTGATAAGGCAGAGTGTAGACAGGATCTCAGTCCCTTCCAGTCTGAAATTTCATATGTGTAAGAATTCTAGTGTATGGCTGCTCTGCTTCTCTGATCTTTCATCTTTCAACCCCCTAATATCTGACTCTTGGTTTTTATTAATAAGACTAATTAGGATTGCATCCCATATACCTGTATACATGTTAATCTGCCTGAATGCATTTACTTCTAAAAAGTATATGGCAAATAATTATCCTCAGTATTTAGGGTCAGAATAATGGCAATTCCATGATATTATTAGAAAATAGCATTGACACTTGTCAGGAACTGCATAGGATAATAGCTGCATATGTGTCTATGTATAACTAAATTAAAGGTTTTACAAATCCTTATTGCTTCAGCAGTTCTATATACCAACTTATATTTTTGATAAACTACTTCTGCTAGAATTTATCAATATTACTGTTTATAATTCACAATTGTAAAAATATAAAACATGCAAATAAGTACATCTTCATTTTCATGATAGCAAATGAGAGTAACTTGTTTAACTTGTTTCCTTCTGTAGCTATGAAAGACGTTAGGCAGTCATGGGTAAGGTGCATCAGATCCAGAGGAAACTCAGTTGGGTTGTCTGGGAAAAAGTCAGATTCATTTGAAGAAAATAAGTAAATCAGTAATTCTAGTCTTATATTATTTTGGTGATTCCAGGCTTGGTAGTGTATTTTTATATTTTAAGAGGACCTTAAAGTTTTGATTTCATAATAAATTTCATAATTAATTTTCAAGTTTTGAATTTTTCTAATACGTTTTCAACATGAAAATTTTATAGCTTTCTTTTCCAAACATATTTGGTATTTTCTTTACTTATTTTTTGGTTTTTCTTGAAGGGTGTAACAGCCCTGATATTCCTTGAATTTGCTTCATAGATCAGCGTGGCCTCAAACTCAGAATTCTGCCTGCCTCTGCCTCTCAGGTATAGTTATGCAACAAGTGGAAAACACACATGGAATTTCTGAAACAAAAGGAAGAAGTCGTACCCAAAATGAAAGAAATGAAAAACTTCAGGCTGAAATAAATAAAATAAAATAGGTTAAAAATTAGCAAGGCATTAATGAAATAAAGAATTGGCTCTGTGAGAAAATAAAGAAAATTGGCAAACTCTTAACCAATTTAATTAAAGGTCGGGAAAGGATATCCAGTTTATGATAATTATCAATGAAAAGGGGAAAATTGCAATGGGCCCCAAGGAAATCCAATGAATTATAAGTGCATAGGAGGGGCAGAGAAGCACACCTGTGGTTCCTTGTATTTTTCTTTGTAAGTGTTCCCCAATAAACACCCATTTATCATTTATCTTGGGTCTAGTGAAATCACTATACCCTTGCCTTCAGCATACTTTAAAAATCTATAATCTACAAAAGTGGAAAATCTGAAAGAAGTGGATGATTTTTTGATACGTATCACTTACTAAAGCAAAATCATGATCAGATCAGCAATTTAAACAGACATATAACGCTAATGAAACAGAAGTACTCACTAAAAGCCCCTCAGCCAAAAGTAGTCCAGGGCCAGATGGTTTAGTGAAGAATTCTACCAGCCTTTCAAAGAAGACTTAATGCTAATTCTTCTCAATTTATTCCAAAAAATAGAAACAGGAGGACCATTGCCCAAGTCATTTTATGGGGCCACAGTAACCCTGACATTCACACCACATAAATCCCAACAAAGATAGAGAATTGGAGACCAACTTTTCTTATGAACATAAAATACTTGAAAACCGAATTCAAGAACACATCAAAAAGATCATCCACCATGGACAAATAGGCCTTGTCCCAGTGATTCAGGGTTCACAATACATAAATTGAGAAATGTAATCAATCTAGCATATAAATAAACAAACAAAAAAAAACTACATCATCTCATTAGGTACCGAAAAGGCCTTTGACAAAATCCAACATTCCTGAATGATAAAATTTTGCATAAACTAGTGGGACAAGGGACACCTATAAACACAATAAAGGCAGTGTTCAGCAAGCTCATAGCCAACATCAACTTTAACGGAGATAAACTCAGGACGCTTCCATTAAAATTAAGTTTCAAGTTTTTTTTTCTTTCTTTTAGATAGATGTCTGGTTTATTTACCAACAATCACGTTCTTCTCTGAAGAATATCAATAACTTTTAAATGAACTCATGCATAAAACATATTTGTGTTCACCATTGAAACATTAACCTGGAGTAAAACATATGCTAATTCAAATTCCAGAATCAAAATAGAAAAAAAAATGACTGACCAGAATATATTGTATTTTTTCAAAGTTATATTTTCAATAAGCCTCCCACACAACAAACAATACCCAATAGCCTACACTGAGCAATTTAAAACAAAACAAAAATCAAAATTACTTAAGTAAAATAGTATTTGTTTGAGAATTAAGTTGTAGATGTTTTTGCATAGATACTTTATTCTCTCTTTTATTAACCATCCAGGGAAAATGAAGCTTTCTGTCCATGGTTTCTACAATACTATTCACATGTCAACCAAACATCCTATCAGCAGATAAATGCATTTTTGAATAGGGACACATTTGTAACATGGAATATTATCCAGCCACAAAAAGAATGAAATTGTTCCATTTGCCACAGCTTGGGTGGACCCAGAAGATATGAAGTTAAGTAAAATAAGCCAGTCAGTAAAAATCAAATACCACATGTTCTCTCTCATTTCTGGAAGGTAAAAACTAGATCACAGAGAGGCAGTGAGTGGAATAGAGATCATTAGAGAAGAGACAGGAGCTGGAAAAGTACTACAGTGAAAAGGCAGACAATGGAAATCAGAAAAAAGAGGGGAGAAGCAGTACTATTGCTATGTAGCACAACAGGGAAGCTGTAGCCCCCAGCAGACCAAGATAACGAGAAAGGAGAGTGTTTACAGGTACCTCCCATATAAAAGTGAGCATATTTTAAGAGACAGAATGCTAATTTCCATGATTTTATTATTGCATATTGAATGTGTGCACCAGACTGTAACAGTCCATAATTTTTTATCAATTCAGCACACAAATTTTAAATTTCACAAGATTATCATACACAAACATAAAAAACTCATCTTTCATTGTTTTTCTGATTTCTAGACATGTGACATTTATTTGAACAAATAATAGAAAATACTGTATATATTAGCTCACATTGTACGTTGATTTAGAATCCTAATTTTGATTGACTATAATTAAAAATGCCATGAGTTTAGCACATATGTCTCCCAAGGGCTAGAAAGAGGAGAGATGAAAAGTCAATTTCTTCTGTAATGATCAGATTTGCAGAGAGGGAGGCAGATGTATATATTTGAAAGAGCTCCATATACTAAGTCATAATATTGCCCTGCATATGCCATAAAACCCAAAATGCATACAAAGCTATGGCAAAGGGAAATCAGCAGTGAGCTGAGCGCATGTTAATCAAGAAATCAGTAATGGATCTCTGTCTACAAACATCAAAGGATGTATCTAATTCATGTATCAGAATCTCCTGAAAAAATGACCTCTTTTATGTTAGAAACTGCCCAAGGACATTAATTGTTGTAAAGTGAGTTATTCTTACAACATTAGGATTATTTAATCAAAAGGAAGAACAGCAGAACAACCAAATCAGAACAACTCTACTCTCTTGCCTGCTCTGCCAGACCTCTGGGAAGGTCATGCTCAAGGATATGCCATTTTATTCCAAAGATGGTAGCAGAGCCTTGAAAGTGAGAATGAGAACCTTGCTAAAAGACTGAGTAACTCTAAATAGGTAGAAACGGACTGAGTGGAACATGCTGTTCCTTTTCATTTTATACTACATTTGTAATCAAAACCTAAACATGACAAGAACTGTGAGCTCCTTTTTAAGTGTCAAGCTTTTAATTCAGGAAGAGCCAGCTAGAAATTTTATTTGGTTTAGTTTTTGGAATGACTTTTTCTATCTCTTCATTCCATTCATGGGTTAAAATTTTTGAACAGTAAGTTGAGACAGGTCTCTCTTTCCCTGCTGTCGTGGTTTTGGTACAAGTCCAGAGATACAAAGTCCTTATAACCTCACATTTTAGTGCAATCTTCTATTTTCTAGAGCGGTATTAGATCATGGGACATTGTGTGTTTTATAAATTTGTACTTTTTAAATATTTTCTCAAAATTTTAAACTTCATTTTTTGTATAGTTCAGTGATGATTCAAAAGTGTATTTTAGTGATATATTATTTATGATTTAATAAATCTACTGGAGATCAAAATGAAAAGCTAGCTAGAGCCATAGAGCCAGTTGGTGGTAATACACATCTTTAATCCTAGGACTTAGAAGACAGGGGTAGATGGATCTCTGCTAGTTCAAGGCCACACTGAGCTACATGAAACTGATCCAGCCTAAAGAGAAACAGCTCACACAAAGGTGATCTCAGTACTTGGGATCACATGCCTTTAATCCCAGCACTAGGGAAGTGGAGACAGGAGTGATATGGCTAGGCAGAGAGAGGAATACAAGGTGGGAGAAGACAGGAGCTGAGAGGGTTGCAATCTGAGGCTTGGTGGAGAGCAGTGCAGTCTGCATTGCGCTCTGAGGGTTCGTGGAGACAGGATCACCCATTTTGGTCTGAGGTAGAGGTAGAAGCTAGTGACTGGCTGCTTTGCTTTTCTGATCTTCACCTTGAAAGTCAGTATCTGTCTCTGGGCCTTTATTATTCATGGCAAAGCATATTGTTTGACCTTCATGTATTTGTAATTTTTTTTCAGTTTGTCTTCCCATTTCTTTCTAGTTTTATTTCATTATTTTTTGGTGGTATATCTAAATTATTTGAAGTTTTTTTATTTGTGAAGACATATTTTATGGCCTAAAGTATAATCTATTTGGAAAAAAAAATCAATGGGCTACTGAGAAGAATGTGATTTCTGCAGCACTGAATTGAATTTTATGAAGGGGTGTCTTGTGCTATTTGACCTATGGGACATTTATCTTTATACTTTCTTTTCTTTTTTTGCCCAAATGATCCATATATTGAAAGTACAGTAGTGATTACATGTACAATTATTATATATGGACTGGTTGATGCCTCTCTTTATGTTCAATAATATTTGTTTTATGAAATTGATGTGTCAACATACAGTGCATATATAGTCAGAGTTGTGATTTGCTAATTTTTAAGAATCTAGTTGCTTTTTTATCTAACTAATTTTTGTCATAACATGTGCGTTATATATATTTTATATTTACTTGTTATTAATATGATAGTTTATTCTTAATAGTTATTTTATCTGTACTTATTATATATGATGGTTATTATACATACACATATATTTGATAGTTCATTCTTTTTTTGTTTTTTTTTTAATTTATTTTACATACCAACCATGATTTCCCTTCCCGCTCCTCCCCTTTGTTCACCCACCTTCCTCCAACCCACTCCATATCCACTCCTCAGAAAGGGTAAGGCCTCCCATGGGCCTTACCAACTGAAATTGCCAAAAAAGCCTGGCAATTTCAGTTGAGGTAGGACCAATACCCTCCACCCTGCATCGAGGCTGAGCAAAGCATTCCACCATATGGGATGGACTGCAAATAGCTAGCTCATGCACCATGGATAGATCCTGGTCTCACTACCAGGGGTCCCACAAACCAGCAGTTCAAGAAAACTGTCTCTGTGGGTTTCCCCATTATGATCTTGATCCCACTTGCTCATAAAATCCCTTCTTTCTCTCCTCGACTGGACTTCCAGAGCTCAGCCTGCTGCTTGGCTGTTGATCTCTGCATCTGCTTCCATAAATTACTGGACGAAGGGTCTATTATGACACAAAGTAGTCACCAATCTGATTACAGTGGAAGGCCAGTCCAGGAATCCTGTCTACTATTGCTAGGAGTCTTAGCTATGGTCATCCTTGTGGATTCCTGGAAATTTCCCTAGCACTAGGTTTCTCCCTGACCCCACAATGGCTCTATCTATCAAGGTATCTCTTTCATTGCTCTCCCACTTTATCGCTCCTAAACTCTACCATCTTGTTCCTCATGTTCTCATCCCCCACCCCTCCCCTTTACCCATCCCCATGCCCCCAATTTACACAGGAGGTCTTATCTATTTCCCCTTCCCAGGGCAATCCATGTGTCCCTCTTAAGGTGTTCTTTGTTACAGCCACTTTGGAAATCAATATGAATGTTTCTCAGAATATTGGGAATCAGTCTGCCTCAATACTCAGCAATGTCACTCTTGGGCATATACCCAAAGGATGCTCAATCATACCACAAGGACACTTGCTCAACTATGTGCATAGCAGCATTATTTGTAATAGCCAGAACCTGGAAACAACCTAGATGCCCCTAAACTGAAGAATGGATAAAGAAAATGTGGAAAATTTATACAAAGGAGTATTACTCAGCTATACAAGACAATGACATCATGAAATTTGTAGGCAAATGGATGAATGAAGAAAAAAATCATCCTGAGTGGGGTAATACAAATCCAGAAAGACAAATGGTGTGTATTCACTCACAAGTGGATTCTAGATATAAAGCAAAGAGCCAGACCACAATCCACAGCTCAAGAAAAGCTAGTTTATTCTTAATTTCCATTTGCTTGGTACACTAACTCCTACCATTTCACTTTGGGCCTGTATCAATGAGGTGCATTTCTTACAGACAACAGTCAGTGAAAACATCCAAAGTATAGATTTCTAATATGCCTGTTAATGGGGGAATGGTGGAAAATATGACAATTGTACATAAGGGAGTATTTTCAGTATTATCAGGCATAATAAAGGACAAAATGTTGCTGTTTTGTAGAGAAATTGATGTAACTTGAGAAAAATAATGTTAAGATAAATAAACCCAACTCTAAAAGAAAAATATCAAATGTATTCTTTCATATTCAGAATTTGGATTTAAAATAAAGGCCATAAAATTAGAATAGTGGCTATGTAGGTGGTAAAAGAGGACCCGTTTCATGAAGAGGTCCAAGAGAAGGTGATGAGGGATGAACATATGCAAGAAAAGTAATATGCATGTATGAAGCTGCCGTAATGAAATCCAGTATTTTGTATGCTATCACAATTACTGAAACATGATAGCTTATCTGTCACCACCTAGATATGATATAAACAAACTTCTATATAAATAAACTTAAGTGATTCACCATGTGTTTGGTATATTTAGTTCTAAAATTTTACTAGCATGTATCCTTGATAGATTAGTCCAAATTATACAAATATACAAGGCTGACTTACAAAACAATGAAAGAATATTTGCATATTTTCAATGCCTGTCTTTACTTGCGTGCTTTCAAATGAGATTTGAGCATTCATTTCATAAGATAAAGTATATAAAATTGCAACCAACGGAAGGGCCCATTTAAAAATTTGAATTGATTTGAAAAATTTTGTGTTACATGATATTATTCCTGGAAGAACAAGAACAAATATCTTTTCACCCCAAATAGCGTCTATAACATAGCAAAGCAAAAAATTCAACCCACAGTGGTACTATTGAACCAACAACCTCAGTCAGGGTTACTTATGGGGACATGGAAAACTTGCCAGAGAAGATATCTCTCCCCACAGCAGTAGGTAAGCACATGCATATTCATGTGGAGAGAGGGGATCTTTTATGCCCCCTCGTATTCAGCCTTATCCACCACTTGATGAGTAGTCTCATACGCTATGTCTGTCATGATGCTTAAGTGCCTTCTACCATTCTAAGAGGGAATGTTACTGGGCTCAGTCTTCTCAGGATCTCGTGTGGGTAATCACAGACAACAATGGCCATTTTATATGCATAATACAGTTTCTTTATATTCTACTCCTTCTTCTGGCTCTTACATTCCTTCCAATATCTGCCTAGCCTCATCCATAATGGTCTCTAAATTTTAAAGGTGGTGATAAATGTCAAATTTTGTTCTCCTATATAGTGTTCAGCATTAAGCGTTGTGCCATAACAGCAATAACATTACCATTTTAACCGGTTATGTGTCTTCACATGGTTGACAACAATAATACATTGGAAAACATAAATTTTTGAAAGGGAATTTATGAGAAACAACAAATCCAGTTAGCATAATATAAGTAGCTTCCCCATTAGGACTTATAACCTCTCCAGTAACAGGGTTTCTTTATTATACTGGTATACTAGTTAATTTTCCTTTGCTGTTATAAAATGCCCTGACAAAAGCAATCTAACTCTCAGACCATAATGATGGAGAAGTTCCACTTGAGGTCACAGGTCACATTGCATCCATCATAAAGAAGGAAATAGTGATGATTATTTTTGCTCAGTTCAGTTTCTCCTGTATAAATACAATCCAGGTTCATTCCACAGTGAGCAGTTTTTCCTACCTTGATGAACCCAATCAAGGTGATTCTATATAAACATGCCCATAAGTCCTTCTCAAATGTGATTCTAGATCTTATCATATTGACTGTTGAGATTAATCACAGTAGGTGTCATTGTGTCTTTTTTTCTTTGTATGATAAAAATAACCTCACATATTCAGTCTACTTACCTATTTCCAGGAGCCTATGATTACTACATGGCTTGGCTATTGTAAAAGGCACTTAAGTAGTCATACACACACAGATAATATATGCAGAATAAAATGGATACATGATTGATTATAAGGCAACACAATTTTGTTTTTTGAGAAACTTCTGTATTGATATACATATCAGCTTTACCAATTTATATTTGCACCAATAGCTTTACAGAATGGCTTTCTATGTTATCTTTTATCCAGGCCAAATCCTGACTCCCACAGGGATTCTGTTTATCTTAGTCATTTTACCTCTACCCTTATCTTGAGGATTGCTTCTAAGTAAACAAGAACCCATTTTATGGATGAAGTCATATGTACTTTATAAAAAGCTTCAATGTAAGCATGTCTTAAGATTTTTTTGTACTCATAGGGCTGAGTTAATTGTTACCCAAAAATGTTTTTACCCCAAAATTATGCTATGCTTAAATGTGGCAAAAATAAACAAGCTGATGTTGGACCCTGAAAATCTTGGCTCAGCACTGGTTATCTAAATTCGAATGAACCAATTTTCACTCTTCACTCACTTGGATTGCTTTCTATGCTGGCTGTAAAGCCTACATGGACCACCCTCTCACTTTCAGATTATTTTAATTAAATAATTAATACTTAAAAATTAGGTAAACTTGAGAATATATTAGAAAACTCTCAATGTAAGTACTATTCAAAAATACTAATAATGTCTGAAAAGTTGAAGTGACCAAATGGATTTTTAAATCTAGATGACAGTCCTTATACACACTTTTATGTTTGGAGATTATAGTACAATAAATTCATAAATCCACGGGGTACAAGTGCATGTGTGCAACCCCAGCAAACACAGATGCATAGACACACATTTATTAACTTATGAAAAATTACACATAGTTATCAGCTTTAAAGATAATGTTTTAAGGAATATTTATACAGATGGTATTTCCTAGAAATTTATTTAATATGAGTGTTATTGGAGTTTCTTTGTATATAATTTCTTTTGTGTCACTCAGTGATTATGTAGTAGTGATGATATAGATGAAATCAAGGTTCATCAATTGATTTAGACACTATTTATATGAGTTATGTGTTGAGTTCTAAAATTTTATTAACAAAACAAAAATTCTGGAGAGATTAAACAAGCAACAAAATTAAAAACATTGAAATGGAATATTTCTTAATTTGCATGCTAGCAAATGATCATGTGGCTTCAATCCAATATCAATTCTGACAATTGTACAAGACAATGGCAGACATAAAACTATACAAGATATTTAAGAAGTTGCAATTTTCTATGTTTGTCATGGGGTTGGAAAGAAAGAATTTCACCACAATTCCTTTAGTCAAGGATAAACAGACTCCCCTCAGTACATATAGTAAATGAATAACAAGTGACATTAGGCTGGTCTTTTTTGTTTTTGTTGTTGATGTTCCTTTTCCTCTGTTTACTTTCACACAGACTGAATTTACTAGGAAGGACTGTGTCCACCACAAAAATGACAGAATTTCTTCTAGGAAACTCTACCATCATCTTCATAGCACTGGTGAAAGCTGTCCTCAGCTGATCGAGTTTTAATTGTTTTTGCCTTCTCTAGAATTTGTCTGCTCTGGATCATATTAATGAAATGGCATGTAAAGGTGTTTGATATACACATCAAGTAAGATTCATTGGTCTTGTTGCTTGGGGTATAATCAATCATTTTAGCATCTGGCTTGCAACCATACTTAATGTATTTTATTTGCTTAATATAGTCAACTTTCTATTTCTTTACTTCAAGAGGAAAGTTGAGAATGATTTTCTTATGATACTTTTGTGCTTGTGCAAATTGCTATTTTTAGTTCCTAATTTTTTTTGTGGTAAGTGTAAATGTGACTGTGTGTAGGGGGTGAAGTTGAAGAAAACCTGACATGGAAGACCAACTGGAAGGAGAATGTATGCCTTTCCAATGTAGTTGTATTCATGCTGGTAAATATAAAGCTGTTCATTGTATAACTGACCTATGTTGATCTACTCTACACATCTATGGAATATGGAATTCTACAATAAGGGATGCAAAGATTCTAGCATCATGGTTCACACAATGGCTTCACACATGGTGGTCTCCTTTCTACATTTATATGCACACACTCTCTGTCTGTGCTCACATGTGGATGGAATTCTCACAGGTCATCTAATTTCTTAATCTTATTTTTCCAGAATACTGGAATGGTCTACCCTTCAAGCCATTCATGCCTTTTGATCTGGGGAAACAATAAGATAAAGCAGGCTTTTCTGTTTTTTCTATGGCAGGTAGAACAAAGGCTGAAAGAGAATAAAAGAAGTCTTCAAGTTTTTAGAGCAACAACAAGAACACAATATGCCTTCTAACAATAATCAAATGGATAGTCTATAAAATCAATGGAAAGAGTAACAATATTTTCTTTCTGATATCATTAATATATTAATATATATTTAACATATTATTAATATATATTAAATATATATTTAAATAACTTACAAATTTACCTCTAAAATGACTTTTTCCAAAGCTTACTTAATGAAAAGATATGTGCATGTATGGACAATATAAGAAGGGATGTGAATAATATGTCCTTAATTGCTCTTTTTTCCAGACAACCAAACTATACCGAGCATTGTATGAAAAAAATGAGAATTAAGAACGCAAGTGTTTTTCACCTATGTGTTATGTTACCTTATGCCTGAATTTTGTATTTTCTTACACATAATTCATGAACCAATCTGTAACCAATGTAATATAATCTATGAACTCTATTGAAGGGACCAGCTCCCCATTTCAGCAGCCATAACAGCCGAACACATGCTTGTCTGACCTTGCCTTAGTACTAAGAGGTCAGATGCCTGCCTCGTGGCAAGGAACCAATCCGAAGTTAGCTGGTGGTGCTATGCTTTATGTATCTGGGTGTGCTTTTTGGACAAGTGCACAACAATGATGCACAGAGCATAGCAACCACCCTGGGAGGGCCTCCGGGACATAACAACCAGTTGACCAATCAACACAGGGCAAGCCCTCCAAGCCTGGAGGCACACCAATCCTGAGCCTGTGCATACCCCTAGACACTCCCCTTATGCTGCCTTATAAGATCTCTATGCAGATGCTTCAAGCTGTCTTTTCTAGCCATCCACCATGGTGGATGGATGGAAGACCCGAGCTAACATGGGGTTAGCCCGTTAAACAACAATAAAGCCTCCTGCTGTTTGCATCAAGCTTTCGAATCCGCCTTGTGATTGGGGTGACCTCGGTCCTGGGCTGAGATCCTGGAGTCCTGAGCTTCCGGGGGTCTTACACTATGTAATAATTCTATATGATAATTCCTGGGGATTTCTTAAAGATATGGTTTCTCAAAATCTCATGCAGAACGTAGAAATGAAAGGAATGTCATAACAGAATCATCATAAGCAACTGATAGTCAATTGATGGGGGTTGTCCTTTTGTATATATATTTCTCTTATTGGTTGATAAATAAAAAAACTGATTGGTCAGGCAGGAAGATAGGTGGGGCTAGGAGATGAGGAGAATTCTGGGAAACGTAGGCAGACAGAGTCTCCATGTGAGCCCAGGAAGAGAGGATGCATCAGGGATTTTCCAGTAAGTCAAGACCACATGGAATTACATAGATTAATAGAAATGGATTAATAGTTAAGGCAGAGCTAGCCATTAAGAAGTTTTAGCCACTGGCCAACAGTTTCATAATTAATATAAGTCTTTGTGTATTTATTTGGGGCAAAAGTCGGATAGGACCCTGACAGGCCAGAAATACTCATTCAACAAAATGGCGCCAGCAACATGGAGAATGAATTTCCACATAGAACCTGAAAAAAGCTTAAAAAGGGACTTTAAAAACAAAAGAGAAGAGGCAAGCACAGCTTCTTGGTAGCAGCATTTTCTTGGGTGGCCTCTGTTTGCCAGAGACAAGCAGAGGCTCACGACTCCTTTAAGAGTGGCTTCCCGACCCAGCATAAGCAGCAAAAGCCACTGCACAGCTCTTTTTGTGGTGCTGTTTAGTAGATAAAGGACTCCTGGCTAGACAAAGGTAGATATACAATAAAAACAGATTCAGATGAAGTAAAACCTGTAAAAGGTTTACAGTGTGTTTAAAAATATACACAGGCTTGGGAGAAAAAAGAAAAAAGATAAAATGGTTAAAAAAAAAAAAAAACTAGAGTGGCTGGGCAGTGGTGGCAAATGCCTTTAATACCAGCACTTCATACTCAGAGGCAGGCAGATTTCTGTGATTTCAAGGCCAGCCTTGTTTACATAGTGAATTCCAGGACAGGCAAAAGTACAGAGAAACCCTGTCTCAAAAAATGAAAAAAATAAAAGTAAGAGAAATAGAGTAATAAAAAAGCCATGCAAAGATGGAAAATACACAGCAAATCTGGATACTGTATGCTACTATGTTGTCTTTGAATGTTTGATTGCTGAGGAAAGAGTAATAGCTGCTAAAAGACATTTGATTATAAATGCTGCCGGATTAATCCAGCCTATATATTTTAAAAATTGCTTGACTTCAAAATTTAAAACTAAGAACATGTTACTTTGGAAAAGAGATTTTGTTTTTGTTTCCATGGAAAATGAAAATCTGTGAATTCCTACGAGACTAATGTGGTTTGATCAAGCAAGACCACTTGAAGAAGAGGCCCAGGTGATCCAACATCTAAAAACAGCTGACATATGCAGACTCATAATACTGCAGCCAGGCATTCTCTGGTAATAGAAGACCATGTGGAAATATTTAGATTAATAGAAATGGGTTAATAATTAAGAAAGCACCAACCAATAAGAAGCCCTAGTCAGACTAATTAGACAAATTTCCCTTATGAACATAGATGCAAAAATTCTCAATAAAACACTTGCAACCTGAATCTAAGAACACATCAAAAAGATCACCCACTATTATCAAGTTGGCTTCATCCAAGAGATACAGGGATGATTCAATACATGTAAATTGATAAATATAATCCACCTCATAAACAGACTGAAAAAACAAGATGAACTCATTAGAAGCATAGTAATCCTTTGACTAAACTTAACACTTCCTGATGAAAGTCCTGGAGAGACTAAAGACATTAGTGGTTTATATCAACATAGTAATGGTGATTTATAGCAAGCCTCTGACATCATCAATCTAAACAGGGAGGAATTAAAAGCACTAAAATCAGGAATAAGAAGAGGCTAAGATGTACACTCTTTCCATATGTATTTGAAAGACCCCTGCCCCTTAGCCCTTTCTTTCTTAAGTTTGCCTCCTCCTCCTGTCGGCAGCTTCCCCGATCCCCAACCCCTGCCGGCCTCCACTTCCCCCGCTGCCCCTTAGCCCGCCCGGCCCGAGAACGAGCACCAGGTGGGCCAGCACGAGAACAAACACCAAGTGAGCCGGCCTGGAGCCCTGCCCCTAAGCCCCCGCCCGAAGAGAAACACTCCGTCCCAAGGTCTCCGCCCCCAAGGTCAGCCATCAGGAAGCGGAGGGGAGGAATTGAGTCTGTTGTACCAGACACCAGACACCAGACCTTGAGAATATGCTGATCTGGAATGGCTCTGTGTCTCATTTGAACCATCCAATAGAAATGATTCTGTATTTAGCCTCATTTGAAAGACTCTGTGTTTCACCTCATTTGAATAACTCTGTATAGCGCCTCATTTACATTGACCAATGGGAATAGCTCTGTACAATGCCTCATTAGAATTATCCAATAGAATCCCTGCTCCTAGCTTGCGCCTTTTTCCCTATATAAGGACCCCTTTCCCTTGGCTCAGGGCGCTTAGCCACACAGAAGCTAAGTCGCCCCGGGTACCCGCGTCTCTAATAAAACCTCTTGCGGTTTTGCATCCAAGTCTGTGGTCTCGTTGATTCCTGGGTGCGGGTCTCCTTCTACGAAAGTACCTCTTTGGGGGTCTTTCAGTATTCAATATAATACTTGAAGTCTTAGAGAAATAAGACAACTGAAAGAGATGAAAGGGATACAAATAGTAAAGGGAGAAATCAAAGTATCTTTAGCTGAAGATGATACATACATGACTCTAAAATCTCCACCAGAAAACGCCTTCTGCTGACAAACCCTTTCAGAAGAACATACAAAAATCATCAGTCTTCCTATATGCAAACGACAAACAGACTCAAAAAGAAATCAGGGAAATAATATGTTTTACAACATCCTTAAAAATAAATTATCTTGGGGTAGTTCTAAACAAATTTTAGACACTGAAGAGACTATTAGAAGGTAGAAGCCCATGGATCAGTAGGATTAATATACTGAAAAGGGCCATCCAACCCAAATCAATATTCTCAACATACTCCCTATCAACAAAATTTTTCAGTGTTTAAAGGAAAATTTTCACATTCATATGGAAACACAAACAAAGCCAGGGTAGTAAAAAAAACTGGATAATCAAAAATATTCTGCAGGCATCTCCATCTCCTATCACAAATTGTATTACAGAGTTATTGTAATAAAAACAGCATGGTAATGGCATGAAACAGACATATTGATCAATGGAATCAAACTGAAGTTCCATACATAAGTCACCACACCTATGAACATCCAGTCTTTAATAAAGAGGCCAGAAATACACACATGAAAAAAAAGACAGCATTTTCAACAAATGGTGCTGGTCACACTGGATGGCAGCATGCAGACTAATGCAAATAGATCCATATCTACCACCCTGCACAAAACTCATCTCCTATTGGATTAAAGGCCTCAACATAAAACAAGATACACGGAACCTGATAGGAAGAAAGCATGGGAATAGTCTTGAACTCCTTGACATAGGAAAAGACTTTTTGAACAGAGCACCATTAGTACAGAAATTAAGAAAAGCAATTAATAAACAGAACTACCTGACACTGAAAAGCTTCTGTGTGGTAAATGACACCATCATTTGAAAAAAGTGCCAGGCTACAGAATGGGAAAATATTTGTCAACTACACATTTGATAGAAGCCTAATATCTACAATATATGAAGAACTCAATATTGCACACGAGGAAAACAAATAATCTAATTAAAAGGTAAGATGCAGATCTTAAACAAACACAGTTCTCAAGAAATGAAATATAAATGGATGAGAAACACTTAAATGAATATTCAACATCCTTAGCCATTAGGGAAATATAAACCAAAATCACTTGGAGATTTCATCTTACTTGCACTAGTCAGAATGGCAACAATCAATAAAACAAATGACATTTCACACTGGAAAGCAAGGGTATCATATAAGGGATCATTCATCCATTGCTGGTGGGAAAGCAAATTTGCATAGCCATTCTGGAATTCATTGGGGCAGTTCCTTATGAAGCTGGGAATAGATCAGCCAGGAGGTCCAAATAGCTTAGATGTCTCTCAACAGATGAATGGATAATGAGAATGCAGGACATTATACAATGGAATGTCAATTGTTAAGAAAAATGAAACCATGAAATTCATAGGTAAATGGGTTGAGTTAGAAAAAAAACCATCTGTGGTAACCAAGAACCAAAATAAAAGAAAGAAAGATAAAAGTATGTATTATCTTATATGTTGATGTTAACTTTTAAGACTTCCATAAGCATGCCACTATCTATATAGCCATAGAGGTTGGGTATAGAGTAAGGAGGGGGGGGAGGAAGGAAGGCTTTCCTGAGGAAGAGGAAATAGAATATAGTTATGGAGAGACTGGGGGTCAGGAGGGTAGAATGGGAAGATTAAATGTAGAGGGAGAGAAAGTAGGGAATGCAGAGAGGGCAAGCTAAAACTAAGGGTTGTTTGAAGGGACATATGGAAACCTACTGGAGAAGAAGCTTTTTTTTTTTTTAATATACACAATGAAAGAAACCTATGTAGAGTCAACCAATAACTGGGAGACATAGCCCTAACTAGATGTCTCTTGCCACCAAATAAAACCACCACTCCACCACTTTGAGGAATGGGTTATATTTAATTGAGTTTTTGGCCAAAGGGGCCCCATGAAAACCTGCAAACAACTCAGTTGTCACTGCCTGTGAATTCAACGCAGTGTCCCTAAGTCAGGAACTGACTTTTAATTTGTTTTCTCGATTTAAGTTTTTGTAATCATCCCATCGTTATTCTCAGCCTATGTAGAACATTCTTTGCCTAAAAGATGCTGTTAGGTAGAACCTTCAGTGTTAGGAAGACAAGAATGGCAGGATCTGTGGTGGGACTCCTCCACAAGTGTAGCTATTGATGAGTACCAAAGCCCTGAGTCTTTCCAAGAATCTGTGAAGCTCCCTATGCTTCCTCTTTCCACAGAACCTCGCCCCACAGTAGTTTGCATGTCTCTTTGGCTTTCCTGAGCTCATCTGACAGGAGCTATATCATAAGGAACCACCTTCCCTTTGGTAAGTTGTAATTTTTGTTTATTTATTTGTTTTTATTTTTGGATTTCCTGAAAGATTTCCAATGTTCTTCTATTATACCTATGTGTAAATATTTGCGGGGATTTAAAAAGTAGATTGGACTCATTTACTTTGCTCAATATCGTTGCAGCAGACAAAGAATAGTCAGTCTCCCACTCCATGCCACCAGGGCTACCCTGTCTCTCTCAGCCATCCTGAATATTTACAATTCATTTTTCCTGCTGTCTCTGGAAGTAATGCTGAGTTTGTTTGTTTGTTTGTTTGTTTGTTTTTGCTTACCCTTTCCTTATTTGAGGAGGAAAAATCCCATGATCCTGCTCCCTGTCTATGTTGCCTAGGCAGCAAATCATCCTTACCTATCTTGGTCAATGTAAAAATGATCACAAAATAGATGTTTGGATGAGGGGTGATAGATTAAATCTGCAGATCATTCATGCAATAAAATAATTTGTTTTACTGGTAAAGAGGAAAGCGGCTGAGACAGATTCTTTGTAGATATACTGATTTACCTCTTTGGCTACTTCAAGGAAGGACAAAGAAACTTCCACCCATTTTTACATGGATAGAGCATACAACTCAGGTTAATGAATATTCACATTTAATACCCCATAATGTGTTCCTAAGATTCCTGTCTGAACCATATTTAATATCAATATACTAAGTGTCAACCAGATGTATAGCAATGAGTAAAATATCAAGCTGAATTTTTGCACCAGAGAGGAATTTGGCACCAATTAAAGTGTATTTATGTGTTTGAATGAGTATACATGCCTTTGTATGAAGTGAAGTAATCATTAAGTATTATTCTCAATATCAAGCCTTGATGTCAGCCAGATTATTAGGTAACAGTGCATACACTAACATTTGAGTAACATATACACTTGTCCTTGTGCTGACCCTCTTCTGAAGAGTCTAAAGAATCCCTGTGATTAAGAATTCTCACACACTAGTGCAGGCTATTTTGCTTCCTAATTTCATTAGAACATTACTTTGCCCAATACTCAATTATCCAGATAATAAAACATGTTGAAAAGCAAACAAAAAGAGAAACTAAATATTGTTATTCGTATGTTGGCATATAATACAAAAACATAGTGTTTCCTTCAGTATCAACTAGAGAAGATTCAAGAATCCTACAAGCTAGTTAGTATTTTGATGAAGTTTCTGTGTGGTCTGTCAGTCCAAGATTTCCATAGCAAAACATGTGGACTGGGTCATTGAGAAATCTTGGTGTTTGTTTTTGTGGTATTATATCCACAAGTTTTAAAAAGGTGTATAATACATATTTTGAAGAAACATTGGATGAATGTACTAACAAATCCTTAGTAGTGACATTAGAAATTTGGTTATTATTTTACAGACAATGGTTGCTGTCCTAAGGAGAACATTTGCAATCATTTTCAGTGTGGAATTCATAATGGGAACCTTAGGAAATGGATTCATTGCTCTGAAGAACATCATAGACTGGGTCCAAAGAAGAAAGATTTCTTTAGTGGATCAGATCCTCACTGCTTTGGCCATTGCCAGAATCGCTCTGCTTTGGTTGTTATTCCTAGATTGGTGGATATTTGTGTATTACCCAGCATTTTACTCGACTGGAAAAATGTTAAGAATCTATTTTATCTCTTGGACAGTGATCAGTCATTGTAACCTTTGGCTTATTACAAGCCTAAGCATTTTTTATTTTCTCAAGATATCCAACTTTTCTAACATTATTTTTCTTTACCTAAAGTTTAGAGTTAGAAATGTCATCTTGGTGACCTTGATAGTGTCTCTATTTCTCCTGTTCTTAAATGTTGTAGTTGTAAAAATATACTCTGATACATGTCTTGAGGGTGTTCAACAAAATGTATCTCACACTTCCAGACTGTGTAACTATGCACAGATTTGTGAACTCCTTTCATTTACCAATCCTATATTTTCAACTGTACCTTTTGTTATGTCCCTGGCGACATTTTTCCTGCTCATCTTCTCCCTGTGGAGACATCTGAAGAACGTGCAGCACAGCACCAAAGGATACAGAGACATCAGTACCACAGCCCACACCAGAGCCTTGCAAACAGTCATTATTTCCGTACTGTTATACATTATTTTCTTTCTGTCACTTTTTGTAAAAGTTTGGAGTTCTGGGTCTCAGGAAAGACACCTCATCCTTTTGTCTGTCTGGGCTCTTGGAAATGCTGTACTTTCTGCTCACCCATTTGTTCTGATTTGGGGAAACAGCAAATTGAGGCGGGCTTCTCTTTCAGTGATGTTGTGGCTCAGATATAGGCTAAAAATTTAGAAGCATGGGGCCCCAGACTATCTAAGGAATCATTTCACATATCCTAAAAGAAAATAAGGAGACAAAAAATTCTCACACAAAGAAGTTCATGTATGGTAAATATTTTTGCTATAAGTACTTGTGAGTTAAACAATGGAACAGTCTATAAAAGAGTACCATGTAACCTTTGCCATAATCATAGACAGATAAGTATATCAGTACACTCCACTTAAATGGAGATGCCTGTAGTCAGTCTATGTGTTCTAATGATGCAGAGCTAAGATCCACAAACAAGACAAAACATGAGGTATTTGTCTTTCAGGGTCTAGTTTATCTCACTCAGTATGACATAATTCTACCCATTTACTTGTAAGTTTCATGTGTTAGACCCCCGAAAACTCAAGTATTCGGGGTCCCAGGCCACGTTCGCGGTCACCCCAATCACCAGGCAGATTCAAGAGCTTGCTGCAAACTGCACGAGGCTTTATTGTAATTTAACGAGCTAACCCCATGTTAGCTCGGGTCTTTCACCCACCTGCCATGGCAGATGGCTAGCAAAAGACGGCTCCTACGGTCTCCCAAAAGATCTTATAGGGCAGCGTAAGGGGAGTGTCTAGGGGTACGCACAGGCTTACGCACAGGCTCACTATTGGTGTGCTTCCAGGCTTGGAGGGCTTGCCCTGTATTGATTGGTCAACTGGTTGTTATGGCCCATAGGCCCTCCCAGGGTGGTTGCTATGCTCTCCACGTCATTGCTGTGCGCTTGTCTGTAAAGCACACCCAGGGTCGTAAAGCATAGCGCCACCAGCTAACTTCTGATTGGTTCCTTGTCACGAGACAGGCATCTGACCTCTAAGTGACTAAGGTAGGTTTATGGCAAGCACGTGTTCGGCTGTTATGGCTGCCAAAAGGGAAGCTGGTTCCTTCAATCAAAAGGCAGAGAGTAAGGGGTCATGTGTTACTCAGCCCCAGTTGATGCCTCTACTATGCAACTCCTACGCCTAAGGCTCAGGGAACATTACAGAAGAGGTAGAGGAAAGATTATAAGAGCCAGATATCCAGGATACTGCACGCTAGATGGAGTCTTTTAGATGTGAAAGGAAAGCTGCACCCCTTGAATCTTAACAAATGTGGGTGCCTAAACAACATTGTATAAAGATAACAGCAGTTGATGTAAATGTAAATGAGGGACATTCACAAGGCCCCACTCCTGGAGGAAGAGCTACAAGCAGCTGATGCTGCTAAGAGAAGGGAAATCAGTTTCTCCAGGGATGAATCCCCTAATTGGCTATCTGATCTCAAATATTCAGTGTGTGAGCACTGCCATGGCCCAGCATGTCTCTGTCCCAGACCACAGAGGCCATGAGGTCTGGCCTGAGTAGGGGAGACTGGACTTGGGAATTCCTAGTAACCCAACGACAATAAAAACCAAACATAAGCATCTTGTCATCTTTAGAGAGCTCTCAGTTCTATGCTGCAAAACTGGAGTCTCTTCTTTATTCAGCATCTTTCTGACTGTTTCCTAACCGTGCTTCCCTGACCCTGAGACGGCTTTTCTTCCATCTTCCTGGACCCTATTAGCAGATTTCTCTTTACCATCTCCCTTTCTGTAGATTGATACCTCCTAACTATCTGTCCTCACTTGTCAAGTACACCTAGCTCTCCACCCTGGTGCAAGCCTATTCAAATGCTTAGTTCTGTAGAGATGCAAACTAGGAGGCATTCTCCATTGAGTCTATGCTATTCAATAGCAAATTAGCTAGCATTGGCAAATGACAATGTAGACCTGAACTCCTGGTTACGGGAACCAGAGGTTTGGACCCCTGAGAAATCCTCTAATGGCATAATTCTTGGCTCCCGACAGAGCACACACACACACACACACACACACACACACACACACACACACACACACACACACAAATGAAATGGTCATAAATTTGAAACAGTGTTGGGGGATGATACTGGAGGAGTTTCAGGGTGAGGTGGAAATGAAAGAGTACCCATATGGAATTCTCAAAAAAAAATTAAAAGTTACAAAAAAGCAATTTCTGTAGTCATAAATATTATGAATTTTGTTTAGGAATTATTCTTTTGGAAATGGTCAAATGAGAAACTTATTAAAGGTATTTATGAACCAATGTGAAGACTCATTATTAAAACTAAAACAGATTAAAATAGCTAAAATCCTAGCATGGACAAGGAAGGGGCTCATGAAGTCCCACCCCCTATTCAAGGAGCTATTGGCAATTGATGGCTGCTGGGGAAGGGGGAGTCAATTTTCTTAGGAGATGTGGCCCCTGAAAGGCTACCCATGCTTCAGTAGACTGTCTTACACAGAAGCATATACAACAGCACTAAGAGGACTCAGTGGATTTATAAAAAGTGCACAAGAATTTGGGAGGGATAAATGATGGGGAATGGAGGCAATCAGAAGCAAGGGATTTCAGGATGGGTTTGATTAAAACATATTATATGCATAGATGAAATGTTCAAACAATAAAAAGACATGTACATATGGTTTTAAAATATGCAGTACATAGAATTGTCAAATACAAATGAATTACAGGATTAAGAACAAGTTGGACTCCAATGTTAGACACCATTCATGATGACAGTAGAATAAATTGGAAGAGACCTATGAAATATTTCCATAAATGTGTATGTATTTTCTATTGTGGGTGATACATAAATATTAGGATATTTGCTAGCTGCCTACTTTATACACAAAAATTTTAATTTGACTTTAAAAAGACTTTAATCAGAGGCTGGAGAGATTGCTCATTGATTTAAAGGCACTGGCCACACTTCCAGATGTCCTGAGTTCAAGCCCTAGCAACCACATGGTGGCTCACAACCATCTACAATGAGATCTAGTGCCCTCTTTTAGTGTTCAGGCATATATACAGGCAGAACACTGTATACATAGTATTAAAAAAGACTTAAATCAGTTTATGATTTTGGTTCTTTATTTCCTTTTATGTCTACTTCCTCTCTCACTCCCTCCCCCCTCTTTCCCCTTCTCTTCCTTCCTTTCTTTTTTTGTGCTGGACATTGATCTCAGAGGCTCACACAAATGTGAGGCAAGTCGTAGTCTCTCCTTGAATGAACCCCAGACCAGAACAATTTCCATTCCAAATGCTATTTTAATTTTTTTCTCCAACAACCTTTATAAATTAGTATTTTTGGAATTTATGATAGCTCATAGTCATATTTTGATAGGCTAGAAAGTTTTCAGGTTAGGAACAGTCCCTGGGTGTGTTGGGGGTTGTGGACCTATTGCTATTTAGCATTTTGTCAAACTGCCTTCTAAATATCAATATTTGTACCCATAAATTAGTCTCATTGCCAGCCTCAGAGAAGCTTTCCTTTGCTGTAGTCAGTGGTTAGTTCAGACTCATACCTGGTCAATGTTCTGAGAATTTTTGAGTGGCCATCGTGTACTGGGTCCTTTATATGTCATCCCTTTCAAGACAGTAAATGCAGGACAAGAACTAGTAGAAGGAATATAAGTGCTGAAGGATGGAGGAGGTAAGTGTGTTATAAACTATCTTTTATGCATGAACATAGCATTACTGTTGTACCCATGAACTCACAGTCACAGTGGCTACCTGCATCATTTCTTCACAAGACTTGGCCCATCAAGATTCCATGATGGACCTTGTAAAGCTTTCTTCTTCCTGAGGTGATGGGGGAAGTCAATCTGTGTATATGTTTGTCTTTTTGGTTGATAAATAAAGCACTCTTGGCCAATAGGGAAGCAAGATAGGTGGGACTGAGAGTCAAGGAGGATTCTGGGAAATGTAGTAAAGAGCAGAGTCACCAGTGGCATCCTCCATAGATAAGTCTTTATAAAATGTATACATTAATGCTTATGGTTGATATTTAAGTCAGAGCTAGCAAATAAGAAATCCTAGTCATTGACCAGCAGCAATGAAACTAATATTGATCTCTGTGTGTTAATTGGGGGCCCTAATGTGGCAATGGAACTCAGGCAGCCATCCGAAAAAGTTATCATTACAAATGGCACCCACATGGTTTTACGAACTTCCACATAAAAACTTCACAAAATCTTAAAAGGGGATTTTTGAAACAAAAAGAACAGAGACAACAACAGATTCTTGATAGCAGCATTTTCTTGGGTGAGCTCTGTTTTCCAGGCATTAAGAGATATGCCAAGACTCCTTTTAAGAGCAACTTCCTCATTTACATAGCAGCCAAAACCATTGCTGTTAGAGAGCTCATATGACTCATGTTATTAGAAAATGATACAGATTTTCATTAAAGAAAAAATATACATAGGTTTGAGAGAGAAAATAAAAAATAATGAGTAGCTGGGTATACTGACACACGCCTTTAATCCCAGCACTCCAGAAGCAGAGGCAGGCAGATTTCCACAGAGAAACCCTGTCTCAGGAAAAGAGAAAAAAAGGAAGTAAAAGAAATAGAATAATAAAAAGCCAGGTAAAGTTGGAAAATACAGAGTCTGGATAGTATATGTTTATATTGTTGTCTTTAAGTTGTTTGATTGCCGAGGAAAGAGCTACAGCTGCTAAAATACATTTGATTATAGGTGCTGCTAAATTAATCCAACTTACATATTTTAAAAATGCTTTGACTTCTAAATTTAAATATAAGGACAGGTTACTTGAGAAAAGAGATTTTGCTTGTGTTTCCACAGAAAATAGAAAGCTATGAATTCCTTCCAGACTAATATGGTTTGGTGAAGCAAGACCCCCTGAGACAGTGTCCCAGGTGACCCAACATCTAAAACAGCTGAGATGATGCAGCCTTGCAGACTACAAAAATAAGTGCCTGCCAGGTTTCTGTGTTTTATCATGATCCCCAAGTTATGAACATCTCCCCCAACCAGCAAGAAGTAGTTTGGAATGAATGATGCCCAAATTCACAAATATTATTTATAAATTTTTGTTTTCATTTAAATGGGGTTGGTTAAATGGTTAATGATCACAACCAATATCTTTTTAAAGATAAAAGGGAAATTATAGTATATAAATAATACTTCATATTAGAATGGATTTTCATTTATTGATACAAATTTAAGGTAAATTTTATGATATGTATACTTGTCTTCTTGTTTAGGTATTGTGTTTATACAGATCTTTTAAAATGTAATGCATAATTTAATACAGATTCTATATAGTCAGATATAATAGTCAAAACTTACAGTTAGTTAGTTAAGTTTTCTTTTTCTGTTTTTATTATTTTTTTATTTTATTAGTTCAAATTAGGAACAAGCTTGCTTGAGATGTCAATCCCTTCTCCCTCTCCCTCCCCTCCCCCCCAACATCCCACCTGCCCCTAGCCATCCCCCCTCCGCTCCCCAGGCAGGGTAAGGACCTCAAAAGGGGCTCCCCAAAGTCTACCACATCATCCTTGGCCAGGCCTAGGCACTTCCCCATGTGTCCAGGTCAAGAGAGCATCCCTTCACATGGGATGGGCTCTCAAAATCCCTTCTTTTTTTTAAGACCTTACATATTTAATACAGTGCATTACCCCTGTACAAATGGAAAAAAAATTAAGTTCAACATTTCTAGAACAATATGGCTGTTATTTTTTGTACAATGCCACCTGAACATGGTAAACTGGGATACTTTTTCCCAAAGTTGACAGCACAGCTAAAGTTTCCAAAAATTCAAATTATATATATATATATATATATATATATATATATATATATATATATAATGGCAGTATATTATGCATCAATAGCAGCAAGGCACCATTTTTTAAAAAATTAGCTACTTAATCATCATCTGGAAGGAAACCATTCTGAGCAACATCATTAAAAACAGCTCTGATAAAGCATGGTCACTAATATGTATCATAAAGCAGGTCTACATATTAGTGAGTACATATCATGTTTGTCTTTTTGTGACTGGGTTACCTCGCTCAGAATGGTTTCTTCGAATTCCATCCATTTTCCTGCAAATTTCAAGATTCCATTGTTTTTTTTCTGCTGAGTAGTACTCCATTGTGTAAATGTACCACATTTTCTCTATCCATTCTTCAGTTGAGGGGCATCTAGGCTGCTTCCAGTTTCTGGCTATTACAAATAATGCTGCTATGAACATGGTTGAACAGATGTCCTTGTTGTATGAATGTGCTTCTTTTGGGTATATGCCTAAGAGTGGAATTGCTGGATCTTGTGGTAGACTCATTCCCATTTTCTTGAGGAGTCACCATACTGATTTCCACAGTGGCTGTACAAGTTGGCACTCCCACCAGCAGTGGAGGAGTGTTCCCCTTTCTCCACATCCTCTCCAGCATAAACTGTCATTGGTATTTTTGATTTTAGCCATTCTGACAGGAGTAAGATGGTATCTCAGAGTTGTTTTGATTTGCATTTCCCTGATGGCTAAGGATGCTGAACACTTTCTCATGTGTCTTTCAGCCATTTTAGATTCCTCTATTGAGAATTGTCTATTTAGTTCTGTACCCCATTTTTTAATTGGATTTTTTTGTGTTTTCGAGAATAGCTTCCTGAGTTCTTTGTATATTTTTGAGATCAGCCCTCTGTCAGATGTGGGGTTGGTGAATATCTTTTCCCAGTCTGTGGGCTGTTGTTTTGTCTTGCTGACTATATCCTTTGCCTTACAGAAGCTACTCAGTTTCAGGAGGTCCCATTTATTAATTGTTGATCTTAGTGTCTGTGCTACTGGTGTAATGTTCAGGAAGCAGTCTCCTATACCAATTAATTCAAGGGTATTTCCCAATTTATCTTCTAGTAGGTTCAGTGTGGCAGGGTTTATGTTGAGGTCTTTGATCCATTTTAACTTAAGTTTTGTGCATGGCAATAGGCTTGGGTCTATCTGTAGTCTTCTACATGTGTGCATCTAGTTATGCCAGCACCATTTGGTAAGATTTTCTCTTTGTTCCAGCGTATATATTAGTTAGGTTTTCTAGATACACAGAGATGTATTTGAGATGGATAGATATTCTTTAAGCCTTTCAAAGACCTACAGAATATATGGCATTTAAATGGCTTAGGGTTTTTCATGACAGTGAGACACAACTGTTCCTGGCACACCAATTACATCAGAAAGGAGGATGGGCATTGAAGAAACTCAATATGGAGTTTGCCTTCAACATGGCAAGATTAGCCATTTGGGCAAGAAACTGCCCTTGCCTGGACTGTTTGATAAACTGAATATGCAGGACCCACAGTAAAGTGACTGCTGAACTTGCAAAACCAGACAGTCCTGAAGGGTTCCTGCTTCATGGAGAAGTCTGCTAGACACACAGTGGCCTAAAGGCTGAAGCTGGATGCCGCAACATTACAGAGAAACTTCAGGTGACTGTTCAGGCATTGAGATGTCTCTGTCAGATCTAGAGTTTATATATTATTCTTCTGTGGTCTTTGTTGGAGTTGAAGACAGATAGTTATGGTTATAGTTTTCTTTAGTTATTATAAAAGATAAGCTACATATAAGACTTTAGACTCACAAAGATAGGATAGATGATAAAATACTTTCTTTAAAATCTTACTAAATGTTAATGAACTAAATATTGTAACTATAGTCCCCACTTGATAACTGTTTTGTTATATATTTTACTATGTTAATGATAAAACCTTATTTTTATTTAGACAGAAAAGAGGAGATGATTGGTGAAGTCCTTCTGTGTATATGTTTGTCTTATTGGTTGATAAATAAAGCATGGCTGGCCAATAGGGAAGCAAGATAGGTTGGACTAGGAGTTGAGGAGGATTCTGGGAAATATAGTAAAGAGGATAGTCGCCATGTGATCCCGGGGAAGAGAGGATACATGCTGCTGGCGTCCTCGATAAATGTTTATAAAATATATAGGTTAATGGTTGTGGTTGATATTTAAGACAGAACTAGCACATAAGAAATCCTAGTCATTGGCCAGCAGCATTGTAACTAATATTTAATCTCTGTTCTTTGGGAGGGCTGTATGGTGCCTGTGGTACTCAAGTGGATGGCGGAAAGAGTTATTGTTACACTGAGGAGCTAGCAGTAGCAAGTTAATGGTTGCTGCAATGAGGACAATTCACATTTCTCAGTGAAATAGCCACTGAAATGTTGTAACTTACCTGAATAACATCCTAACTGCAATCCTGCAGGTAACTACAATTGAAGACAGAAAGGCACAAAACCAAATGAAGTGTGGGGAGGACCATAGAAGGATTGCAGCAGGAGAGAGAAGGGGATAAGAGAATATAGGGAAGACGTTGATCAAGCATCACACACATAATATAAACATGTTTCTATGTAGGATGTTAGTATTGATTTTACAGTAGTTACAAAAGACGCATAAGAAAATTAGTAAGCTTCATAGATAAGTAAGCTTCACACACACACACACACACACACACACACATACACACACACACTCACACACACACACACACACACACACACACACACACACACACACACACACACACACACACACACACACACACACACACACACACACACACACACACACACACACACACACACACACACCCACACACACACACACACACACACACACACACACACACACACACACACTCCAGGTTAGCATCAGCTGTAAACTTGATACATTGCAGAATTTTTCAAGAGAGTCTCACTTGGGGGTGGGTTTCATGATTAGACTGACCTGTGAGCATGTCTGTGGTGTATTTTCTTTGTGTCTAGTGTACATGGAAAGGCCCAAACTACTGTGGTAAAAGCCATTCCAGGCAGATAAACCTGGGCTATGTAAAAAAGGCAACTGAATGTAAGCCAGAGATCAAGTCAGTCAGCAACATTCCTCCATGATTTCTGTCTCAGTTCCTGCCTGAGTTTCTGCCTTGTCTTCCCTCAGTGATGTGATGGACTGTGACCTGGAAATTTAAACCAAATAAACCTTTGCCTACCCAAGTTGCTTTCAGCTATGGTGTTTCTCACAACAGGAAAGCAAGCTAAAGCACAGTGCATCATATTGTGTTTTATTTTCCCCGAGATACTATAATAAAAAATATATTCTGTAAAATAAGAAGTGGACATATGTAATTTGAAACTACCCAAAGAGTATATTTTAATATTTATACAGAAAGTGATATTGTCTTAGTTACATTTATATTGGTGTGAAAGACACCATGACCATGGCAACTCATTTTTTCCTATTTTTTTATTTAAATTAGAAACAATCTTATTTTACATATCAAGCCCCGTTCTTTCTCCCTCCCATTCTCCCATACCCTCCACCAATCCCTTATCCCATCCCCTTCTTCTCCCCAGGGAGGGTGAGGCCTTCCATTGGGGATCATAAAAAGTCTGTTACATCATTTGGGACAGGGCCTAGGCCCTTCCTTGTGTAATAAAAGCCAAAACTTCTTTCTAAAATCGAGAGGCTACTATAGATGATTTAAGAAACATAAAACTGTTCCACACCATAGGAAAAGTGCCAGCATACAGACACAGCTATTCACTAAAAGTCTGTCATTCAGATGAGATGAGTTGGACACTGTCAGTGCTTGAATGACCCTTGAAATACACACAGTATCCAACAACTAGAAGCTTCTCCCAGGTCCCTTTCAAAGAATTTTGTTCAGAGAATTTTGAACAAGATACCTGTCAGTGAGCAGCTCTTTCAAGTATAGGAGGAGTCTTGGTAGTACACAAAATCAGTCTCCTAAGGTAACTGTTCTGAAACACTCTTTGTGTACAACGCACCTCCAATAAAAAACAGAAATGTCAAGAAAATACTTGAATACTTAATTAAACACTGAATGTTTAAGTGTTAAACAGAGTAAATTTAAAATGTCTCCGTGAGAGGCTTAAACATGAACAGCATATTTGTTAAATATTATTGCCCCAGGAGTCTTAGAGGGAATGTAGATCTAAATAACCTTCAGTTATCCAAAACTGTACCATGTAAAATTGGAAGGAAAATAATTTGTTGCTCATTGTCCTTAACTGCTTTCTGGAAATGAGAGAAATCTCTGAGTGGTAGTAGAGGTGATGGAATGATAAGAAAGCCAGGTATCCAATGAAAGGGAGCTTAACGTTCCTGTTGGTACCTAAAAGAAGTTGCTTCTGCTGCCTGAGAATCAAGATGTAGAATTCTTAGCTCTTTCTCCAGCATCACGTCTGCCTGCATGCTACCATGCTACCTATCAAGACAATAATGTACTAAACTTCCTAATTGTATGATAGCTCAATTACATGTTTACATTTATAAGAGTTTCCATGGCCATGGTGTCTCCTCAGAACAACTAAGGAAACAGCAAATTTTTAAAGTAACCTTTCTACACAAATCTGATGTTTCATTGAAATAGTAACAAGAAACACCCATGCTGTCTTCACCCAACTAAATTTCATCAGCTTAAGTGAATCTGCCATACTTTCTCTATTTAGGCTTCTATATTCTGGTACTGACCTCAAAGCTTTTTGAACCCAATTGATGCAAAAGTTAGGCACAGCAAAACGATGGAAAGAAATATGTCCTCATTTGCATGCTAACAAATGAGAATCCAGCTTTTATTGTAACATCAGCCTTGAAAGACTCCAGCCTATGATGGTGATACAATTATACAGACTGGATTGATTTTGAACTGTCTTATTAATGACAATGTTTTCCATAAAAGCAACATTGAAGTCTCCCTTCAGCATGCTGTTACAATTTTCTGATGAACACTTGTCACATGCCATAAAACACCAAGAAGTTTAGTTCACATCCAGAAATCAGATATTGGAAGAATTTTATAGACTGATTGAAAACCACCATCATGGACAGTGGGATTGTCCACTCCCACCTTTTAATATTTACCAAGTTTTGTAGGTCATCTTACTCTGAGCATAATTTTTACCCAAATAATTACAGAATTTATTTTTAGAAGTGTTGTATATTCATAGAATGATATTATATATCCTCTCAGCTGGTGAAATTCTCCCAGCTCTTGTCATCTTCAGAACTGGTTTTCTTTGTGAACTTTGTTTTTCATTTTAATTGTGCACCAGTAGGTGTGTTTTGTTTGGGTATATGAATGTGAATTCAAAGATCCGGGGTGACCAGGGATATCAGATCCACCTAGAGCTGAAGTAATAAGATATTGGGATCCACAAGATATGTGTCCTGAGAAACACACATGGTTCCTCTGAAAGAGCAGTAAGTAGGTGTAATTGCTGAGACTTCTCTTTAGTCTTGCTTTGTGAGTTTTAATATGAAAAATATTCTTTATGTATTTATAAATTACAAGCACCTCTGATTTCCTGGTCAGGGAGTCAAACATTTTGATACCTGATAGAACTTGTAATAATCTTCTTGCTTGAAAGCATTTTTCTACCAAGTACTCATTTGTTTCTAAACATGCCTATAGAGTCTTTCACCTAAGTTTATTAAATAAGACATATAAATATGCATGACAAGTCTTATAATAGCATGCCTTCAGAGTTTTCAAATAATATAGTTACTTTTTAGTTATATTCTAGGGATTTTACAGAATTGTGACTCCATGTTGTTCATATACCTATTTAATGTTACTTCCTTTTGATGAGTTCTTGATTTTATTTATACATAATGAATAAGTTCATCAAGAAGTTCATCTTGATAAATTCTTGTTCTTTTCTATTGTGCTTTGTATCTCAGTACATTTAGATTTTGTTGTTTAAATATCCATCACTCCGATATCAAGAACATCCTATTCTAAATTACATATGGAAGACATATCTGAGGTAGAATTAGTCCATAATGAGTTCTTATTTCTGGGAGTTATTCTTCTTAACATTCTTGTCTAGAGAAGATTGTCTTTCCTAGGGAATAGAAGTCAAACTTAGAGTGAAAGGCTGTGTAGTAGGGCAAAGGAAATCTTGGGGCAAGAGTAGCCCACTCTAAAGAGCCGTGTCTGTCTCTTTATAAACTGCATGAATTTCCAGTACCCAAACTCTCTGGACTTGGAGCACTCATGTGATTATTTGCTTGTGACTTGTCTTCTTTTCAGTACTCAATTTTAGCACCTAATAGGAGCTGAGACAGACAGGGATTCCTTTCTGTGTAAACTCTATTGTTCTACTTTCCTCAGTTCTTAGAAGTCTTGTGTAAAGGTTTCATACAATGTTCTACTATTTTTCTTACTCAAAATACCTCTCTTGGGGTATCAGGTACATTTTCATATATGACACCTTTACTAGGTGTCACTTAGGAAAATAGAGTTGGTTTCTAGGATATTAACAATAAAATGGACCATCTCTTTCTGTGCCATCTGTGATCTTGATGGCACGAAATTGTTTCCCTCCCCCCTTTTTTTAGATAGAATTTGCAGCCTTATTTTCTTTGGTTGTTTGTCAAGACCTGAAGAATGACTGTGTCATTCTGCTTACTCCTCATGCAAACCAGAAGCATGACATCTTTGATTTACCTTATTATCTCTGCTGCCAGTCATAGAGCAGATGGTGGTACAAGAAGCAGGTATATAAAATCTGAAGGCTTTGAGACTCATGCAGGTGTCAGCTCAGCTGGGCAGAGTAGAGTCAGTGAATGAGGGTGAGTCCTGCTCATTGCTACCCTAAGTGTATTTTCAGTATTTTTCATGTGCATAGGAAATACACCATTGTTTACTGAATACTTATATTTCATAGTTAATATTAACTGAAGGTTTTTGCAGCACTGTCTTATCTGCCATGGTCTTGAGCATGAGGTAGATTAATATTAAATCCTGAACTAGCAAAAAAATTAGAATTATTGGAGAGAAAAAAAGGTAAATGGACCTCAATACATTTGTATATGTAAATGTTTGCATGTATTTATTAACTTGTAAAAAGCAAGATGTATGAATATTGTTATAGAATAATGTCCCCAGGAGACTACTAGAAAATGATAATTTTTATTATGAGATTTGAGTAATGTTTGTGTGTACACAATAGATATTGTAAATCATAAATGTTTAGGAAATTCCATGTATCAACTAGTACATATATATTTTTTTCTGAGACAGTTTCTCAATATATATATCTGGCTGTCCCTATATAGACCAGGCTGGCCTCAAACACAGAGTTATCCATCTGCCTCTTGAGAGCTGAAATTTAATTGTGTATTACCATATCTCATCCCATCTGCTAAAACTCTTCTTGTTAGGTTTGTTTTAATTTTGTAATGTTAGTTGTCCCTATAAACAAATGATCATATAAAAATATATATGCTAGGAATTTAAATAATATATTTTGTTTACATAGTAGCATATGAAAATCCAGCATTTTCTTTAACACCATCTGCAAAAGACTCCAGGTTATTGTGTGTAAGGTATCTACTACATAGGCTAAATGCAGATAGGATATGGGTGGGGAGAGATGCAAGATTTTTACAAGGAAAACTATGAAGCCAGAGATTATAATATCTTGAATTTACCCAACTTTGCATTGAATGTGTGAGATTCCAAATAGACACTCTTTCTTATTTTCCATTTAGCAAATAGAAGAAGCATCTTGTAGATGAATGCAGTGATAAATAAGAGACACTGTGCGTTTCTCTTTCAGGTGATGACTGCTATCATAAATGGCATATTTACAGCCATTTTCATCCTGGAATTTGCCATTGGAAACCTGTTACATGTATTCATAGCAGTGGTGAATTGTCTGGACTGGGTTCAGAGAAGAAAGATCTCTCCAGTTGATCAAATCATCACTGCTCTGACAGTCTCCAGACTTGCTCAGCTCTGGCTTGTAGAAACAAATATTTTGCTTTTTTTTATTCACTCAGTAAACGTGACAGAAATAATAGTAAGAATGACTAATATTGCCTGGGTTGTGACCAATCATTTTAATCTTTGGCTTTCTACCAAACTCAGCATTTTTTACCTTCTCAAGATAGTCAATTTTTCTAATTCAATTTTTCTTTTCCTAAAATGGAGAGTTAGACAGGTGGTTAAAGTGACCCTGATGCTGTCTTTGACCCTCTTGTTTGCAAACGTCATAGTCATCAATATCCATGTTGATATCTGGATTGATGTGAATAGAAGAAACTTGCCTTTTAATTTAAGTTCCAGCAACTCTACTTAATTTCTCAAAAATCTTTTACTCACCAACTCTATCTTTGCAGTCATCCCATTTGCTGTGTCACTGTTGACTTTTTTCCTGCTAATATTCTCTTTGTGGAAACATAAGAAGAGGATGCATCACAATGCCAGGGGTTCCAGAGATGCCGGCACCAGAGCCCACATTAAAGCTTTGCAAACTGGGATTGCTTTCCTTTCTCTTTATGCCATTTTTTTACTTTCTGTTGTCATAAATCTCTGCAGCATTGAAGTGAAGGAGAATTATCCATTTTTTTTTTATTAAGCTTGTTCATTGGAATAGCTTTTTCTTCATGCCACTCCTGTGTTCTGATTATGGGAAACACTAAGCTGAGACGGGCTTCTCTTTCTGTGCTATCGTGCCTGAGGTGTAGGACCAAAGATGCAGAATTCCCTAGTTCCTAAGAAGTTTTTCAAGTTCTAAAGGAGAGTCAATTCTAAGAAATTCTTTCATATTTAACTTTGTTTCCCCTCATAATCTTCTTTTGTCTACAATGTTATTACATTTATAAAAATACATTTGGAATCAGCATTGCCTATACATGTTAGAGTCTTAGTGCATTTATAAATATCTAACACATAGAAAAGGATATCGATGCAACCTAATTCTACATGATATCTTTATAAAATATATTATTACATTTGCCATCATTATAATAATATAAATTGAGGTTCTCAGGGAAAAAAGCTTCACTTATACCCAAGATTTTATTTTAAAAAAAGTTGATTTATTTATTAGAATTTTTGATTGTGATCATTTGGAGTCTCACAGATCCAGAGTTAAGTTTTGCAGAGATACTTTCCCTTCCCTTAGTAGCCATTCCTCTGTGTATTATATAATATAATCTGGACTAGCAAGTAAGATCACGGCAACATATTCTTAGCAGTTAGGATCTTTCCCCAAACCAAAGCTAAGAAACAGTCATCATGTAGCATCTAAAACTTACATGGCCTGTTACATGTTAGCTCTAATTGGCCTGCTCTACCAATGTATTTGGCAAATAACATGATGTATAACTTTCTGTTTTTTCTGTGATTATTAAAAGATTCTGCATTAACTCAGTTTTGTTACAGTAGACATCCTGAATCAATGCTCATAAGCTGCAATAATCATATTTGGCTTATAAACTACCACTTATTTCATCCAAGGGTATAGCTGTGGTTTCATCTATAACAGTTTTTCAATAATTTAAATTGAGACTTTTAGAAAAGACATATTGCTAATGTATGTGAAATTATAATCAATAAATTAATAAATTTAGATAAAATAAAAATGAAAATTTCCTAAAGTTGTTCATTAAAAATAAAGATTCAAACCTGACTTAGAAAGCAGAACATTGACTACATCATTTCAAATATAAGACCTAACTTACAAATGAAGTTTAGAAATCCCTCCAAACGGTGAGCATAGCTTATTGATATTTTCTATCCTTATTACTGGGTATAATGTCATGAACATTAAACAGAGCTATAATTGGGAATATGTATTTTACATTCAGAAATTCACTGTCTTCCTGATTTAATTTTTAAATATGCAGCACACTGCTTTAAATTTTGATGCATAAGACCCTAAATCTTTTCTGATAGTAGTTTTGTAATTGAAGTAGATAATTTTGTTATATTTTATGTCACTATGTGCCTATATTTTAATAGGTTGGGAAAAGTAACATTATGACAATAAAAAGAATTGTACACAATTTGAGTGATCAATACATACCATTAACTTTCCCTGAATGGATATATTATTGGCATTGTTTGCATGAGAAAATTAGAGTTAAAAAGATGAATAAAATTCACATAAATTTCAAATAAATTAAATGAATAGGGGTGAGAAAGGAAATGCTCCTTTTTCCTGTCTTTACTTCAAAGTTGCTAACTCTTCAGCAAGAGGTTTTCTCTTCCTTCCTTCCTTCCTTCCTTCCTTCCTTCCTTCCTTCCTTCATTCTTTCTTTCTTTCTTTCTGAAATTAAGAACTGGTTGTTTAAACAATTTTTTTTAAAGAAGTCCATTAAATCACACCTTATTTGGTGTAATTCTTCTTGAGAGCCTCAATTATTCATCTTTTCATCAAAACAAAACACTATGTTGAGTTTGCTTTTTTCTTCTCACTTTTATTAGATTTGTGATAATATCTTACAGTGTTTCACTCATCCCCCTGCCCCATACCTCAAGATCCATCTCTCCCTTCCCGACACATCCATTTCTGCATCTGCTCATTTTTCCAACTTGTAGAGAGGCCTTATTTCCAATTATAAAGTGGTTGGTTGCTCTCAGATATCTGTACCACTGTTGCACCAGTGGGCCTGTTTCAATAGGGGAGTCATTGTTATAACTCACAAGATTTATAGCTGGATCTGACTGGTCATTCCTTTTCTCCTTCTGTAGTACCTGCTAGCACTATGAGTGTTAGCCAGGAAGGATGAGTTTCCAGCTCAGTATCAGCTTGATATGTTCCTGTTTGATGACTCAAGTATATTGTACCTTTATCAATAGGGCTTACCATCAAGTTTTGGAGTTTAAGCAAGAGTATTATCATAAGCCTTTAATACTGAGGGAAGGAATCTTATGGAACCTTACTTGCTAACAACTCCAACAGTGGCAGTTTGTTCCTGGTACTGGGCATTATATTTGTCATTGACTGTTGTCTAGATGTCATTGGTGCTCTATTATGAAAGAGTCTAGACTCATATATTATGTGTGCATATGCATTTAGGAAGCTTCTACACATACAGGTTTCCATATGACTTTTTTTCTCAAATGTATTTAGTGTTAGTTAACTTTTCCTGTATTCCTTTACATCCCCATTTAACCCTTCTTGTATCAGTATTTCCCTTTCATCCTTTATACAAGCACATTCTCTATCTCCTTCATTTAACCCCACCCTCATAGATCTTTACTAATTTTTGAAACATTAATATCTGGGTGGGAACTCTAAACTAAAATGTAGATATGTAACATAGTGAAAGAGAAATTGTAAAACATCATTGGCAAGTTAATTTATATAGAGTGACTAGTGCTCACAAATATTTGCTTGTGATGTTTCTCAGTTCTGATTTATTTTATTTTTTATTTTTTTTCGAGACAGGGTTTCTCTGTGGCTTTGGAGGCTGTCCTGGAACTAGCTCTTGTAGACCAGGCTGGTCTCGAAGTCACAGATATCCACCTGCCTCTCTCTCCCGAGTGCTGGGATTAAAGGTGTGCGCCACCACCACCCAGCCTGATGTTTTAAAAAGCTTACTTTGTTGTGTGTGAAGATGCCTGTGCAATTAGCCATTGGCAGAGTGAGATTTTCCTCAAGTTTACATGAAATGTCAAGAGGAAAACCATGCATAGAGACACATGAAATCTGTTGGAAAAACAATATGACAGAATATGCAATTTGAGTGTCTTGAAGGCAGCTCTGGATGAGGGCAGGATCGGAAGTGGTGGATTCAAGTGTGGTGATTGAGAAATTAAACACAGGACACTTGTGAGTTTCAATTTCTGAGAGAAGAAAGGAAAGGAAGCACATTTCGATATTGCTTGACCTCCTCTGACAACCTGCACCACTCACAGGCTTTATTAACGCAGGAAACCATTTCCTCACAGAGTTTAGTCACTGATTACAAAGTGTTTTCATAGCACATAGTTTTTCTAAAGTCTTCCTTGGTTATGTAAGCATATAAAAGTAAAAGACGCAAAAGGAGCAAACAGCAAATTTCATGAGAACTAAAATCTAACATTATGATAAAATAAATGTTTAACTCAGTGTTTTTCATTAAAATTTGTGTCATAAATCATAGTTTACATATTTTCTTTTTCTGATATTTTAAATTTCATTTGCACATCACAGCTGTTGCTTTTGTTAGTTTGATGATATTTAAGTAAATTGCCTTGTCAAACTATTTCATCTACTTTGTGTTTTAAACTCATTCCCTTTTCTTTTGAAGATAAAGTCTCATATAATCTGCACCTAATATAATGACTGTTACATCTTCCTGCCAATTATTTGTGGGTTTTGATGCTGATTGATACAATTAGTGTTTAGAACATTCAAAATGCTAAGTAATTGGTGTAAGCTGGTGTTGCAGTCTGTGAATTGAGAGCATGCTAGTGTTTCAGAAGAAAGGATAATACTATTTCTAGCTTAGGGATAAAGTTTGTAAAGTTATCTCTACAGAAAGACTTTTTTATGTTTGTGGCAAAACATGCCTAAAGTACTGAATATGAACTATAATTTCTGAGATGATTTTACATTAATTTCTCTGCCAACAAATTAAAATGATGATACAAGGTCATATGGCATGTTAAGCACTGTTTCTTTTCCCGTGCCTCTGTTGATTCTAACATACAAGAACCTGTAACAAAAATGTAACAAAAGACAAGATAAAGTGCCCGATGGTTAGTGATGATTGGCAGCTTAACAGAATGTAGAATCACCAGGAGACAAGCTTAGGGCCCATCTGAAACATTATTTAAATGTCTATAGGGGGTGATCATGAGCTATGGATTGAGGGAAGACTGGCCCAATCTGGATCCCTGCCTAGGACCTTGGGCTGTAAGTACATATACTGAGAAGGGAAGCCGAAAACAAGTGAACATTCTTGTTCCCCCTCCCGCCCCCTCCCACTTCCTGACTGTGGATTTGATGTGACTGCTTCAAGGTTCTGCTGCCCTGATTTCTCTACAGTAGAACTGTGGATCAAAAATATACCCTTTTTCTTTAATTTTCTTTTTCAGACTGTTTTTTTTTTATCACAGAAATAGAAAAATAAACCAAGATAAAAACAATAATATTAACAACAGTGAAAATAACCTACTATTATGGTTTCCACAGTCTATATTTGGTTTAACTGAAACTTCATAATGCATTTACATTTGCATACATTGCATTGAAACTGCAGCTGTCATAGGCACGCTGAAGCATAAAAGACATATGTCAGAAATCAACTGTTGAAAGGGTAGGGTAAATACTATCAAATTATATTCCATAAGACAGTGGAGTCATAATTCTGAGGAGGAAGGGAGGATATTTACAATTCTGAATTCTTGGCTAAATATATGACCAAAATTTGCATCAATTAATATAATTGTCAAAAGATACTAGTGCTACTTTCCACTCCCTCCAATTCATTGTAAGTGTTGTTAAGGGTTGTATTTCATAACTTCTGTCATGGAGTAAATTTTTTGAACCCCATGCAAAACAATGTAAACCAAAACCAAACAAACAAAACATGCAATTGATTCTCTCTCTCAATGTTGATTGAGTTAGAGAGAAGGACATGTAGTTAAAATTGTCAGGAGGAGGCCTCTAGTCTAATAGGGGCTTAAATATAATTGGAATTAAATTCAAATGGCATGTTTTGTGGAAGACCACATAAGCACAGAGGAAATGCTGCCTGATAAGGCCATCTGACAACACACCAGTGACAGATGCCTCACCAGAAAACCAACCTGTTGGATCTTGACCTTGAATTTCTATCCTTCAAAACTTTGAGAAAGTTAATTTCTATTGTTTGAGCCCCTTGGAATTTTGTTAGTTTTTCAACACATTAATATGAAGATAGAAATCTAAAAGGAAAAGAGTAATGTCAAATACATAAGGACAGCTACCAATAAAAATAAAACTTTTACAGAGCACCTACGGTATTTGAATGTATTATAGGGATCTGAAAACATGCTGAGGCTTAGTCTTTGGTTGAGAGGAGACAGGGATGCAATTCAGATGTGATTAGTAAGAAGATTATTAGATATACTAGCAAGTCTGTGCTACTTAAACAATAAATAAGAATAGTAAACTCCTTAAGAGAGAGCTGGGATACAAATATAAGCTGGCCTATCCATCTAAGGTGAAGCAGACATTATTTAGATCTCAAGTAAGTGTATGGATATATATGAAGATGTATAGATGTTTTCTGTTGTAAGTCATAAACTTCTATTTTTAATATTATATACTCAAGCAATAATGTTCAACAAGAAGTTATTAGATAAGTAACAATTTGTAGAAGAGCTTTGGTGATAAGCCCATAGAGTCTTAATCTGAACTATTGAAAATATCTTCAGTGTTCAAGAACTCTCATACCTTGACTGTCTTGTTGCTTTCTACAGGCCTTAGGATGTTTTGAATATTTCTTGCCTATAACTCAAATTATCAATTAAAATATGTAAAGAAAGAAAAATGAGAAAACCAATGCAAATCAACATGCCCTTATTTATATTTCATCATCTGAGATTTCAGCATTTCATCATCAATAACAGTTGACTCCAAGCTACCCTAGGACCCACGGAATCTGGATAAAACTCAGTGGGACCATGTCAAAAAACATACTTCCATAAATACAACTACAATGTCGTACTTTTGTTACATCTTGCTTTCTTACTTGTTGTATTGGGAATATTAGAAATATATTATGAATTTCTTTAAAAATATTTAAAATGAACAGACTAACAAATATTCATCAGTGACTACGGAAATCAGGAGATTCTTTTATGGACTATGGATATTGCCATACGGATCATATGCGCAGCTACCATCATTGTGGAATTCATAATTGGGAGTGCCGCAAATGGATTCATAGCACTGGTGAACATCATAGACTGGGTCAAGAAAAGAAAGATCTCTACAGTGGATAAGATTCTCACTGCTTTGGCAATTTCCAGAATAAATATGTTGTGGTCTGTATTTATTATTACACTAGTATCTTCACTCTATCCAGATTTAGAAGTGAGTGTGAAAATGTTAAGAATAAAAAACAGTACCTGGATAGTTGCAAATCATTTTAGCATCTGGCTGGCCACCGTCCTCAGCATCTTTTATTTTCTCAAGATAGCCACTTTTTCTAACTCTATTTTTCTCTACCTAAAGTGGAGACTTGAAAAGGTGGTTTCAGTGACATTGCTACTGTCTCTTGTCTTCTTGTTTGTAAATATTTTAGGGATGAACATACACATTGATCTTTGGACTGGTGCATCCAAAAGAAGTCTCTCTTATGGTTTCACATTAAGGAATTGCACACAATTTCACAGACTTATATTTTTAATCAACACGATGTTCACACTCATCCCATTCACTGTGTCCCTGATTATTTTTACCCTGCTCATCTTCTCCTTATGGACACATCTGAAGACCATGCAGTACAATGTCAAAGGCTCCAGAGACCCCAGAACCATGGCACACATAAACGCCTTGCAAATGGTGGTGACCTTTCTTCTCTTCTACACAGGTTTCTTTCTGGCTCTTGCCACACAAGTTTGGGTATTTCAGCTCCTAGAAAAAAACATTATGTTTTTTGCTGCCATTATAATTACATTTCCTTCAGTCCATCCATGTGTGTTGATTCTGAAAAATAGTAAGCTCAGACAGGCCTCTCTTTTGGTGTTGTGGTGGTTGAGGTGCGAGTCCAAAGATGTAGACCCCTTTGTCCCCTGATATATTTTGTCAACAATTCTTAATCATCAACAAGTTGCCTTGTTAAGAAATTTTGTTCATTAGAAAATTATATTTTCAAGTTTGTTTATCTTATGTTACTTTGTTTATAGCCATGTTTAGGATAAACATGTTTAGGATATAGTCATGTTTAGGATAAATGCTATATAATTATATTTTTATATTGGATATATATATATATATATATATATATATATATATATATATAGTGATTTTACACAATAAAAAGTATAGGTGAATATGTATGCATGTGAGATACAGTAAAATAATACTGTATTATTTTATTATGTGCTGAATACACATAAAATTAATTCAAATCTAGAAAATAGGCCTCATTTGAATTAAAAGTGAGGAATTACAGAAGATCTTCAAGTCAAATGATATTAGAATGATCTCTGAGCTTTGATTATGTTTTACTCCAGTTATGCTATGGGTGTTTTTTACTTTATAATGCAGAACACACAGACCAGAGAGAACACTGCTCAGAATTTGTAATTTACATTTAGAAATACGTTGCAGGTTTGCCTGTAGTTTTCTATCACACACTACATTCCATTTTTGTTTTACTCCTCTGGAACAATAAATCCATAAAAGTGAAAATTTTTTATTGAACATTATACTGAGATGTTATTGTTTTGCTTTTCTTCATTCTTCCAGGAACCAATATTCATCTATAGGGAGCATTCAGTTTTTATATGAAGAAAATTTTGTCACATAAAGCTAAGGAAATACTGACATGAATATCATGGTTGTAACAAACAACTTTCTGAATCATTTTAAGGCCTGTACACAACAGAATTCAAGCCTGTTAATGTTAATTCAATTAGATATAGACTTATGCTAATTGATCTTGTGAAAATATGTGTTTTAAATGGATTACATTTTATCATATCAAGTTTAAAATACTTTAATTAACTATAGTAATTATAATTATTTTATAAGTGTCAAAGTTAAATTGAACCTTATTTAAATTATAGACAAATTTGAAATAAAATATATGTATCAATTTAAATGAATAAAAATAAACTAATGACCAAATTACTTTCATGAGAAAATTTTGTGGCATAAAAAGCTCATTGATAGCAGGTTCTCCTGTAAGAAGATGTCTATAATCTATGCTGGAGAGGATGTGGAGAAAAAGGAACACTCCTCCATTGCTGGTGGGAGTGCGAACTTGTAAGACCATTCTGGAAATCAGTATGGTGGTTGCTCAGAAAAATGGGAATCAGTCTACCTCAAGATCCAGCCATTCCTCTCTTGGGTATATACCCAAATAGTGCATGTTCATACAACAAGGACATATGTTCAACCATGTTCATAGCAGCATTGTTTGTAATAGCCAGAACCTGGAAACAACCTAGATGCCCCTCAACTGAAGAATGGATAGAGAAAATGTGGTACATTTACACAATGGAGTACTACTCAGCAGAAAAAGCAATGGAATCTTGAAATTCGCAGGTAAATGGATGGAACTAGAAGAAACCATTCTGAGCGAGGTAACCCAGTCACAAAAAGACAAACATGGTATGTACTCACTCATATATGAAATTTAGGCATAGGGCAAAGGATTACGAGCCTATAATCCTCTTCATCAAAGAAACTAGGAAACATGAAGGACTCTAAGGGATAAATGGACCCCAGGAATGGGAAGTGGCATGAACTCCTGAGCTAATTGGGAACATGAGGGTAGGGGAGAGGGAGCTGCCATAATAAGAGCAGGAGAAGAGGAGTAGAGGAGAGGAAATGGAGGAGTAGAAATATTGAGTCAGGGGAAGAATAGAGGAGAGAGAGCAGGATGAGAGATACCATATTAGAGGGAGCCACTATAGGTCCAAGAAGAGATCTGGAACTAGAGAGATCTCCAGAGACTTACAAGGATGACACGATCTGATAATCCAGGCAATGGTTGAGAGGATAACCTAAAAGCCATTCCCCTAAAATGAGATTGATGGCTACTCTTTATGCCATCCTAGAGCCCTCATCCAGTGGCTGATGGAAGCAGAGACAGACATCCACAGATATACACTGAGCTGAAATCTGGAATTTAGTTGTAGAGAGGGAGGAAAGAAGATTGAAGGGGTCTGTACCAGGTTGGAGACACCCACAGAAACAGTTGGCTTGAACAAGGGGGAGCACATCGACTCCATGTGCTGTCTGGGAGGCCAGCACAAGACTGATCCAGACCCCTGAACATGGATGTCAATAAGGAGGCCTCTGCACTCCAAGGAACCTCTGGTAGTGGATTAGTATTTTTCCCTGGTGTAAGAAGGGACTTTGAGAGCCCATCCCATGTGAAGGGATACACTCTGGCCCTGGACACATGGGGAAGGGCCCAGGCCCAGCACAGGGAGATTTGGTGGACTTTGCAGAGCCCCTGTTGAGGGCCCTACCCTGCCTGGGGAGTGGTGGGTGGATGGGGAAGATGTCTATAATCTTAAGCAGTAACTGAATTCTAAGTGACTGTGGTAGCTCTTTTTGAGATAATTTGTTGAGTCTGACACATAAGGTATATTGTAGGGAATATTTTCATAAAAGAATGAGTGGACAAATGGTTAGGTAAACTACATTAAGACTGGAAACTAATGAAAACAAAACCCATTACCAAATCTAAAGACAGCTTAAATCTCCTGATCTGATTTAGTGTTGAGATTATAAAAGCATTTTTTTTAGAGCAAAAGACTAACCACTTCAAAATTCTACATATCCTCAAAATATAGCCTTGCTATAGCCCTATCAGTAGCTAAAAACAGAGAGTAGATAGAAATATGGAAAGCTGCTATAGTTCATTATAATCCAATATTTAGGAGAAAAGCACAATAGATTGTAATAAATTGAAATGCACTTTTCTATGGTGAATGATAGATTCTCATAATGACATTTTCTAGTCATATGTTTTCTAAACAAAACTGGAAACTCACTTTACATAACTTAATGACTTCCTTCTGTTCTAAAGTGATATTTATTGTAATATCTTCCTAGTACATTTTCTGTATAAAATTATTTTATATTATCATGTTGTAAATCCACAGATACTGAAGAAGTAACAGTTTTCAAGTCCATAAATGTCTTATCTCAGGGCTTCTCATCTAAAGCCAATGCCATGTATCTAAGGGATATATTTGTTTGAGAAAGTAAGGGAGAACACATACAAATTTCTTCCCAGTACTGCCTACCCACATATCACTCAGAAGTATCCTGACCTCTGATAATGGCTGGTTCTTTGAAGCCTACTTGATTGTGATGGATGATTTCTCTGATGTGTTCTTGGATTCGATTTGCCAGTATTTTATTGAGAATTTTTGCATCAATATTCATTAGGAATATTGGTCTGTAGTTCTCTTTCTTAGCTGTGTCTTTGTGTGGCTTGGGTATCAAGGTTATTGTGGCCTCATAAAAAGAGTTTGGTAATGACCCTTCTGCTTCTATTGTGTGGAATACTTTGAGGAGAATTGGTATTAGCTGTTCCTTGAATTTCTGGAAGAATTCTGCACTGAAGCCATCTGGCCCTGAGCTTTTTTTGGTTGGGAGACTTTTGATTACTGCTTCAATTTCATTAGGGGTTATAGGTTTATTTAAGTTGCTTATCTGTTCTTGATTTAATTTTGGTAAGTGAAATCTGTCCAGAAAATTGTCCATTTCCTTTAGATTTTCGAATTTTGAGGAATATAGGTTTTCGAAGTATGACCTGATGATTCTCTGGATTTCCTCTGTGTCTGTTGTTATGTCCCCCTTTTCATTCCTGATTTTATTAATTTGCATGTTCACTCTTTGTTGTTTGGTAAGTTTAGATAAAGGTTTGTCTATCTTGTTGATTTTCTCGAGGAACCAACTCTTTGTTATATTGGTTCTTTGTATTGTTCTCCTAGTTTCCATTTTATTGATTTCAGCCCTCAATTTCATTATTTTCTGGTGTCTGCTCCTCAGGGGTGTATTGGCTCCTGTTTTTTCTAAAGCTTTCAGTTGTGCTGTTAATTCTCTAGTGTGATTATTCTCCTGTTTCTTCATGTGGGCATTTAGCGCTATGAACTTTCCTCTTAGCACTGCTTTCAAAGTATCCCGTAGGTTTGGATATGTTGTATCTGCATTCTCATTGAATTTTAGGAAATCTTTAATTCCTTTTTTTATTTCTTCCTGGACCCATGAATTGTGCAATAGGGTGTTACTTAATTTCCATGTGTTTGTAGGTTTTCTGTAGTTCTTGTTGTTGTTGAATTCTAATCTTAAAGCATGGTGGTCTGATAAGATACAAGGGGTTATTTCAATTTTTTTGTACCTTTGAGGTATGCTATGTTGCCAAATATGTGGTCGATTTTAGAGATGGTTCCATGTGGCGCTGAGAAGGTAAATTTTTTTTATTTGGATGGAATGTTCTATAGATAACTGTTAAGTCCAATTGTGCCATAACTTCTATTAGTTCTTTTGTTTCTTTGTTATGTTTCTGTCTTGTGTTCCTGTCCAGTGGTGAGAGTGGGGTATTGAAGTCTCCCACTTTAAGTGTGTGTGGTTTTATGTGTGATTTGAGTTTTAGTAATGTTTCTTTTACAAATGTGGATGCCTTTGTATTTGGGACATAGATGTTCAGAATTGAGAGTTCACCCTGATGGATTTCTCCTGTGATGAGTAGGAATTGACCTTCTTCATCTCTTTTGTTTGATTTTAGTTTAAAGTCCAATTTCTTGGATATTAGGATTGCTACCCCTGCCTGTGGAAAATCTTTTCCCAACCTTTAATTCTTAGGTACCATCTGATTTTGAAATTGTGGTGTTCTTATATGCAGCAGAAGAAAGGATTATGTCTTCTTATCCATTCTGCTAATCTGTGTCTTTTTATAGAGAGTTCAGACCTTTAATGTTGATGGATATTAAAGACCATTGGTTGTTCATTCTTGTTTGTTTTTGATTTGGTCATGGTGGCAAGATTATTTGTGGGATTTTACCCCTTTTTCTTTTAGGCTGTTGGTAAAGTGGGATTGTCTATTGCCTATATTTTTCTGGTTGTAAATTTTCTTGGGTTGTAGTTTTCCTTCCAGAACTTTCTGTAGGACTGGATTGGTGGATATGTAGTGTTTGAATCTGTTTTTTTTTTTATGGAATATCTTGTTTTCTCCATCTATATTGATTGAAAGCTTTGCTGGATATAGTAGTCTGGGCTGGCATCTGTGGTCTCTTAGTGTAGGTAGACTATCTATCCAAGACCTTCTGGCTTTCAGAGTTTCCATTGAAAAGTCAGGTGTGATTCTGATAGGTTTGCCTTTATAGGTTACTTGACCTTTTTCCTTTGCTGCTCTTAATATTTTCTCTTTGTTCTGTATGTTTGATGTTTTGATTATTATGTGGCAAGGAGACTTTTGTGGTGTTCTGTAGGCTTCTTGTATTTTCATTGGCATGTCTTTTTTTAGGTTGGGAAAGTTTTCTTCTATGATTTTGTTGAATGTATTTTCTGTGCCTTTGAGTTGGATTTCTTCACCTTCTTCTATGCCTATTATTCTTAGGTTTGGTCTTTTCACAGTATCCCATATTTCCTGGATATTTTGTGTTAGGGATTTGTTGGACTTAAGATTTTCTTTGGTTGATGAATCTATTTTTGCTAATGTGTCTTCAACTCCTGAGATTCTCTCTTCCATCTCTTGTTTTCTGTTGGTTATGCTTACATCTGTAGTTCCTGATCATTTATCCAGCTTTTCTATTTCCAGCATTTCCTCAGGTTGTGCTTTCTTTATTGTCTGTATTTCAGTTTTTAGGTCTTGAACTGTTTGTTTGAGAGATTTGTTGATATCTTATATTTTTTTGGTTTGCTTTTTCTTCTATTTCTTTAAGGGATTTTCTCATGTCCTCTTTGAGGTCCTCTATCATTTTCATGAAGATATTTTTAAGGTCATTCTCTTCTGGCTCATCAGCATTGTAAAGTTCAGGTCTTGCTGGTGTAAGGTTCCTAGTCTCCAGTGGTGTCATATTGAGTTTTCTGTTGTTGAATGTGCTTTTACCTTGCCCTCTTCTCATCCTTTCTTCTGGTGGGTGTAGCAGGAGTTTCTTGCTCTCCTGTTGGGTGTGGTATCAAGGTTCTCTTCTGGTAGAAGCAAACGGATCCAATACTCTAATGTCTGTCCTCTTCTCTTGGGTGGAGGTGTCACTGTTACCAGGGTCCTGGCAGTGCTCAGGTGTGTTGGATCCCTCTGGACTGGGCCGGAGGATGGACGCAGAACTGCCCCTGGGCCTCTGGTGCACAGATCACTGCTGTCAGATGACTCTAAGCAGTGACGACCACGAACGGAACAGGAAATAGGCCCTGGCCTACCTGGGCCGGCAGATGGATGCCAAACTGCCACTGGGCCTCGGCGTGTCAGAGCCCTGTTATCAAGCTTCTTACCTATTCACAGGATGTACGTTCAGAAAACCTTTGACATTTGCATAATTTCTAGGTGGAACATGAAGCTTGTGATGTGAAATATCACACTGAATACTTGCAAAGGCCTGAGTGAAGGGGTTGATGCTTGAAACTGTTAGATCTGGACATGGCTAACTCAAAATTCCTGAAAAACTATTTATACACTTTTTATCATTAGTTATCATACATCTATCACAATTCATACTGTTTGCTTATGATTCTTCTTAAGTCAATTATGAAGTAAGAGAAGCAAATAAAATCACGTGGTTTTCTTTCTCTCTTCCACCTTTACCTACTACAAGTGTTTCCAGTGGTATAGATAACAGCATCTACAGATCCCTGTATTCATAACTGCATTCTGGCTGAAAGTTTTCAGTCTTTAGATAACCTAATAAATGTTATACATTGGTATCATGAAATGTGGAAAGTTTTGATTCCAAACTATTAAAAGACCCAATGAACACTTTGGCATGTGAGTGATAGGAAACAGTGTTCTGGTATGGAATTCCAATGCAGACAGAATAGAAGGATAATCAAGGTCATATACGGTATTGACAAATATAACAAGTGATAATAATGGCATCTGTAGACTTATATGAGTTGATCTCAGTATTGTTCACCTTCTGTGTGACTTGGCTGTACTCATGCTCTGTGCTTATGGTAGGTTCTTATGAGCATGTGACTTTTTCAGGGTCACCACGACCTGACACAAAATTTAATCTCTTCTTTTAGACTTTTTCCCTTTTCTCAGACACAGGGGACTCTCCTGTTGAAGATGATGTGGACCTTCACTAACATAGTAGGAATATGCCCCCTCCCCATTCTCCTGAGGCTGTGTCAGAACCGTGCACAGTATTCTTGTTACTAAATCCAGTTCATTTTGTGGACTGTGCAGTATTGCAGTCTGAAGGGGAATGGTTGATTCACATAGGAGGTAACTGCACAGACATAGATGACACCCATTCCATAAACATTTCCAAAGAGGGATGGAGTGGGAACATTTATAAAACAAGCAAGGATGGTAGTCTAAGGCATCCTCTCTCCAGATTTTACCCCAAACAGAAGCAGAGCATCTGCTCGTCTTCCTTTCTGTATTCAATACTCTGCTGGCTATTCAAGAAATAGTTTATGCTCTAATTTTGAGTTCTAGTTAATTCTGGAATTGAGAGATAACCTAGAGTTTAAAATCTCAGTATTGTCTACTCCTTGAGTCATATGTTCTCATGTACACCAATAGTGGTTGGCTTTCTGGTGATATGACATATGCTTTTTCACAGGGCTGCATAATAAGAAAAGAAACCCTATTTTGTATTAATGTTATATTCCCATTGAATATTTCCATAAAGAATATTTTTCTAGTGAAAATGGGTGGCTTATACAGTTTTAATTAATTTTATACTTTTTGTGATTTGGTTACTATAGCTCTTATTCAATAACAACATAAAATAGACTTTACTATGTACAATAACATCTCTTTTTGTACAGGCAAGTAAACAACATGGAATCTTAGTGAAGGTGACACTATGTGTTTCAATTATATATCCATAAATATGTAAACAATCACAAACTTAACAAATCCACATTGGGATACATGTGATTCAAAGATCTAGGAATCATCAGTCCCTCCCATAAGCTGGGCTTGCTTTGATTCTCATACAATAGTGTCAGTTCAAAATCCATACCCTTGTGGAAACATGTCTCTTTATCTGGCATTCTTATCTCTAGAACTGTATACCACACTAATGCATATTGAATTTTCCTAAGACACATTTGATAGTCCTTTGTCATGGAGACTGAGATTTGCCTACAGCAATGACAGAATTGCCCTAGTATAAAGAGTTGGTTAGGGCTTTGATTGACCATTTTAGAGGTCAACTTCAGGAATTAGCTCCAGTGTTTTCTCTCAGCACAATACACCGTAATTTATATTTTGTTTTCCCCCACTGTCCCACTCCTTCAAGTTCTCTTTGTTACACAGAAACAGCTCAGCCAGGGGACTCTTTTTGTGTAGGATACCACAGTTTTCTGCAATTCTGTTTCGAATTTTTTTCTGTAAAATATTTTGAAAACGACCTTACTTTATTTTTCATACCTAAACCAACTTAACATACCTTTCAGATATGAGGAATTTCAAGACATTTGGATTCAATTTGTTTCCTCATTATTGCCTTTAGGGTTTGAGATATGTCAACACTTCATACCCATTTCCTTTTTTTTTTCTATATCTTTGAGGATTATAGTTCATGTACGTTTTTTCTTGGTTGAATAGTTTGTCTTGAATTAGCTTATGTTTGCTTAATTAGTTTTCAGATGTGTAAGAATAATTGTATTTGGTATGTATCCTCTATCTTGAGCAGAGAGCACATCATTTTTATTGAGCATGGCATATATTCTTTTGGTTAAGAGCAGATTCTGGTGGGAGGTAAAGGCTATGTGGATATAATCTGAAGGTCTTTGAAACTGTTCAAGGAATTTGTCCTATTGGCCAAAGGAGAAAGAAAGAATAAGGATTCTGCTGTCAGGATGAGTTCCTCCATCTCAGTGACTGATCCAGGGGATGCCAATAGTTTTCACGTGTAATGGAAAAATTTTTCCAAGATGTCTGATTAGATCAGTAATTCTGTATTGTTAACATGGAAGTTCTCTCTCTCTTTCTCTGTCTCTGTCTTTCTCTCTCTTGTTCTTCTTTGCCTTTCTTCTTTTTTATTCCTATATTTGATTTTTCACATGTGGTCTCAGGTAGTTCAGGATGACTTCAAATTGCCCACATAGCCACGAATGACCTTGAATTGTTGGTCTTCCCAACCCCAGTTCCCAGGTGCTGGGATTAAGAAAATGCACTTTGTTAGCATTTGAAAAACAATGTCTTAACTGTCAAGTATGATACTAAGAATGTGCTATATGCATGACAAATGTTGAATAAATGGAGACTCTGTTCTACTAACCTGTAAAATTAAGGAGATTTAGATCCAAATAACAAGTGTGTGTGTGTGTGTGTGTGTGTGTGTGTGTGTGTGTGTGTGTGTGTGTATCTGTGTGTGTGTCTGTGTGTGTGTAAGTGTAAATGAAAAGTAAGTATTCTCATTTAAAAATATTCAAAGACTATTGATCCACATGAAATGATAAGACATCTGATAGTGTTTGTAGGAGGTGCTTTGGACAACATATGCACAAATATCTCTGCAATCTTAATTTAAACTGATTAGAACATCCTCAGATATTAAAAGATATCCTACAACCAGATCTGATTTCTTCTGTTTTTATAGAATATAAGAAGGTTTTGTCAAAATTTGAGTTGTCAGTATAAAATATGCAGTAAAGACAAAATCACAAAACCAATGCAAATAAATACATCTTCATTTGTGTATTAGCCTATGAGAGTTCACCATTTAGTTCATCTTCAGTTACACCTGCTTCTACTGTAGCACAGGCACCTGGATGCAATGTAGCTGCATTGCATTAGAATTGAAATGCATTCACAACAGAACTTCTTCATACTGGAAAGTCTTGTGCTTGCTTGTTTGTTAGTGGATTGGGAAATTTGAAAAGTGAGTATGTTATCATATTTGAAAAGCCATATAGACTTAGCATTATAAATGAATGCACTAACAAATTTACTTCAATGAATGCCGATATCAGTACACTTTCATACAGGCAATAATATTGTCACATAGATCCTATCTGTAACCATTTCCATTGTGTCATTTGTAATTGAGAATATTGTGGATTTATTTATACTCTTGATAAACTGCATGGATTGGATAAAGAGAAGAAAGATCTCTGCAGTGGTTCAAATACTCACTGCTCTGGAAATCTCCAGAACTGATGTACTGTGGACTTTATAATTATATTAATATCCCCATTGTACCCAGATTTAGTGATAGCCATAAAATTGGTAACAGTGTCTAATTTTACCAGGATACTAACTGAAAATTTAAACATTTCAGTATCTGACTGGCTACTAGAATTAGTGTCTTTTATTTTCTCAAGATAGCAAATTTTTCCATTCTGTTTTTCTCTACATAAAGGAGGAGTTAAGGAGATTATTTTAACAACATTGCTCATACCTCTGGTGCTCTTCTTTTGAAGCATTTTAATGATGAACACACCCTTAAAATTGTGATTAGTGAATTAAAAAGGAACTGGTCTTACATACAGCTCTAGATTAAAGACTATTGCACAGACTTCCATTCTTTTGTTAATGAACACTATGTTCATGTTAATACTGTAAACTCTGTCTTTTCATGTTGTTGTTAATCATCTCCTTGTGGAATCATCTGAAGAAGATGCATGACTTTTTCAAAGGATGCAGAGATGCCATTTTTTCAAACACAGAAAAGTGTTTTACTTCCATTGCTATGGGTGTTTTTAGTTTAATAATGAAAAACAGTAGGACCATACATAACCTTACTAGGAATGTATAATTTACATTTGGAGATATACTATACTTTTATTTATGGATTTCTAGCATAAACCAGAAACCATTTTAATTTTATGCTTCAAATCCCAATATATAAGTATTGGCTTCCTTAGTATCCCACTGAACCCTCTGTGTTCATGTTTGACTTTATGTCTTTGGGTACCAGACTTATTTTATGATTGTTACAGAAACAAAATTTAGAGTGCTTTCTGAGTTAATTATGAAAGTACACAATTAATATGGTCTTTTGCTCTATAGGCATATTGCTAGCATTGATATTGTGGTAGAACTAAAAGGGTAACAAACTACACAAAGTTATTGAGATCATTTTTCAAACTTTGAACTAGGCTGAAGAATTTATATAAACAGAAACAGTGCTTTGTGCTTCACTGCTGTTAACTTTTCAGTATGATGCAATCATTCATCTTTCAAATAACGAATAATTCTTGCTTTTTATTTTATTTTAACAAAGAATTCCCTTTAGAGTATGGGGTTGTATTTCAGCAGACATTTTTACTGAGTTTGTTCATTCTTCTGTTGACTGAAAAACTATGTGCTGACTGTAGCATCTTAAAGACATTTTAATGGACACTAGACATTACAAAATAGAAAATTTGTGTTTTGTGTAAAATATGTAATTTAAACACACCTATATTATACATATGATGTATTGTTATTTATAGACTAGAATGTGCAGGGATTCTGTCTGTCTCTCTGTCTGTCTGTGTCCTGAAATGAAAGCCAGATACTTTACTAAAGTCTCCTATTAACTTTGTGCATTGAATTCACTCTCCTGTCTTTTCAAACAAGAAATAATATATCCACATTTAATTTGTATTAACTTTCTTTTTCCTTATAATTATATACAATTTCAGTTTTCATTTTAGCTCCATAATAAAATGAAACATTTCCAATGATAAATAAGTACACTAGTACCTGATATGTTGATAAATGAAATGTTTCTTAGTGACTGTCATACCAATTTAAATTTTGAGACAGTTTAAAATTATCTTTACATAGATTCATTTCTTTCTGATTTTTATAATAAAATATATGCTATAGTTTTCAAGTGTATATCTTTATTTACCAAGACAATTGTGTATTTCTATGGTCTAATAAATATAATTATATATGTTAGTGGTGACACATATATTACAATTGTGGATTTCTCTCATCTAATAAATATAATGATATATGTTATCAGTAACACATACATTCTATATTAAGTATTGTTGGGTCCAGTGAGTTGTCTTATTATGGAAAGGCACCTGTTGCCAGCTGACAACTTGAGTTTTATCCCTTGGGTCTTTACTGTTGGCGGAGAGTATTGATTCCTCTAAACACTTGTGCACACACAATCATATACATCCCTGCATTCATATACCTAAAAGTAGCTAGTAATAAATTAATAAACATAATTTCCAAGCTACTGAAACGAAAAATTAAGGAAATTCAAATCCAAAGAAATGTGGTGTGTGTGTGCGCATGCGTACATGCATGCGTGCATGTGTGTGTGTATGCGTGTGTGAGTGTGCGCGTGAATGTGTGTGTGTGTGTGTATGCATGTGCGTGTGTGTATGCGTGTGCGTGTGTGTGCGTGAGTGCATGCGTGCGTGTGTGCGTGTGCATGTGTGTGTGTGTGTGCATGTGCGCGTGCGTGCATGCATGTTTTTAATGTTACATGTAGCCCATTATGCACCATGAAGAAGGAGAGAGACCACAATTTTGGGTTCCAAAGATTTTATTAAGTCACCATATAAGCTGATCACTTGATTGATCAGGGTTGCAGGACAAGGACTCAGGAACCTTGTTTCTTCTGACAACCCTAAGCAGGCAAAGAAGAGAAATTTATAAGCATAAAAATCACAAGCATGTTTTGCCAAGTTACAGTTACAATTTTCATCAATTAGAAATGGAAGATTAGGGACTTTCCTTGTGTCTTCCATCATTGTCAACCAACATACAATCTTTTGAGTCCAACCAATCAGATTAATTTGTTCCTCCTGTTGTTAAGAACAGGCATAATGTTTTAGAGAACTATAGATAGATAAGGAGTATTTCTGAGGTGTAGGGAAGATTTTGGTCAGCCATTGTAGAGTTCTCAGCTCCCCTAGAGCCTGAAAACCAGAAATTTATTTCACCATACGGGTGAAATGGAGTCAGAAGTCAAAATGGCAGAAGGAGCTTTTGCATTTTGAGTGAAAAAGTAATATTCTTAACATCAAATGTCCAAATTCTAACAACTATCTGTATGATTTTTGTTACATAACTCATATATAGGAATCTCTCTGAGGTCTGAATTTATTTAAAACACCCTCGGTATTAATACCATCAAGTTTTGAATGGCCTTGCCTGGAACTTAATGTGTCATTAAAAACTATGTAAGTATGGTAAGAGCAGAAAGACAATGTACACCTACATGTCCTTTTTTAAAACAATAAGCAGCATTTTAATTTTTTATATTTTATTTACTTTTTAAGTTTTATTTTACATTCAAACCTCAGTTCTCCCTTCTACTCCTCCCTCCTAGCCATCGCCCCCCCTCCACCCACTGCTCCTCATGGGTAAGGGCTCCCATGAAAAGTCAGAAAAGTGGCATACTAAGTTGGGGCAGTACCAAGCCCCTCTCCTATGAGTTAAGGCTGAGCATGGCATCCCTCCATAGGGAATGGGCTCCAACAAGCTAGCTCATGCACCGTGGTTAGATCCTGGTCCTATTGCCAGGGGCCCCTTATCTGCAAATTAGCTTCCGGGATTTCAGCATTTCCTACATTTTCAGTTACAGCTGCAGCCACTGTAGGACAGGGAGTTCCTGGATGGAACACTGCCTGAATGTGTCAGAAATACAATACTTTTATGAAGACAGTTTCTCCACATTGGAAAATTTCATTTTTGCACGATTGTTTTCTTACTGGCAGTTTTTATATGTATGTTATAATTTTTTAAAATTAATACAGACACAGCATTTCAAATGAGTGTCTTAGTAAATATGCACCAGTGGCTTTTGAAAAAGGATATAGAAATTCCTTAAAAAGAAAGTAACTGGGTGTGGTGGCACACACCTTTAATTCCAGAACTTAGGAAGCAGAGACAGGTGAATCTCTGTGAGTTCCAGGCCAGCCTGGTCTACAGAGTGATTTCTAGGATAGGTTCCAAATCTATAGAGAAATCCTGTCTCGAAAAACCAAAAAAAATAATAATAAAAATAAAAAAAAGAGGATTCATAGCTCTGGTGACCTACCTGGACTAGGTCAAGAGAAGAAAGATCTCTGCAGTAGATCAGATACTAAATGCTTTGGCCATCTCCAGAACTGATCAACTGTGGTCAGTATTCATAATTATGTTAATAACTTCACTATTTCCAGATTCATTGATACCTGGAAAGGCAAGAGTGACTAAGTTTTCCTAGATTGTCTTAAATTATTTTAGTATGTGATTAGCTATCAACCTCACCATCTTCTATTTTCTCAGGACAGCAATAATGATTTCTTTATCTTATTATTTATGATTTTAGCTTTTTTTGTTTTTGGTGGCTATTTAATGAAATGGCTGGAACTTTCCAAATGATCTATAATTGTGCTAATAACTGGCTCCTCAGTAAATGAAATTTTTCTTAGTATTATTGGCAGGTATACTAATATTTTTAACTTTCAGATAAAAGGGTTGAAATTACCTTCACACTGAATTATTAGCTCCTCATTTGATAAAATGCATTCTAAGTATCAAAACATGTCATTTAATAAAATGCTACATATTAATTTTTTAAAAATTTAAAATAATTTTAATTGAAAGAATTATATCAGTTTACTCCCCACTTTTCTTTATCCAGTGACTCCTAGCTGCCTTTCTTGAGCCCATGCCTCTCCCCATCGAGTTGATAGAAGCTTTGTCTTTGATTACATTTTTTTTTTTTTGTGTGTGTGTGTGTGTGTGTGTGTGTGTGTGTGTGTGTGTGTGATAAATGTAGGTAGAATACAACCCACTGAGTTCACTTTGTTTTTGTGTGTGTGTGTGTTTCTGGTTTTAGGTATGGACACCCTGCATTGAACATCCAGTAAGAGACTCATCCTAGGGAAGGGTAATTTGCTTTTTCCAAGCATACTTCTCTCATTTCTAGTGAAAACAATGACACATGTCAATCATACATAAACAATGATATAATTACTAATACACATAGAATGTATTAGGCCTTTTTATGTTTGAAAATTATAGATAAACGCAGCAAAGTGAAAATAAGAAAGTACTTACAAATAACAAATAATTCCAAAAGGAAAAATATCATATCCAATCACAGGAAATTAGGAAATTTTTCCTAAAAATCATATGGTATAAATAATTGCATTTTATTATTCAGTGTTCACACATGGAATTAGGTTGGTGGGGAGGTGGTGGGAAGGATCTGCAAGGATTTGGGGAACGGTAACCTAGACCAGAATATATTATGTGAAAAATATTTTTTCAACTAAAAAAGAAATGCTCAAAAATTATGGCATCATATCCTTTAACTCTTAATTCAAAACCTATTTTTTGTTATTCCACTAATTACTAGTACTTTTAAATGACCGCTTCAGCTATTGGTGATTGATAGCACTGGAATACAGGGAGATAGTTTCCTTTAAGTGGTGTCCCCTAGTGGGTTGAATGAGCTTCAGTGACGGCCATACACTTAGGAGTATACAAGCAACACTAATGAGACTCGTTGGTTTCAAAATAAAAGAGGACACAAAGGAGTAGAGCGTGTGTGTTAAAGGACACGGGAGAAGAGGTGAATATGATTGGACTACAATATATGAAATTCTCTAATTCTTTAAAATATGTTTTTAAAGTGGCTTATACAATTTAATACACATACATTCTCACCGCAATAGCTAGTAATGGGCCTGCTTTACAGAGACTACAATGGACTGATAGGTTTCCAAATCCTGAAGTCTTAACGTTCAGTGTAGTTGATGGTAACTATCTAAAATTTATCAGTAAAATTAAATGAGGATATAAATCAAGGTTCTAATCAGAAAAGATAAATCCTCCTGAAAGAGGAGAGGTTCTACCACTCAGTGCACACAGCAGAAAGCTCTATGGAAATGTGTCCTTCCACCAGCTACTAAGTGAAGCCTCACCAGAGTCCAAATCTGCTGGCCTCCTGATTTTCACATATATCCTCTTGAACTATGAGAAAGTAAAGCTTGATATTCTAGCTTCTATAAATGGAATCATGCTTCAGACACTTAAAGAAAATAGCACAGAGGGAAAAATTTATGATAAGGAGTTATGCTGAGGAAACAAAATTACAAATATTAAGAGAAAATGTATAGACCTTACTTCTGTATTAGTCACCAAAACTACGATCTTAATACCTTAATTAGAGTGCATTTAAGGCTCTAAGTAAAGTTAACTATACCATCAAACACATGAAGTTTTACTTGATTATAATATTCTTAAATAATGCTTATTAACAAAACAAAAATATCTGCATAATACCGGATGGAAACGTTGATGTATTTAAGAGAATGATAAAATTGACAGCGTCTTTGCCTAATTTGAAAAGAGAACACGGAATAATACAAAAATGGTTAGGAAGCTAAATGTTAGACATGTGAGCAAGCATTTGTTACAATGATTAGTGGAAGTTTGGAGAGATGGCTCAGCAGTTAGCATGATATAGTACTCATGCAGAAGGGTCAAATTTCATTTTCATCACGCACATCAGACTGCTCACACCAGCCTATACTTCCAGGTGGGGACCTGTTGTCTATGATTTCTTAGGCTACCTGTCTGTACATATGTATACATGTTAACATTGTCAGAGTAAAAGATTGGTTCTTTCAATTCTAGGGAAAGTATTATTAGAGGCCATCATTAGAGCAGCTACTTAAAAGTGTGAAGACTGCTTAAATATCAAAGAGAAGTATAAATAACAACAATAATAAATTATTTTAGCAACATAGAGGATATTGCTAAATGTGTATATATATTGGTTTGGATGACATTTTCATCTATATTTATTTTTCATATCTTATTAATTCTTAGAGAGTTTTGAGTTACATACATGGTGTTCTGATCACATCTGCTCCCTGTGCTCTAATTCTTCCCAGATTCAACCCCTTTACCTATGCACCCACCTTTGTGCCCCTTTCCCCCTCCTAAACACATAAAGACCCATTTGTGATGCCCATCCATTCTTAGACATGTGGTCTTCCATTGTAGCATGACCAAATTATCAGGGGCGATAATCCTAGAACAAATATTTCTCTCTCCCCTGGAAGTCAACAATTTTCATTGATTTGTGGATAGGTGTAGGATTGTGTACCTACCTGGCTCCTCTCTAATGGAATTTTGTCTGGCTTGAGCTTGCACAGGTTTAATGTGCTGTGAATCTACATGAGTAGTTATCCTGCTGTATATAGAGGGTTATGTATAGTTGTCCACTGGCTCTTGCACTTATGTTCTTTCTACTCCCTGGTCCACGATGATGGCCACTCAGACATAGCAACTTAAGGAAAGGTTTCTTTTGGCTCATGGAATCAGAGGCTTGTTTATGGATGGTTGGCTCCAGTGATTGGATCCCAAAGTAAGGCAGACTATCAGGGTATCAAGAATATATGGAAAGAGGGGCCCCTTTCTTCTTAGCAACCAGAAAGTAGAAAAGGACAGAAAGGGACTGGAGATATATCTATGCATGTTTCAATCATCTCACTTATTCCAATTGATCAGGTCCAAATAGTCATAGTCCTATTTTCTAATCATATATTCAATTATGAATATATTATAAGATTGATTCATTAATTATGTTTGCACCTACATGAAACAATTACTACCCATAAGCCTGTAAGCTTGAATCTAACTCTTTCATACATAAAATTTTGGATCACCATTTACAAAGGTAAGCTCTGAAGCTTATAAAAATATTTCTAGTCTAATCCTAAGAAAGGGATAATCTAGGTCACACAAGATATTGAATAAGGGGCAGAGGATATTCATTGGATAAAATACTTGCATAGACTAGTGTCAAATTTGTCTACTCTCTGTGTGACTTGAGCGTACCTGTTATCCGTAAATAATAGTTTGGTTTATGACCATAAACTGTCACAAGTTCTCTAAGTCTTGTAACTAGAAGAAGCCTTCACCTAATTAAATTCTCAGACATAAAACACTTTTCTGTTGAAGAGGAAGAGGCCAGCACTAACTCAGCAGGTGGCATATATCTCTAATCCCATGAGCCATGTCAGAGCATGTCAGAGCATGCACAGTGCCCCGGTTCCTGAATCCAGTTCAATATTCCAACTCTCTGGACCTCTTTAGTGCTTTGATGCCAAGAAATGACCGAGGGCTTTCACTTTCCTTCTCCTTTAATTTATTGAATTTACATCAGCCCTTAATCAAGTATGTTTGATAAACTCACAGGTCCACTTTCCATGAGATAATTCTGATATATCCATTCATCCATATCTTTCTGATTTCATTTGGTAAGTTCCAAAGTGGTAACTTTTATTAATGCAATTTTTCTACATTATATGATACAAGCTGAAAAGAAAAGTGGTTGATTGCTTGCACTGAAGTTTCAGATATTCTGCTTCAGCATTACTAGAAACAGAGCAAACTGATACATTGTACAGTCAAATAACTTAGGTTAAGGCACACCCCCAAAACTTCCATTCTACCAGGAGTCATGCAGAGGACACAGCCTATTCTCTCAAACTACTATCATCAAAGAAAAAAATAATTCAAAAAAATTTATGGAGTGGTATCCTTTAAATTAGGTTATCTGGGTTCATATTGAATGAAAGCTGATAACCATATATTTATATTGTTCCATGTAGGACCTGAAAATGTGTACATTTGAGATTATTATTACATATATAATGATCTAAGTAGAGAGGGGTCTAAAGGCTTTAAATTATGTGAATTCAATATTGTCAGTCTATTAAATGTGAATGGCAAAATTAAGATGAAATGTGATGCTTTCCAAATATGTGTAGTGTAGAATTTACAAAGAAATGAGTAAAGACCCAATAGTTTCTGAAGAACTTATTTGCCACTTTGATTTTGGGATGAAGTGTTGATGGCATTCTCACCTTGTCTGGAAGATCACCCTTTTCAAGGAGCTATTGTTGGAGTATAATTTAAGGTGTGTTCAACCCAGTCTGAGGTACAGAAATGTGTACAGCCGTCCTACTCACAGCCTCCTGGATTCAAAAGTTTATCTGTTTGCTACTTGTGTAGAATCACACATCCACAGTTATTTACATTTTTGTCTATTTTTCCTCCCTCTTTCTTACATGGAAAAAGCCAAGCCAAGGGACTTTTTACTCTCCAAGATGATACTGAAATTATGCTTCTGAAATTTCCAAAATAAATCTCATTCTGGCCTACCTTGCTTTCTAGACAGTTCATGTTGATATTTGCTCATTGTTCTTTCAGAGATCACAAAGTACATGAACTTTACACATGGCAATACCCTAGATCCTTTCTGACATCACAGGAAGTTGGTTATGCATGTTTCTATAATGATTAGTAGATGTTCCTGAATTGTTTAATTATTTCCTTGCTTTTTCTTCAGCTGTTAAAAACAGTGGCATTATGCTGTTTATTCTCTATCTCAAGCAGAGAGTATAGCATCAATTTTTTAGTTGATTATAGAGCCAACAATGGTAGACAAAAACCTCAAGGTCCTGATGCTCACAAGGAATATTTCCTATTGGGTGAAGAAAAGGAAGAGTGTGAGAAACACTCTTACTGTCAGCCTGAAGCCCCTTACCCTAGTGACTGCTTCAGAGGTGTCAGATAGATTTCTACTAGTTTTCATATGCAAAAAAAATTTACCTAAGTTTATTGGATCAATATATTTAGTACTCTTTTGTTCACTTGGAACTATTTTTAAACATAGTGGATACCTTGATACTAAGCATTAACTATATGAGTAATAAATGTTGATTAAGTATAAAACCTGTCATATTGAAGTAGATAATTATGGAGATATAAATAAATGTGAGGTGTGTGTTTGTGTGTGTGTATCTCTGTGTGTGTGTGTGTGTGTGTGCCTGTTTGCCAGAATAATTGATGAAATAATTATTCTCATTACTAAATACTTAAGGACTAAGGATCTACATGAAGTTATTAACTCATAATAGTTTGGACAATATGAGCATATGTCCCTCTGGAGTCCTAATTTGAAGTGTTGAAATATCATCATTACTTAAGAAATATGTTTTCCTCAGAGAAGGGAGAAGGGATAAGGGAGCATGGGGAGAGAAGGGAGAGGAGTTAGGAGAAAGAGAAGGGGAGAACAGGTGAGGGGGGGGGATATAAGGGAGCAGGAAGATTGAGTCCAGGGAATAATAGAAGACAGCAAGAAAAGAGATAAAAGATATAACCTTAATAGAGGAAGAAATTGCAGATTTAAAGAGAAATCTGGCAAGTGGAAAATGTCCAGAGATCTACAAGGATGACCCCAACTATGAATCTAAGCAATAGTGAAGAGGATATCTTAAATGCCCTTCCCCTATGACTACCTTATACGCAATCCTAGAGGCTTCATCCAGTAGCTGATGGAAGCAGAAGCAGAGATCCACAGCTAAGCGCTGAGTCGAACTCCTGGAATCCAGTTGTAGAGAGGGAGGAGTGATGAGTAAAGGGTTCAAGACCAGGCTGGGGAAACCCACAGAAACAGCTGACCTGAACAAGGGGGAGATCATGGATCCCAGACTGACAGCTGGAAAACCAGCATAGGACTGAACCAGGCCTCTTGAATATGAGTGTCCTTTAGGAGTCCTGGAAAGTCTATGAGGCTTTTGGTAGTGGATCAGTATTTATCCCTAGTGTACATCTGGAATTTGGGAGCCTATTCCTCATAGAGGGATACTCTCTCAGCCTAGACACAAAGGAAAGGGCCTATGCCCTGCCCCAATTGATGTGACGTACTTGTTGATCCCCTATGGAAGGCCTTGCCCTCCCTGGGGAACAGAAAGGGGATGAGATGGGAGGTCAGTTGGGGGGGGCATGGGAGAATGAGAGGGAGAGGAAACTGGGATTAATATGTAAAATAAGATTGTTTCTACATTAAATAAAAATACTGAAAAAATCTTATGTGGGTTTGGATTCCTGTTTCCCCTGCATAACTTTTGAATGGTCCTTTCCCAGAACTCAAGCTATCAGATTAAAATATGAAATACAAATTCATGTAGATAATGCAAATAAATGTATGTGAATTTTCATGTTAGCATATGAAACTATCATGTCCTTTATCATCAGTTAAATAGATGCTGGGATGCTATTGGAACAGTGCATCTGGATGGAACTTGATCTGATTTAGAAAGTGCAATGCTTTCATGAAGCTATCTTAGCCTATTTGTTTGTTTGTTCATTATTGCACATGAAATCTAAAATGAGAGAATAATGTTGTCTATTTTTAAAAATTGTAGAGACCTAGCATTTAAAATGATTGCATTAACGTTTATTCTTCAGTGACTCATGAACCAGAGCATTCTCTTACAGACAATGAGTGCTGCTGTACAAGTGACTTCTACAATAATACTCCATGTGGAGTTCATAACTGGGACTTTGGGGAATGGATTCATAGCACTGAGGAGCATCATGGATGGGGTCAAGAGACGAAAGATGTCTACAGTGGATCTGATCCTCACTGCTCTGGCCATCTCCAGGATCACTGTGTTGTGGTCAATATACATAAACTTATCCATATTTTCCATGAACCCAGACTTAAAAGTGATTCTACAAACAGTAAGACTGACTAATCTTATCTGGTTAATTTCCAACCATTTTAGTATCTGGCTGGCCACTATCCTCAGCATCATTTATTTTCTCAAGATAGCCACTTTTTCTAACTCTGTTTTCCTCTACCTAAGGTGGAGACTTAAAAAGGTGGTTTCATTAGCGTTGCTGGTGTCTCTGTTGCTCTTGTTTTTAAATACCTTAGTGACAAACATACACATAGATATGTGTATGAAGGAGTTCAAAACAAATGTATCTTACAGCTACAAATTAATGAATGCTACGCACATCCCCAGGCTTCTTGTATTAACAAATACTATGTTCACATTAATTCCTTTCAGTGTGTCCATGACAATGTTTTTTCTGCTCATCTTCTCCCTGTGGAAACATCTGAAGAAGATAAAGCACATTGCCAAAAGCTCCAGAGATGTCAGCACCACAGCTCACATCAAAGCCTTGAGGACTGTGGTTGCCTTCCTCCTGCTGTATGTCATTTTTACTTTCTCTCTTTTTCTACAACTTTGGAGCTATGAGTTTGAAGAAAAACATTTTTTGAAATATTTTTTTCTTGTTGGTATAATTGCTTTTCCATCACTCCATTCATGTGTTTTAATTATGGGAAACAGTAAGCTGAGGCAGTCCTCTCTTTTGGTACTGTCACTGTTAAGGTGCAATATCCAAGGATGTGGACCCTTGGGTCCCAGTCCCACTAAGGGTATGAATTCTGCATAATTTTAATGAGGATTGCTTCTTAAGAAATTATTCTTCATTTCAATGTACATGTTGCAAATATACTTGCATTCTTTAAGAAATAAGTGCTATACAAACAGAAAACAACTTTGAGACCAATAGGAATATGAAACATCTAAATGTAAGAATATTCTAGGTAATATGATTTCAATGGCAGTAAATTATTTGAGATCTTAAAGCTATTAATTTATATTATAGAATACAACTGTTGTCTCAGGAAATAGATCAGTATGTAATTTGTTACTGTTTAAGCATGAAGATCCGAGGACAGCTCTCTAGCACCCAACTAAAAGTTAGGCACAACACAGCACATAGGGATGAAACACAGGCATATCATGAGCATCACTAGTTAGCTGAAACAGCAAACTCTGGTTTATTTATTATGTCATTATTTATAACTATGTGTGTCATACATTTGAATATGGGTGTGTTTGTTTGCACATATCTGTGCATTTAGAAGTGTACACTGGATGTCAACTTCTACGAATTAAACCTTTTATTCCTGATATAGGATCTCTCACTTAAAACTTGAGTTTTAAGTACAAGTGTATCACAGACCTCCACATAAATTGTTAAACTGTACCTGATATAAGAGAAAGTGGGAAATAGACTTGAACACATTGGCATGGAGGATACCTTCCTGCAGAAAACACCATTAATACAGATAATAAGATCGACAATTAATTGATGGGACCTCATGAAACTGAAAAGCTTCTTTTTTATCATTTTTTATTTGAATTAAAAACTTCCGGCCTCCTCTAACACCCCCTCCAACTAAAACCCTACCTATCACATATCCTTTCTTCTATTCTTCCCCTGACTCAACCTTTCTGCTCCCTCATGACCTCTGCATCCTTCCTCTTCATCCCTTCTCATTCTTGTGGCTTCTTCCCCCATCTTCTTGTGCTCTCAATTTGCACAGGGGATCTTGACCCTTTCCCCTTCTCCAGGGGACCATGTATGTCTCTCTTAGGGTCCTCCTGGTTTACTAGCATCTCTGGCGGTGTGGATTTACTCGACATCCTTTACTCTATGTCTAAAATCCACATATGAGTGAGTACATATCATGTTTGTCCTTTTGTGATTGGGTTACCTCACTCAGAATGGTTTCTTCTAGTTCCATCCATTTTCCTGCAAATTCCAAGATTCAATTTTTTTCCCACTGAGTAGTACTCCATTGTGTAAATATACCACATTTTCTCTATCCATTCTTGCTTGAGGGGCATCTAGGCTGCTTCCAGTGTCTGGCTATTACAAATAATGCTGCTATGAACATCGTTGAACAGATGTCCTTGTATGAATGTGCTTCTTTTGGGTATATGCCTAAGAGTGGAATTATTGGGTCTTGTAGACTCATTCCCATTTTCTTGAGGAGTCGCCATACTGATTTCCAAAGTGGCCATACAAGTTGTCACTCCCACCAGCAGTGGAGCAGTGTTCCCCTTTCTCCACATCCTATCCAGCACAAACTGTCATTTGTGTTTTTGATTTTGGCCATTCTGACAGGAGTAAGATGGTATCTCAGAGTTGTTTTGATTTGCAATTCCCTGATGGCTAAGGATGTCGAACACTTTCTTATGTGTCTTTCAGCCATTTTAGATTCCTCTATTGAGAACTGTATATTTAGTTCTGTACCCCACTTTTTAATTGGATTGTTTGGTGTTTTTGAGACTAGTATCTTGAGTCGTTTGTATGAAACTGAAAAGCTTCTGTAAGGAAAAAGACATGTTAAATAAGACAAAATCGCAGCCTACAGAATGGAATGAGATCATTACCAACCCCACATCTGACAGAGGACTTATACCCAAAATATATAAAGAACTCAAGAAACTAAACATCAAAATACCAAATAACCCTATTTAAAATGGGGTACAGATTTAAACAGCGATTTTTCAACAGAAGAATCTGTAAGAGCTGAGGTAAATTTAAATAAGTGTTCGATATCCCTAGCTATCAGGGAAATGCAAGTCAAAATGTCCCTGAGATACCATCTTACACCTGTCAGAATGCCCAAGATAAAAAAAAAGCCATTAATGACAGCCTATATTAGAGAAGATGTGGAGTAAGAAGAATACTCCTCCATTGCTGGTGGGAATACAAATAGTACAGAAACTTTGAAAATCAGTATGGTGATTCCTCAGAAAATTGGGAATCAATCTACCTCAAGACCCAGAAATACTACTCTAAGAAATATACCCAAAGATTTCACACCCATACCACAAGGACATTTGCTCAGCTATGTTCATGGCAGCATTATTCCTAATAGCCAGAACCTGCAAACAACCTAGATGCACCTCAACTGAAAAATAAATAAAGAAAATGTGGAAAATTTACACCATGGAGGACTGTTCAGTAGGAAAAAATGACATCATGAAATTTATAGGCAAATGAATGGAACTATAAAATAACTTCCTGAGTGAGGTAATCCAGACCCCAAAAGACAAACAAGGTATGTACTCACTCACAAGAGGGTACTAGATATAAAACAAAGGACAGACTGCAATCCTCAGCCCCAGAGAAGCTAGGTAACAAGGAGGACTCTAAGAGGGAAGCATAGATCTCCCTGGGAAAAGGAAATGGATGAGAAGTCCTGGGTAAAATGGGGGTGAGAGAATAGATCGGAGGGGATGGGCACCAAGATTATGAGGGATTAGGATGGTAGAGTTTGGGGATGGAATGGAGGGGGAATGCGATGAAAGAGATATCTTGATAGTGGGGGCCATTATTGGCTTAAGGAGAAACCTGATGCCAGGGAAACTCCCAGAAATGCATGAGGATGACCCCTAGCAATAGTGGAGATGGTGTCTGAACTGGTCTTTCCCGATGATCAGATTGGTGACTGCCCTCATTGTCATCATAGAGCCTTCATGTAGTACCTGATGAAAGCAGATGCAGGATCCACAGCCAAGCACTGGGAGGAATTCCAGTTGTCCATTTGAAGAGAGGGTAGAAGGATTACATGAGTGAGGGAGGAGGCGAAGATCATGATAAGGAAACCCACAGAGTCAGCTGACCTAAGCTAGTGGGAGCCCATTGACTCTGGACAGATTGCTATGGAGCCAGCATGGGACCCATCTAGGCCCTCTACATCTGGGTGACAATTATGTAGCTTGGTATTTTGTAGGGCCCCTAACTGTGGGACCAGGACATGTCCCTGATGCATTAGCTGGCTCCTTGAACCTATTACCTAGGGTGGGATGCCCTGTTCAGTCTTGATTCAGGAAGGAAGAGCTTGGTCCCGCCTCAACTTGATATCTCGTACTTTGTTGATTCCTGTTGGAGGCTTTAACCCATCTGAATGGAGACTGAAGAAAAGCGGATGGGGTGGGTAGAAGGTAGGTGTTTTGAGGGAACAAGAGGGGAAGATAGAGGGAAAACTGGTTGGTAAATAAAATAAATAAATAATGATGAAAAATAAAATTACAAGTAAATATACACACCTATGAAACAGTAAAAATAAAATTGAAGAATTTTTATCCAAATATACAAAATTTCTTAATTTCTCATAAAATTTTCTATATATACTTACATATCAAATGATTTTTAGATTTTTCTCATCATGGTGGCATTTTACTCAAATACTCCATGGGTGTTATTTTCACAATGAAAAACAATGGATCACATATAACATTATTGGAAATACATAATTTGCACTTAGAAGTCACCATTTTAATGGAAACTAGGAATTATAAAATAGAAAATTGATGTGTTTATTAGGTACTTACTGGACAGATGATATCATGTGTGTGGCAGGAACTCCAGTATTTATACATGTTACAGTGCTCAGCAGTGTGATTTCAGTTTTCATATGGAGACATGGAGGTCTTCCAATGCAGCAAAAGTTTAGGACCTAGTAATACATATACAGAGATGTGGGGAATGTTTCCTAACTGGTAGCCAGGTGCTTTATCAAAGTGTCACATGAATTTTCTATGTCAAGCTCCCTTTTTCTTGTTCATATAATCTTCCTATAATTATAATCATCATATTTATTCTTCTTTTTAATTATTACAATTTTATCTTTTGCTGTTGGCCTCATAATGAAATAGTGCTAATAACTGGCATTGCAGAAGTAATTTCAGAGTCCAGGATGCTAATTTTTAGACCATGAGACCAGACGGAATATTTCTTAGTGTTTCACTGGCAGATGAAAAACTAGCTTCACCTATGACATAAATACTTTAAAAATACCTTCTCGGCAAATGAATTTCTTTATATTTTTTCCTCATAAAATCTTTTACAATTATCCAATGTATACTTTATATTGTTTACTTATTGTTTTTTATTTTATTTATTTTGTGTGCATTAGTGCTTTGCCTGCATTTATGTTTGTGTGAGGGTGTTGTATTCCCTGGTAATGGTGTCACAGACAGCTGTGAGCTGCCATGTGGGTATTGGGAATTGAACCCAGGTCCTCTGGGAAGGTAGTCAGTGCTCCCAACCACTGAGCTCCCGTTTTTCTCTTTTTTATTTCTATGTTTGAGACAGGGTTTCTCCATGTATCCCTGGTTATCCTGGAACTCACTTTGTAGACCAGGCCTGTAGACTGTTCAAGTCCCCCAACTGACACCCATGTTCAGGGGGCATAGTTTGGTCTTATTCATGTTCCTCAGCTGTCAATCTGGGGTCTGTGATCTCCCGCTTGCTCAAGTCAACTTTTTCTGTGGGTCTTCTCAGCACGGTCTTGACCCCTTTGCTCATCAGTCCTCCCTCTCCACAACTAGATACCAGGAGTTCGGTTCAGTGCTTAGCTGTGAATCTCTGCTTCTGCTTCCATCAGCTACTAGACTGATGGCTACCTAAAATGCTATCCTCTTCTGCTTTGGTTGTGGGTTTCTGTGCTAATTGTCATCAACTACAAGGAACTTCTTTAATGAGGGTTTAGCAATACAGTAATCTAGTGGTAAAGCAATATGTTAATAGTAGTCATTTTACTGTAGTATTTATCAGAAAAATAGATTTTTCTTGTGCTTATGATGGATCTCAACCCAGGTTCTTGATCACAATTACAATACTGGGCATTGGTTCCATTTCATGGAGTAGGCATCAAATACAATAAAGTAGTGGTCGGTTACTCCATGACTTAATTCATGTCACTACTGCACAAGTGGGTAGATCTTGCAGGAAGCCTGTTATTATATCTCACAGATTTGGGTGAGACTGCTGATTACTACATTTCTAGAAATGATCATTAGTTTGAAGCTTCTACATGAATAGCAGCTAGATCTCTGCATGCTCTGTGCCACAAGTGCATAGTGCCATCTGTAATAGGATCTTTCTGTCAAATTCTGCAGGATAACCAGTAGCATTAGCAGTAGCCTGTTTTGTTCAGGGAGGTATACAGAAACTCTTTGGCCAACAACTCGGAAAAGATGTAACTAATTTCTGGAACTATGGGAATTATGCATGTCCATATATGTAACAATAGCAATTAAGATGAGTTCATGAATTGTTGAGGGAGGAGTTTCATGGGAGGAGCTGGATGGGAAGAGGGAAGAGTTACAATGTTGTAAATACATACATAATTTGTGTCTGTTGCTTATAATTTTTTTCAAAACCCAAGTGAAAATGAGGATTGTTTTGCTGGTGTTTGTTGTATGTGTTTATTTCTATAGCTTGTGAACAATAAAACTTCAAAGCTAGTTTTCAGCAGCTAAATGTTTAAATGATTAGCTTACTTGGGGATTTTCCAGAAAACAAAATAAAACAAAGACACACAACTACAATAAAAGCAAACAAACAAAAAAGAGAAGGTGTTGAAACAAACTTCCAAGAGAAGTTCCTCCAAACCTTTCTGCTTGGATCCAATGCTTCCGGCACGATCAAATTTTGGTGACATTGAGACATTAGCTCATCTTCAGTGGTATCAAAATTCATTTAATGTTGTATACATTTTTACATGCTGTATAAATTTAAGTTTTAAATTTTACTAGTTGACATGTGTAAAACTGGAGTTATGCAAATACTAAACCAAGCAACATTCACAACAATGAAAAGTGTATATATCCATTTGCCTACTGCCAAATTAATTCAACTTACCTTCTAACACCTGTAGCTAGCTACTGTTGTTTAGTCAATGGCATGAAGTAAATTAATAGATTTATTTTGGGTATTCTGACAATAACAATGTTTTATAGAAAGTCTTCCATTGATTCCAATCTTTAGCATACTGTGATACCTTCCTATTTGACATTTTTCACAGAACTTAAAAGATAAGGTCTTTCTTTCAGAATCCATGAATAGGTAGATATTGAGGTAATAACATTAACAAATAATGGCCTCGGTGAACATGGTTGGCTGTTTATGTTTTTCCAATCTTTAGTATGCTACTGAATAACATGAACAACCAAGGAATGGAAAAATTCATTTTTTGAAATCTTTGCCAAGGCCTTTATAGAATATATTACAGGGAACTGCAGATAGTATGTTGCTGTGGAACAATCTTTCTACACTGTAAATATGTATTACTCTAATTTCTTAATAAAAGAGCTCTGGACAATAGCTGGACAGGTAGAGGTTAGGTGGGACCTATAATCTGGATTACAGAAAATCACATGAAGTGCCTGTGTGCACAAACACACACATAATATTGTCATTCACATCATAGTGATTATATTTTTGTATTGACTAGTTTATGAACAAAACCAACATACAACTTTTTGAAATTTAGTCAGTAATCAGCTAATTTCTAAATTATAAATTTGACACAAAAATTTTCAATATGTTTTATATAAACTTATTAATGAACATATTGTAAAATTATAGCATAATGAACAAATAACAGTTGTGTAGGTCAATGTGTAACTGACTTACGGCTGTGAAATTTGAGCCAGTATCTGGAATTAAAGTGACAATTTTTGCCTGAGAAGCAAGTCCACTGTAGAAATGAAAGTGACTGAGGCCAGAGAAGATAAGGAAAGGTGCTGTGGTATGTGATTATGCTAGTGACCACTTCATCTTGAGCAGAGTGAATGGGAGTTAAAGAAGCAACCAGCCTGATAGCAGTGTCTCTAAGGGAGAAATAGGCAGAAGTGTATATACCAGACTCTTCTTGGTCTTCTGTTTTCCACTGGCCAGGGTTTGATCAAAGGAGAGCTTAGGGCCCAGCATTTCTAATTCATATTATTGAACACTTTAGTCAACAGTGCTCATTGTGGAGTTCTACTCAGGTCCTAAAAGCAGGGAAAGTCAAGATCATGTGAAACCTTGACAAAGAGAAGCAGATACACTCAAGAAATGTAAGGACACACATTAGTTTGTGCACTATCTGCCGGTTTCTCACATAGAGACACGCAAGTCCTTCAGTGGTGGCTGGCTTTATAAATTAATGGCTAGTGCAGGATTCCCAAGCCATGAGTTGAAAAAGACCCTATATCTGGATGGATTCTCTAATCTTGTTTTGTTTCTCAGCTACAAAGATGTCCTTGGCTGGGGAGGAAGTGAAGGGTACATCTACAATACAGTTTCTGAAACTAAGGCTCAAAAACTACAAGGAAGAAGGTGCAGAACTATTTTAAGCACTAGGGGACCAAAAAAGTCTGCTGTGAGATTGTGTCTTTTATATATGATATGGAAATTTTACCCTTGAACTCTTAACAGTATGGCTACCTGAACAAGGCTTGAAGAGTGACAAAGGGAACTCAAATGTGGTCAGTCCCTAGGTAAAGAACCTATAGGCATCTAATGACTGCTGGGAAAGGAAGAATTATTCTGTCCCAGGGATGAGTCCCCTAATTTTTTATCCAATTAAAATTATACACACACACACACACACACACACACACACACACACCACTGAAACACTAAAGAGCTGAATAACAGTGACTACTCAGATCTATTTCCCTGATTATCTATTAGTGTCACATGAAATATGAACTTTAAAAATCTATTCTCATAAGTTTATTGTAAATTAACAATACTAATATTAAAGGGAAAAGAACGAAGTTCTGGTAATATATTTTCTTAATTTTCTCAAAATCAAAAAAATTACTCATCCATCACTTAACCTAGATTTTTAAGATGAAAGTTAAAATTTTATAGAAATATACACCAGAATTGTTATAATAGGCATAATTATTTAGGTACATAGAAAACAAAATAGTAGTTTGTTGTTTTAACTTCAGCTGTGCATTAATCTACTGCTCTCTCAGCCAGCAATTGTGCCTCTGCTGTTACTGGCCTGCTTCTCTAGCAGCAGGCTGGCCGCTCAGGCAGCAACCTGGTGGGAAATTCTGTTCCAGCAGGCACTGGCTCTGCCCCTGCACTAAAGGTAGCTTTAACTAAATCTCTATTGTTCATTTCACAAATAAAACTCAAGATTCAAAGGCTGTGGTGAAAAACTGCTAGCTCAGAGAGAAGGTTGAGTAACAACTAGCTGATGTTCTCTCCATACCGGCATTTCCTTGTCCTTCTGCTTACAAAAAATAAAAGAGCAATACCACTCAAAATTCCTCCCTACTGCTTCTGGAGCATTTCTCTATCTCTTTTCGATGTCCTCTGATGCACTGTGATAACTTTCTGCCAACTCATTGGTAACTCAGCCTCCTGACCCAAAGGTAATTTTATTTAATTAATGGAAATGCTAACTCAGGGTTCACAGTGTGATTGAACGTCCCCCAAGTTGATTTATCATTTTTTTGACCACTTCAATTTGGTGCAGTCAGTGAATAGATGTGTTCATAAATGAAGAATTAAAATAAAATATGCAAAGTTCTAGATGAAACTGACATACAACACAAACATTGCAATGGATGAGGGCATTCTTTTCAGGATACCAACATTCCCCACCCCCACCAATGTATATGAAATATTAGACCCATGCTACATGCCATGCTGGCCTTGTCTGGGAAGAGTCTCCCCAGGAGCTGTTTGTTGTGCAGACAGAACCAAAAGTTTTTCCAATCCAGAGTTAATGCTGCATGTGGAGGGTCTGAAAAGCTCCTTGCAGATGACTGTAATTCTTGCTGGAGACCCAAGTCCTGACTCTTTTCTGAACGCTCATGACATCTCACTATCAGCACCCATTCTACACAGCTCCACCTTTGTCCTGTTCATTTGTTTGTCTTTATACTTGAGCTAACTTTGGTGCCTGGAAGGGACTAGCGCACAGGAATTTTTATGACTGTATACTGAGGGTATGTGTATTTTTCTATTCTTAAAATGTTTTCTCTTAAATGTCGTATACCGGCCTGTCACACCTTATCCATAAGTCTCACCACTAAATGATGGATAATTGTGAAAGTTTTCAAACAAATCAGGTTCATTTTATTTGCTCAATATTGCTTTATTGACCAAAGCTATTATCAGCCCTACTCGTATAAATACTACTTGCCTTTATCTGCTATCTCTAAGGATTTTGATTTATGCCTCCCTGCTATGTTTAGCTATTGGTCCCAATTTTAATCGGGCTCTTTATAACTCTTTACTTGCTGATTTGTGACTAACTATACCATGATATCCATTCTCCCTCTCTACCTAGATGCATGGCATCCTTCATAAGCCTTGTGACAACTAGTGATGTTGACACAGCAGGTATTTGAAGGAATTGAGGGTAAGTGACCATAATTTTAATGCTTTTGGTGCTGTATATGCCTCAACTTTGCTGGGCAATGGAGAGAGTGAATAAGGAGGCATCTTGCTGTGTGGATGAACTAACCCTCCTCAACCGCTGTTCACAGCAGAATAAGTGTTTTCTACTTTACATGAAAGGATCCAGATTTAATGAGGACTGCAAGAATGACAAAAGTTATTAATAATCTGTGGATTATAGGCAACAATTTCAACATCTGGATTATGGTTTACCTTGGTATCTTTTGTTTTCTCAAGATAGCCAATTTTCCTAACCCTCCTTTTCTTGTGGAGTGCTAAAAAGGTAGTTTCAGTAATACTGCCAGTGTCCATGGTCCTCTTGTTTTTAAATATTTTACTGGTCTACTTGCATATTGAGTTTATTGGATATTTTATTTTAATTATTCATCAATTATAATGAGAAATATTGCATAATCATGGCCTGGTCATTTTTGTAAAACCTAAGTATGAATTCAATGAATAACAAATACTGACAAAATGGATAAATTATTGAAAAATAGGTAAGTGATTTGGAACTCAATAAACACACATTTATGGGTATTTGTGCAAATATATCTATCTATTTAAGGTCTTGTGAAAAGTGAACTGATTAGGAAATTTTTTTCATACTTAATATTTGAAGAATAAAGATACCCATCGCATTATCACTTAGATAAAAATTTGAGAACCATAGACATCATATGGCTAGGTCTCTACAAAGATCTGCAGTTTTGAATTGTGAATAATGCCTCATAGCTCAAAAAATTTCACAGAAATGTTTATATTTTTGTCATCTTTCACATACTAAGAATTTCTTGATCAATTAGAAGAAAATATGTAGACTAAGATAGATATAGAAAAACAACAAAATTAATGTTTTAACGTTTTTCTTCACATACTACCATCTAAGATTTCAATATTTTCTTTATCATTTAATGGAAAATACTACAGATACTACAGGAGTGGTGTGTGAGCAAAGCAGTTCTGGTCTGACTAGCCTGACCTGTGTGAGGAGACACATTTTCATGGAAAGAACTTCAGACTTCATCATTTGTGAACCTACATATTTGCTCCTTTGTTAGTGTGTATGGGAGAATTAAGAATAAGTAGAGTATGAGAAGCAATTCAGAAATTCTTTTAAAAATTTTTCGAAAATACATTTAAATTGATGTAGCATTTCAAATTAATGTATTAACGAAACTAATGATATAAATATGGAGCATTTTTGGCAGACAACACGTGATATCTTTCAAAACACACTTAGGATAATCTTTTTTTCTCTTTTTATTATTATTATTATTATTATTATTATTATTATTATTATTATTATTAATTCAAGTTAGGGAACAGGCTTGTTTCACATGTAATTCCCCTCTCCCTCTCCCTCCCCTCACCCCCATTCCTTCTCCCCCACCTCCAACCTACCCCCCACCCCATCCACCCACCACTCCCCAGGCAGGGTAGGGCCCCCAACCGGGGCTCCACCAAGTCCACCAAATCTTCCTGTGCTGGGCCTAGGCCCCTCCCCATGTGTTCAGAGACAGAGCGCATCCCTTCAAGTGGGATGGGCTCTCGAAGTCCCCCACACACACCAGGGCAAAACGCCAGTGACACTTAGGATAATCTTAACCATGGAATTAATCATTGGAAATTTAGGAAATGGATTCTTGGCTCTGGTGAACTGCATGAACTGGGTCAAGAGGAAGACGATCACATCATTCGTAAATCAAACCCTCACTGCTTTGGCCACCTCCAGAATGTGTCTGCTCTGGTTATTGTACACAGCTTTATTAGTCTCTTTACTGAATCCAGACTTAATGATGACTGCAAGGATGACAAAAGTCATTGACAATCTGTGGGTTACAGGCAACCATTTCAGCATCTGGCTTGCGACATGCCTTGGTATCTCTTATTTTCTCAAGATAGCCAATTTTTCTAAACTCTCTTTTTCTTTATTTGAAGTGGAGAGTTAAAAAGACAGTTTCAGTGACACTTCTGCTGTCCCTGGCCCTCTTGTTTTCACATGTTTTCCTGGTCAACTTGCACACTGATGTGTGGATAAATGAATCTCGAAGAAACATATCTTACAAATTCAGTTCTCATAACTATGCAGAATTTATAGACAGGTGTTAAGCCTTCATACCATGTTCCTGTCTGTTCCCTTTGGCATGTCCCTGTCGTCTTTCCTTCTGCTCGTCTTCTCCTTGTGGAGACATGACAAGAAGATACAGCAGCGTGTCCAAGGACTCAGAGATGCTGGCATCATGGCCCATATCAGATCCTTGAAAATTGTGGTTGCCTTTCTTCTGTTATACACCATTTTTTCTGTCTATATTTATACAAATTTGGAAGTATGAGTTACTGGAGGAAAGTCTTTTCATTTTATTTTGTCAGGTGTTTTCCCTAGCTTTTCCTTCAGCCCACTCATGTGTCCTGATTCTGGGAGATATCAAACTGAGACAAGTGGTTCTCTCTGTGCTCTGGTGGCTGATATGCAGACCCAACAATATGGAGACTGCAGGTCCCTAAAACATTGGAGATCATGTTTCGAATTGTAGAAGAAGCCTCACCAACTAAAATTTCTATATTATCCATTTTTGCTTTCCTAATGTTATTCTCCTTTGTTTGACTATGTAAATTTTATAAACATTATGTATGCAATAAGCACTATGGAAAAATATTGGGAATTTAGCACATTATATGAAACTGATTTTGCAATACACTTCTCTGAAAAGGACATGAATATAAACCACTGAAATATAACCATAGCAACATCATATAACTTTGTGTCAGTCATTAACTTCAGAATTACTAGCCTATGTGTGTATTAATATTGATCAGCAAAATATGGTTATATTCACATATATGTAGTAGGGTAATATAGCATATGTAAATAAAATTTATGAGAATAAATGAATAATATGTAGACTAGTAATTAAGTAGCAATAAAGATGTTTTATTAAATACTAAGTTATATTTAGCTGTTCTGTTCAGTAAGTAGTCTCCTATGCCAATGTGTTGAAAGCTATTTCCTATTTTCTCTTTTTTTCTATTTTTTAAAATTTAAATTAGAAACAAACTTGTTTTACATGTCAGTCCCAGTTCCCTCTCCCTCCCCTCATCCCCTGCCCCCCAACACTAACCTTCTAGCCCATATCCTTTCTGCTCCCCAGGGAGGGTGAGGCCTTCCATGTGGGATCTTCAATGTCTGTCATATCATTTGGAACATGGCATAGGCCCTTCCCCATGTTTCTAGGCTGAGAGAGTATCCCTCTATGTGGAATGGGCTCCCAAAGTTCATTTGTATACTAGGGCTAACTACTGATCTACTACCAGAGGCCCCATAGATTGCCTAGGCTCCTCACTGATACCCACGATCAGGGGTCTGGATCAGTCCTATGCTGGTTTCCCAGCTATCAGTCTGGGGTCCGTGAGCTCCCCCTTGTTCAGGTCATCTGTTTCTGTGGGTATCACCAGCCTGGTCTTTACCCCTTAGCTCATCACTCCTCCCTCTCTGCAACTGGATTCCAGGAGTTCAGTTCAGCGTTTAGCTGGGGTTGTCTGCTTCTGCTTCCATCAGCTACTGGATGAAGGCTCTAAGATGGCATACAAGGTAGTCATCACTCTTATTATTGGGGAAGGGCATTTAAGGTAGCCTCTCCAATATTGCTTAGATTGTTAGTTGGTGTTATTCTTGTGATCTGTGGACATTTCCCTAGTGCCTGATTTCTCTTTAAACCTATAATGGCTCCCTCTATAATGGTATCTCTTATCTTGCTCTCCTCTGTTCTTCCCTGGACCCAGTCTTCTTGATCTCTCATGTTCTCCTCCTGATTCCTCTTCTCCCCTTCTCTTTCTCCTTCCTCTCCCTCCCCCTGTGCTCCCAATTTGCTCAGTAGCTCTTGTCAAGTTCCCCTTCTCTGGGAAACAATGTCTGTCTCTCTTAGGGTGTTCCTTGTTTCCTAGCTTCTCTGGTGGTGTGGATTGCAGGTTGGTAATCCTTTTCTTTACGTCTAAAACCACATATGAGTGAGTACCTACCATGTTTGGCTTTTTGTGACTGGGTTACCTCACTCAGGATGGTTTCTTCTAGTTCCATCCACTTGCTTTTGAATTTCAAGATTCCATTGTTGTTGTTTTTTCTGCTAGTAGTACTCCACTGTGTAAATATACCACAGTTTTTTCCATCCATTTTTCAGTTGTGGGGCATCTAGGTTGCTTCCAGGTTCTGGCTATTATAAATAATGCTGCTATGAACATAGTTGAACAGATGTCCTTGTATGAGTGTGCATCTTTTGGGAATATGACTAAGAGTGGGATTGCTGGATCTTGTGGTAGACTGATTCTCATTTTTCTGAGGAATCTCCATTCTGATTTCCGAAGTGACTGTATGAGTTTGCACTCCCACCAGCAGTGGAGGAATGTTCCCCTTTCTCCACATCCTCTCCAGTATAAACTGTCATTGGTGTTTTTGATTTTAGTCTTTCTGACAGGAGTAAGATGGTATCTCAGAGTTGTTTTGATGTGCATTTCCCTGATGGCTAAGGATATTGAGCACTTTCTTAAGTGTCTAGCAACCATTTTAGACTCCTCTATTGAGAATTCTCTATTTCTGTACCTCATTTTTTAATTGAATTATTTAACCTCATAATTTAATTGAATTTGGTGTTTTGGAGACTAGCTTCTTGAACTCTTTGTAAATTTTGTAGATCAGCCCTCTGTCAGATGTGGGGTTGGTGAAGATCTTTTCCCATTCGGTGTGCTACACAGTCTTGTTGTTGACTGTGTCCTTTGCCTTGCAGAAGCTTCTCAGTTTCAGGAGGTCCCATTTATTAATTGTTGATCTCTGCTCTCTGTGCTACTGGTGTTATGTTCAGAAAGTGGTTTTCTGTACCAAATTGTTCAAGTATTTCCCACTTTCTCTTCTAAGAAGTTCAGTGTGGCTGGATTTATGTTGAAGTCTTTCATGCATTTGGACTTAAGTTTTGTGCATGGTGATAGATATGGATCTATCTGCAGTTTTCAACATGCCAGCATCCAGTTATTCCAGCACCATTTGTTGAAGATGCTTTCTTATTTCCATTGTATAATTTTAGCTTCTTTGTCAAAAATCAGATGTTTTTACATGTGTGGCTTAACATCTGGGTTTTCAATTCAATTCTATTTGACTACCTGTCTATTTTTGTGCCAATACCGTGCTGTTTTCAGGACTATAGCTCTATAATAGAGCTTGAAGTCAGGGATGGTGGTGCCTCTGGAATTTCTTTTATTGTACAGGGTTGTTTTGGCTATCCTGGGTCTTTTGTTTTTCCATGTAAAGTTGATTCTTGTTCTTTCTAGGTCTGTGAAGAATTGTGCCAGTATTTTGATAGGAATTACAATGAATCTATAGATTGCTTAGGGAAAGATTGCCATTTTTTTCCTCAGTGGATCCTATCCCCATTTTATCTTCTCTCAGGTTAGGATGCAGTGTACCTGGATTTATGCTTAGGTCTGTCATCAGCTTGAAATTGAGCTTTGTGCAGGGTGATAGATATGGATTTATTTGCATTTTTCTACATGCCAGCATATAATTATACCAGCACCAATTGTTGAATATGCTTTCTTTTTTTATTTTTTAATTTTTGACTTCTTTGTCAAAAATCAGATATTCCTAGGTGTGTGGACTTATGTCTCCTTCTTCAGTTTGATTCCAGTGGTCTTCTTGTCTCTTTTATGCCAATATCATGTTCTGTTTTATTACTATAGCTCTGTAGCAGAGCTTGAAATCAGGGATAGTGATACCCCTGGAAGTTCTTTTATCGAATACCGTTGTTTTTATCTATCCTGGAATTTTCTGTTTTCCCACAGGAAGTTGAGTATTGTTCTTCTAATGTCTGTAAATAATTGAGTTGAGGTTTTAATGGAGATTGCATTAAATATTTAGATTGCATTTGGGAAGTTGGACATTTTTTACTCTGTTAATCTTACCAATTCATGAGCATCGGAGATCTTTGCATATTCTAATACATTCTCCAATTATGTGGTGGACTTGGGATGGGTGGAGATGCAAACTTGAGGGATCAGATTGGGGGTGAATGGACAGTGAGCCAATTGAAAGAGAAGATTTGATAGGGAGCCATTTTGGGGTCAGCTAGAAACCTGGTGCAAGAGAAACATCACAGGATTCTACAAGGATGACCTCAGCCAAGACTGCTAGCAATAAGAGATAAGTAGACTGAATTAGCGATCTCCTATTACCTGGAAGACCTCCAGTGGAGGGCTTGTGTTACCAACCCAGCTACATAATCTTCCAACTATAGTTTGTCCTGCCTATGTGTAATGGTGGTGCAGAGACAGAGGGAGTGGCCAACCAATGACTTGTCAGTCTGAGACCCATGCCATGAGATTGAACCTAGCCCTGACACTGCTTGGAGTACAATGACCCAGGGCCCAAATGACCCTGAGACCTAGGATAGAACAAAACATGACAGAAGAAAACAATGCCAACATAATGATACCTACTAATATTCTAATACACTCATAGATTAGTGCCTACCCAAATTGTCATTAGAGAGCCTTCAATCAGTAATTGATGGAAACATATTCAGAAACCACAGCCAGACATTAGGCCAAGCTTGGGAGTCCTTCTAAAGAGAGGGAGGACAGACTGTATGAGCCAGAGGGGTCAAGGACATCAATAGAAAACCAGAGAATCAAATAACCTAAGCACACAGGAGCTCACATGGTCTGAACCAACAGCCAGGGGGTCTGCATGAGACTGACCTGGACTTTCTACATATATGTGACAGTTGTGTAGCTTGGTCTACTTACAGTAGGAACAGGGACTATCCCTAATATTTTGGCTGCTTTTTGCTAACTTATTCCTCATACTGGGCTGCTTTGCCCAGTCTTAATGCAAGGGGAGGAGGTTATTCTTAATGTACATTGTTATACCATGCTTTGTAGATACCCATGGAAGGCCTGCCCCTTTTTGATGAGAAAAGGCAGAGGAGTAAGGGTGGCAGAACAGAGGTTGGGGGAGGGGATTGGGGGAGAAGAAAGAGGGGAAATTGCAGTCTGGTTATAAAATTAATAAATTAATTTTAAAAAGGATAAAAAAGGCATACCCACTCACAGCTGATGACAAAATTAATCAAAAGAATATTTGATTTTTGTACTTATATCCTGTTCTAATTCTCTCTGTGATGTTTGATACACAATTATGTTGGAGAACACTGCTATTAAGGTCACTACCATGTCCAGATAGCCTTCTAAACTTGGAGCAAACTGGAGGTCCCCCTTTCCTCATGCCCATATGATAATTAGGGACTGGGTTATGACCAATCAGCTTTTCCCACCCATAAGCGTAACAATCCTTATGTCTCTCTGGAGCTGCCTCTGGAAATTCTTTCCATCATACAGTTGTCTGAGCCCGGCTCAATGCTTCTGCTCACTTTGCCCTCATGGGCTGGTGGCCAATGACTGCAGAGGAAGAGGAGACCCACACAATTATTGTGTTTAACAAAAACAAATAATCCACAAGACCAGCATCCCAAAATTTGCAACATTCAGAATGGATCCCCATCAAGCTCTAGTTTAAAAAATGCTCCATAGCCAGAAATCATGGGGCCATTTTCTCAACTGTCTAATTCTTTTCAGATTTAGTATTCTCCTGACTCAACTTTAATATTCCATCTTCTCACATACACCTCTCATGACCCTTATGTTACGATAACACTTTCACGCCAGCCTGGTCCCACAGCTGTATCAGCCCCAAAAGAACACATGGACATTATATTAGTTATAAATCTGTTGGCCAATAAGTGACGGGTTTCTTATTGGCTAGCTCTGTCTTAATTATCAATCCATAACTACTAATCGACATATTTCCACATGGTCTTGGCTTACCAGGGAAGGCTGGACCTGCAACTCCTTTGCCTGCTACATGATGACTGCTTAGCATCTCCACAGAGAAGAGAGTGGTTTCCTGTTTTTCCCTGCTTATATCTTGATTCTACCAGCTACATCACTTCCTGTCTGGCCAATCATCCAATCAATGTTCTAAGCATTAACCAATAAGAGAAACATATATACAGAAGAACATTCCCCATAACCCTTATGTTGATACCTGGCCTCTGCAGACACTCCAATTTAAACAGAGAAAACCTTTGACTCTTTTTTGCAGCAGGGTTTCTCTGTGTAGCTCTAGCTGTCGTGGAACTCACTCTGCCACAATTCACCATGTAGATCAGGCTGACCTGGAACTCAGAGATCTGCCTGCCTCTGCATCCCAAGTGCTGGGATTAAAGGCATGAACCAGCACACCTGTGGAACACAGACATTTTAAAAGTTAAAGCTATGATCCTCATATGACAGGAAAAACTAGCATTTGTGTGTCTGGGCCAGGGTTACCTCATTCATTTATTTGTTGACTTAAATGTTTTCATACAATATATTTCATCATATTCTTCTCCTGCCTAAACTCCTTCAGAACCTCCCTCAGCTCCCTGTTCACCTGCTTCATGTTATTTATCTTAAAAGAAAAAAAATCTAACAAACTAAAATCTAGTAAGACAAAAATACCATATAAATTGAAATAAAACAAAACCAAAAAATACACATGGAGCCTGTTTTGTGTTGGTTAACAATGACCAGAAATGGACCCTATTTTTATAATGTGGTTAATATACCCTGTGATATTCCATTGAAGAAAACAAAAATGGGTATCAAATTAATTGAATAGAGTAAGTCTAACAATATTGGAAAATACAATTAAAGTTACTTATGAGTTAAGATGATTTAGAATGGTATCTGAAATATAATAATAACAAAATCATTTCTCAGTCATAACAAAATTTAAAAAAGGGCATGATATGTCTCAAAAATTTATTTAGTGACTACTTCTTAAATAGAAGCAATCAGTTTCTAAGTTAACTAATCTGATACTTTTTACAATATAATTGCTGTGAAAATACCAATGAACTCAAGGAGCTGAACACTAAATAAATTCCATGGAGAAGACTTTTGAACAGAGTGAGTGTGAGAGATGTGCATTGTAAGAAGCCCAAGTATAATAAAAGAAAGATTTCTCTGGAGATCATTATGGAAAATACAAGGTAAAAATTCATGTTTATGTTTGCTTAGAACTTTAAGAAGCCAAATACGTAGGAGGTCCTAAGAGGTAGGGTGTGCTTATTTGTACTTATGGCTCATTATCTTAATTGAGGAAGGTTGTATTCCTGGGGATTCTGAGAAAAACTTGGGAAGATGTTATAAGAAAACTCATCATGTATTTTCCTTTAGTCCTGTCCACATATTTGGAGATAATAAACAATTTAAAAAAAGAAAGAAATCAGAGTGTGATGTTTCTACATGTTCCACATTTCAGATTTCAAATGTTAAATGAAATCCATACTTGATGAGTGCAAATGAAGTAGATGTTAGATGGGGTAGAACTTGCAAAACCATGGAAGAGAATATCTCTCCATTTGCAAGTTAGTAAATGAGAAATCAACTTTTCCTACAGCACCTGCTGCTAAAAATTCCAACCTGCGATGCAATCTGTGGATAGAACTTCTGTACTGTTTGAGGACAATGTTTTCTATGCAAACCACTGAGATTTTTCAACAATGTGCTAACCAGCTTTGCTCTTTTATCTTGATCACATACAGTAAAAACCTGTAGAAACTTCAGTATACGTTCAGAATTCCAATGTTAAATCTACGCCTCAGTTTGCTATCTTAAAAGATCACATATATGTATATATTCCTATCCTCATACTTAAACTTGCTAGTAGCCACCATTCCCATTCTAGAAATGGGAGAATTTGCTTCTGGGACTTTGGATTGTCTTCAGAGTATTGGTGACCTGTAGGGACTGGGTCTGGATAAAAGGCTCTCTCCAGAGCTGTTTTATAGGAGGTAAACATGTAATTTTTTGTACAGGATTTTTTTTCTGAATTTGAAAGGCAGGTATATTCTTGTTCTTTCTTATTATTCTCTATATGAAGTATGTGTGGTACAAGTTTATACAATATATAAAAACATTATCTTACCTCAGTATATTATCCATTTTAAATAATTCCACACATATCTCTATAACTTTAGTTTTATATTTAATTATCTGAACTTCCAAAATTTTAGGAAGACAAAAATCTTCAATTTAATTCATATAGAAGATAGACATTTTGAAGCAGACATTATATCATCCTAATTTCTTTTCTTACTTCTCACATAAAGAGAATCATTACAATAATATATGCATGCAACATTATTGAACAGTATTGAACATATTTAGAATAGACTTGATATATGATTTCCATAAGTAGTACTGACTCATACCAGATTAAGTAAAAATAGATGAAAAGCTCAGAGAAGCTTTAGACATTTAACGACAGGGAATAATCATGATGTCTTGAATTTAGTATCTTTACATGTTTCCATCTATATGTAAAAACATTGTTTCTTTCAACTTTCTGAATTAAGAAAGACTTTTAGAATTTGAAATCTGCTTTAAAGTTTTTTAGCATTCTTTCAAGTCATCTTAGCTCCATTTTATTTAAGATTTATTTCATTCGTTGTATTTTGATCATGTTTTCTCCTCCCTCGATTTTTGGAAGGTCCTCTCCACCCTCCTCCCCACTATAGTCAAGTTTGTTCATTCATCCTCTCTCAAAACCAAATTAAGCCAAACAAACAAAAAGGTAAAACTTAAATGAACAGAAATCCAGTAATACCAAAAGTTGCCAAGACAAAGCAAACCAAACAGAACATCCACAGAAAAAGATGTTTTGGCCAATTATTCCTGAGCATGAGGCTTGCCTTGGAGTGTGGATGATACTTACAGTGAAATTCCAATGGAGAAAACTGATTTTCCCTTTACCATCATGTATCAAATTGGAAGTAGCTTCCTGGTTAGGGGTGGAGCTTCATGCCTATTTCTTGTTTCAATATTTTATATACTTTCCATAAATGTTTATGTTATCATCATCATAAAGACATAATCTTTCCAATCATAATAAACATTGCATTTTGAATTAGTATATAATTTATAATAGGAAATGCAATTATTCCATCTTTAACCATTAAAATGGCGTGTAAAAGCATAATATTATGGTAGAGAACTATCGGTTTTATCATCCTTTTTTGAGTAATGGTAGAGTGAGGAAAAATGTTGAGATAATTATAAATGACAAATTATCTTGCAAAAAAGAAATTAGTTAGCTTGAGTAGTATCTGAAATCTATATAATTTTATTCCTTGTTATTAAATGTTAGTGTTTTCTTCCAAATATTAAAAGAGAATCTCACATAGTACTCTATAATTTTGTTGTTTATAAAACCTTCACATCAGTATGGCAAGAGCCAATGAAGATGAGATACAATTTGTCCTGGATTGGTAATATCTAGCATGTTGACCCTGGAGCATTAGATATTTGGTGCAAATGATTAATTAGTTAAAATGGTTGAAAGAACAGAAGAGCAAATATCAGGACCACCAATCAGCAGAGATAAAAACACTCTTCACCACTGCAGATTGCAGATGCTAGCTTCATTCTAAGTGTATAAGCTTCTATAAAGGGAAGCATTTCTTAGACAAAAAAGATGAAAAAATTCCACGATTCTAGGCATAATATAGCAGAACATAGATTTGTTGCAATTGTATCAGTAGTGCAAGTGCTGAGAATGTGGACCATAAAAGGTATGTGGTGCTGATAACAACATATTAGTTTTGGACAGTATATAAATTGTTTTTGTAGATTCGTGTGTGGTTTTGATAACAAGCAATTAACTGCTTTAGTGATACCTTCTGGCTTTGTATACAAAAATGACATTAATTCCACTATTACTTGTAGTTAGTAACAGTTTCCTTCCCCAAAAGTCATTTTGAGTTAATGTTTTCCATTTTTTAAAAAAATATTATCACATTGAAAATAACAGAGAAGTAAATACAGAATTGTCATGGAATTCCATGAGTGATTTTTTTCACGGGACTTCTGCAAGCTGAGCAAGACTGTGATAAAGATGACAGATATTTGAGAAATCATGTTTAGTCAAAAAATGCAGAGGACATACCATGACAAAAGGAAGAGAGAACAACATGATGTTTGGTGTTTCACTGTTGCATGTTACATTATTTAAAGATCTTACCATTTCCTATTTATTGGTACTTATTGGTACAGTATCAGTAATACATTGAATTAAATTGATGTTTCATAAACTGTCAATAAAATTGGTAGTACAGAATAGACATGTTGCTTCTACTCACAAAATGTGAACTTATATTGGGAAGTCTTTTCAAAAAATTTGTATTGTCATAAATGAAACAAAAAAGTCTGACCTTGGTAGATTTGGTGCAGTGCTGAAGACAGCACTAGCTGTTGTTTTTAAAATCACAAATAGATTTGCTTTAAATTTTCCCATAAAATGATTACTGGCTAATAGACATTTCTGTGACGATGCACACAGTGACAAATAATGCATCAGGTGGAGTGCTGGGCTGAGGAATACTCGTGCCTGGAGAACAAATGTGGTTCATGAGTCTGGGAAACTGCATTTATCTTGTGTTCTTACAATGATGCCATTTTCCCTTGCAGGTTACAGACAATGTGGAAATTTCAGCAGTTGTCAAATCTGATTATCAGTTAAAGATTCAGATAACATACTACAATCCCACCAAGTCATCAGTGTAATCCATTAGGATGGACATGAGTCAAGTCTGTTGGGATCATCTTACATTCAAAGAATATCAGGGCACATGGGCTGTTAGCTTCCCCAGGAGCTATCGTCAGTTGCCCCAATCCTGTCCCAGGAAGTGTCAGAGTCTATGCACATGTGCATTTTCTGTTGTGTGTAGGCACCTGGTCATTGAGTAACTACCTCAAAATATTTCCTGTAGATTCTGGTGCCACACTTCCTGTTTTTTCACCAAGGGATCACAAGCTGAACCCAAATCCTTGGATCTGGTCATTTTATTTTCTCCATGCTAAAGTGATTGAAGGCCTTTCATTTTCACTTCAAAAGCTAACCTCAGAAAGCCACCTTTCAGTTCAATCTGCTTGGGTTATAGACTGAAGCAGACTTTGTTCTTGAAAAAAATCCCCTTCATGTGCCTCTCACCTTCTCCACATGCTTAAATCTGACCTCTCCAGAATCATCAGCCTGAACTTCAAATATCATTGGAGGAGGCTGGTACAGATGCTGCCTGTTAGAACAGGATTGATCAGGCACCAACCTCTACAGAGCAGGTGATACTTTAATCAGATCTTTAAGGCGGAGATCCTCTGTGAGAACAGAGACTGTGAACACTGAGACACAGTTAGGATGGGGTAGGGTATAAGCAGAAAAGAAACTTTTGGGGTGGAAGATTTCATAAGCAGATATGTTCTCTTGAAGTCTCAATGCATTAAATACCAAGAGATGTTGATATGTCGATCTTTTTTATCAGGAACAACTAGAACCTTTCTTCCCATAGATGGTGTTCTCAGCATGTCAGCTTTCGTGTCTTCAGTTGCTCAGCTTACCCGAGACTTTTAGGCCATCAATCTTCCAGTGCTGTTACTGGCCTTTCTGTGTCTCACAGAGGACCACTTCTCACCTGTCTTCCTACTTTCTCCAAATATATGTCCTCCCAGCCTAGGGCTCAGTATTTTTTGTTTGTTTGTTTGTTTGTTTTTCCGAGACAAGGTGTCTCTGTGTAGCTTTGGAGCCTATCCTGGCACTCGCTCTGGAGACCAGGCTGGCCTCGAACTCACAGAGATCCGCCTGCCTCTGCCTCCTGAGTGCTGGGATTAAAGGCATGTGCCACCAACGCCTGGCTAGGGCTCAGTATTTCTAATCAGTTCAGTTAAGGACATCCTGCTGATGATTTAAAGGTTTTTTAACTGATAAAATAGTCAAACATATCTCCTGCGTTTGGTGTGGATTGATGTTCAGAGGCACAATTTCTTTGTCATCGCACACACAAAAAAAACAAACTTCATACTGTTACTCTTATGAAAGTATCTTTAAAATTGGTGTTACAAGTATTTCAGAAGGAGAAAAAATTAAAATAACATTTTTAAAATTATTGCGAAATTAGAATAATGGTGTTCCAGAACTTAACTTAGTTTTGTGTTTTATACAACATTTTAAATATTTATAGAAATGTGCATATGGGATAACCATTATAGTCATAATGACTCAAATAGAGAGAAATAAAGGTTAAATTGTTATTGATTTATTTTCCTTGATTGATTTCATTATGCATAATAATTATAAAACCAGGATGTCAATGAAAAAATGTAAAGAGTACTGAAATTTCCAAAAATACACCTGAAGAAACACTGGCTCTGAGATGAAGATACTGCTCCTCTCTCTTTGCAACTTATTTTTTACTTTGGGTTGTGAGTGAAGTGTATTGGAATTGTCCTTGGTGCCCTATGACTTGTCTGAAAAGATGGTCTTTCCCAAGGGGTATGTGAGATGTGGAATCCTATGGTGTTTTCAATGCAGAATAAAAGGTCCGGCAAAGAGCCTCAGGGGAAGAACAGGACTCCCTTGCAGGAAACAGAGTTCTCTTTTCTGATGGCTTGTGTGTATGGTCTAGAGAATGATCTATTACAGACATACATTGGATTTTGGGTGAGTGAGATTATTAAGCAATCAAAGTAAAAGAACAAATTGGAAGATATAGAAAAATGACACAATATCATGTCCAACATGAAAATATCCAGCAGAAATCAACTGTGAAAGCCCCTTTTGGACAACCAAATGTGGTTCCCATTAGATAGTTTCAGGCAATGAAAAATGTTCCTTCAGCTGAGACTTCTAAGGAAAAGGAGACATAGCAACAGAAATAACATCCTGATATATAGTGCTCACAGCATCCAGCAGAAACCTGACTGGGGAAGGTGAAGTAGTCACCCGGAGCTCCCAGTTGAGATTTTCCTCAAGAAATGAAATTCTCAAGGCTGCAATTTAAGCTCCCCCCTTTTCACTTTCAGCATCTTATAATAGCAGTTATATGTTAGAAATGGTTTGCCTTTTACTATTATCAAGAACGCAGTGTTTTTGCTCTTGGGATGTTTGTTTTCCCTTATTTCTGAACTAGAGGGGTAGCCCATACCTAGAGAAGAGACTTTGGAGGTTGTTTTGAATCGAACATGCTTGGGACAGAAATGAAGGGGGAAGATTACTCCCCGAGCCATAGTCCCAGTGAGCTTTAATAGTAGGTACCAATTTGACAGTAAAGCCCATAGCCCATAAAGCACCATTACCATCACCACTCTGCACAGCCACACCTCTAGGTGTTTGCATTTCTGTTGCTTTTCTTACTTGAGCTCATCTTTGCAACCTGGAAGACCGGTCAGTGTTCCTGCCCCAGGAGGTAGGTGCATTTTTCAACTCTTAGAAAATGACTCAACATTTCCCCCATTCTATCCTTTTATCCATTCTTTGTATACCCTTCATTTAAATGCTGTAAAATTGTGAGAATTTTAAAAATATATTGATTTTTTAGTTGATAATTGATTTAGGAAACGGACAGTAGTACTGGACCGTCATACTGAAATGCCACGTGTGTTTCTCTTTGATCTGTAAGACTAATGATATGTATTTTCCTTTTACTTTTGGCAGTTGTTCTTAAACTTATTTCCTGGCTCCTCGATTGACTCTAGATATTGATCAACTATTGTGTCACAATGCTCATTTACTTTTTAAACTTACCTAGCCTGTTTTATCTGCCTTGGTTCCTGTGAAACATGGTAACTGAACAGATGTAGGAGGAAGGTGTGGGACAGTATGTCTCATTTGATGGTAACCAGGCACTCATCCAGAAATCAAGCAAGCCAGGGGAAGGCAGAGAATGTGGAGAATTCCTGCTGAATGACTCATCTCTGTTCAGTGCCTGTTTGCTAGCACAACACAGAGGCTTATACCAGTCTACATGTCTGGGTTGATTAGTTCCAAGTTTGATGAAGTTACATTAATTCTGAGGTAATTATATAGCAAATAATTTTCAATAGTAATGAGTAATTGTCTCAGGACCATGCACAGGCTGAATGTCCAATAAAAATCGAGAATGTGTGGAAAGGTTTGAATGTGATACAGATGATTATGATTCAAATAAATGTATATTTTGTATATATTTATGCATATGTCTCAAAAAACTTTGTAAAACAATATGCATGTAGTGTTATCTCCTTAGTGCTAAAATTCAGATGAATTTTAATCTCTGTGATGTTATCAGACAAATCCAAATGTCGGTTTGAAGAGTTTCAGCACAACACTAATAATGTTCAATGGTCTGTCACCCCCAGTGCACAGACAACTCTCTACAGAAGTTTGGGGTCTGGTTGCCTTCTTTATGTTAGAGTTTGTGATGTCCATAACTACAGCTGCCAGATTAAATGTTATTAAATCAAAATCAGGGAATCAATACAAATAATATGTATTTATTTTCATCTTTGCACATTAAATTTTTTATTTCCTTTAGAATTCACTCAAAAATACTCCATACCACCTGGTCTAAGATCGAGCTTCATTGAACTTAATGGGGGGGGGGTAAAAAATCACTCTAAGAAAGAGATGTAGTATGAGCCTAATATTGTCAAAGCTTGATGTTTGCATACAATATTTGTAAATGTGCGTATGTATGTTTTAAGGATTCGAGACTGGGCTACAACTCTTCAAATTTTCTACAGTGACCCAAGGATTTATAACTTTCCTTAAAGTCAATGGATGACATCATACAGAGCACACTTATATTCATTGTGATTGTAGAAATCGTATTAGGATGCTTGGGAAATGGGTTCATAGCTCTGGTGAACTGCCTGGAGTGGGTCAAGAGAAGAAAGATCTCTACAGTGAATCAGCTCTCACAGCCCTGGCTTTCTCCAGAATCGTCCTTCTTTTGACAGTACTCACTGCTCTCTCGGTGTCCATACGGTACTCAGACATGGTGATGACTAGAAGAGTGATCAAACTGATTAACTTTCACTTGATTTTCAGCAACCATTTTAGCATGTGGCTTGCTGCATGCCTCAGCCTCTTTTATTTTCTCAAAATAGCCAACTTTTCTAACACTATCTTTGTTTACTTAAAGACAAGAGTGAACCAGGTGGTTTCAGGGACTTTGCTCATGTCTCTGGCCCTCTTGTTTCTAAACACTCTACTAATTAACTCATATATCGATGCCCAGATGGGTCGCTATAGAGGATATCTGTTATATGATTTCTCTTCAAACAGTTCTGCAGAATTTTTCAGGGCTATTTTAATAATTAACGATGGTATTTTTACCACCATACCCTTCACACTTTCCCAATTAACTTTTCTCCTGCTCATTTTCTCCCTGTGGAGACATCACAAGAAGATGAAGAAGCATGGTCAAAGAGGCAGAGATGCCCGTGCCAATGCCCACATCAAAGCCTTGCAAACCATGATCACCTATGCTCTTCTCTGTGCCATTTTCTTTCTGGCTCTTTTCATGCAAATTTGGAGGACTGAGTTGATGAACATTATTTACATTAGGATATGCCAGATTGCTGCAGCAGCTTTTCCTTCAGGACATTCTTGTGTCTTGATCCATGGAAACACAAAGCTGAGACAAGCCTTTCTTTCTGTGCTGTGGTGGGTGAGGTGCAGGCTTAAAGATATTCACCCAATGGCTCTCTAAAATATATTGGAGATGATGCTACTTATTCTAGAGGAAGCTCAGTGCGTAAGAAATCCATCCAGATCATTACATTTTCTTTCAAAACATTTTTCATTTCATAATGCTTTATCAATTTTATGTTATACTTATACCTGATGTAAATACTATGCAATAATATTTACATAGTACACATTTGTGATTTTAAATTACTAGGCTATAATGTATAAGATATAGCATACATTTAGATATTAGATGACATAAAATGAGTTTTTGTTTAGGGTTAAATTAGAGTTTTGGCAAATACCAAGAATCATGATGATACTTTATTGCAATTATAATAATTAGTTCCAAGTTATTATTATTATAACTAGTACCTAAAGTACTAGTTTCAGAATTGAAAATTCTTAAAATACATTTATTATTTCAGCCATATAAAGTGTATTTGTAAATACAGTGTTTTTTTCATGTTTCAGCTATGTGTTATAATTCTTTTTAATGTTTAATATTTAAAATAAAGTATGACTTATGATAATTTTATTAAATGTTAATTAAACATTGATGCTTTCTAACACTTTATGTCATCATGTACCTATATTATATCCCAGCTAAAACTGCACAGATTTTTCAAATGAATAGAAATATACAATGTTTTATGAGTGGTCAACTTATAATCAGCATGAACTCTTTTAAAATTATTTATTTTTGTGTTTACAGGTGTGTGTGTGTGTGTGTGTGTGTGTGTGTGTGTGTGTGTGTGTGTGTGTGTGCTCCCGTGCATGCATGTGCACACATGCACAAACACTTAAAAGCAAAAACATCCGTGTAAAGGTTAGAGGATTGCTGGCAGAAGTTGGCTTTTTCTTTCCACCCTCTAGGTTCTAGAGATGAAATGTGTGTCATTAGACTTGGCAGAAACATTACCCACTGAGCCAACTCATCCATTTTGATGTGTTCTTAGCATTTTGTACATTGTAGGAATTAAATGAATGTCTAAAACATATAAAAAGGTTAAAATGTTCTAAGCCACCAAACAGGGGAAGCATGTCTTATGCCTATATTAGGATGTTAAATGAATGCTAACATACAATGTACTTGTTTTAGAATTAAAGAATCCTTTAACATTATATGTGGATGTTATAAAATCAATATTTATTTGTTGATAATCGTGGCTAGGACCTTGTGCATATACCCAGCAAGCATGCTTCCAACAAGCTACACCCTTTGCAGCTCACCCTCAGCATCCATACAGTATGGGCACTCACAGATATTTCATGTGAAGAAGCAGGCCAGTTTCTAAAAGGATAAAGATCTTATGCTATTGTATGTAAAATAACACATGTATCAGAAAGGCTTTATGCCAAATTCAGATGAACACCAACAGGAAAATGATCCTTCCAGGCACACCTAAAATCTGGTAGAAAAAAAACATGCGATGAAAATGCAATTTTTATGACTGTATTTAATGATTTTTTTTCCTTTAATGATTGATGCATGGTGAATATGTATACAGAAAACAAGGTAGTTGTGTCTTTTCCTAGTTAGAAAGCAGCTTCCTTATAGATTTGCTTTGAGTTTTAAGCTCATTTTTTGTTCCTTACATATAGAACATCATAGTCTTCTTATTACGATTTATCATACTATATTATTATATAAAGTGTATGGAGTAATTGTAAAGCTCTGCTTTACAATGGAAGCATTACCAGTGTTTCACCAGTCAGCATAATACTGCTGTTAGCTAGAGACAAATATTTTTAAGTTATATTTAGATAGAATATTTATCTTTTTATATGAAACCATTATCTGTACACTTAATATACACTAAATAAAACAGGGATATTACTTTGTGACTTTCTCTTTTTTGCGTGACTTTCTCTTAATGATATTTATTTATTTCATTTTATGTGTGTATGTGTGTGCTTGGGCTTAGGTATATGACCACTTATGAACATGATAATAAGTCCAGAGAAAGCACAAGCTCTCCTGGAATTGAAGTTACAGTTGGTTGTGAAGCAACTTTTGGGTGCTGGAAATCACTATAAAAGCAGTAAATACACTTAACCCTAAGCTATTTTTCTAGCTCTGGGATAGTCTTTTCTTAATTAATTTATTTATTTTACATCCTGACCATAGTTTGCTCTCCCTCTTCTCTTCCTATTCCCTTCCCCACCACTTCTCCACTCCCCCAATCCAGTCTGTCTCTGTTTCTGTTCAGAAAGGGGCAGACCTTCCATGGATATCAACGAAGCAAGTATATCAAGGTATGGTAAGAATAAACATCTGCCTTTGTATCAATCTACCATGAGGAATAGGTTCCCAAGAACCAGCCAAAGCATTAGGGACAGCCCCTGCTCCCATTGTAAGGAGTCCTACAGTAGACCAAGCCACACAACTATCACATATATGTAGGGGCCCTAGGTTAGTCTCATGCAGACTTCCTGGTAGTTGGTTTAGACTCTGTGAGTTACTATGAGATGGGTTAGTTTTTTTCCCCATGGTTTTTCTTGTGATGTCCTTGACCCCTATGATGGCAATAATCCTTCCTCCCTGTCTTCAGCAGGATTCCCTGAGCTCAGCCTAATGTTTGGCCATGAAGCCCTGGGATATTCTAAGATAGGCTATTAAACTCTGGCTAGATGACACAAAATTTCATGAAAGTGCAGTCACATGATATGTATAATGTCACATAGGAAAAATTTGGTACTATCCATGTGGATCTCCTTCTTCCTCATGGATTGCCAGCCACCAGACAGTGAGGGATGAGGGAACAGACAGGAGGAACAGGGTTCAGAGTGCTTGCAAGTACATTGGAAACAGCTTTCCATGAGACAGTTGTCAAGGGAAATGCATTTCAGCTGTATTTCAGAGTGAGTGGAGACACACAGGATTAGAACAGCAGCTGGGCATCACCTAATTTGTATTTGGCAGCACACTCCTATTTTCCAGCTGGAGCAGGATACCTAGTTATCATATGGGCAGCAGGGGGAGAGCATCTGTAGGGATCCATGTCAAAGGTCAGGCATCCAGGCTCGGGAACAGCTTCCAGATGAGGTCAGGCCTCTGAGCCTAGAGACACTACCCAGATAGGGAGTGAGGGAGCCATGCTGTAAAGGGAATCTCCACTTTTCTTCTGAGCCCAGAGAGCTGTCCAGACATAAAGGAATACAAACTTAAGTGCAGTGTACTACAACATATCCACTTTCTTCTGAAAATAATTGTAATAAATGAAAATAATTGTAACATTACCCACTGTACACAACACAGTGGTATATCTTCTAAGTTCATGTACTCTTGAGTACCAAAGAAACACTCCAATTGCATATTTAATAAGAACTTTTCATCCTCAGATGGAACACACGTTCTAGAAAGAATTTGCATAGAAATAACTGATACTCTACTAAGTGGAAAATAACCAGCTTTAATGATTTAAGAAAGCTTTGTGAAGAAAGGTATGGTATAAGACAATGGATACATTTGTACAAGTATTAAAAAGTGCAAGTGTGATGTTAATTTGTGGTCAAATGTATGTCCTGTTATCATGATCTGTTAATATCATTTCACATTAAACAAACAAACAAACAAAACAACCCAAGTTGTTTTTGACATGATTGTGTTCATGAAAGATCTTACTTATGGATATATTCAAGAGCCTAGCATGGGGGTGCATACCTATAATCCTAGCCTCAAAAAGGCAGAGTTTTAGGACAATCTGGAAAATACAGTGAGACATTGTCAAAAACTTGCTGCACTTTTTGGCCTTAGAATCCAAATGTTAGAGGTCTAACTCCAATGTGAGTCCATTCAAGGACAGGGCACTTATGTCAGTGAAGATAGATTATTCCATGGAGGTGAAGGCTTGACCTATTAGGTGACAAGTCCTTATGGGCAAGGATAGATGGTCTGAGTTTGTGCATCCAGAGAAGGGCTATGTGAACTCACAGAAGGTCTTTTGAGAAGGTAGCCTGAATAAACCAGCCAAAAGAGCCCTCACCATTATGAAAGTATACCAGTCCTTAATCTTAGAGGTCTTGCTTCCAGAAAAACCAAGAAAATAAATCTATTGCTTAAGTTCTTAGCTCATGAAACTTTATCAAAGTTTATAAAATATTTGAATGATACTCACCTCCTGAAAAGTGGGGAATAAGCCATTAACCCATTTCTTAGCTTGGCAAATTTTAGTGTCTGCTTATAGTTATTTCATGGAAGCAGGACAGTCCAGAATGTGATTGACATATGAGACAGCATTTCAAATTTTATACAAGGATTTAGAAGCCAAGTTATTTTAGAAAAAATAGATGGCACCATGGTAAGAATATTAATTACTACTTTAACTGTGCAGTTCATAACAGGAAATTTTGAAAGGCCTTTGTCACTTTGGTAAACTGCACAGACAGGGTGAATAAAAGAAAGGCCATCTCTAATGTTTAAAATCCTGGTTGCCCTGGCCATCTCCAGAATTGATTTACTCTGGTGAGCATTCATAAGTGTACTGGTATCTATGATGAACCCTGTGGTGATTTATTGTTAATGATTTAATAAAGCCACTGGAGATCAACATGCAAAGCTAGCCATAGCCATGAAACCAGGTAATGGTGATATACACCTTTAATTCCACCAGCCACACTAGTAAGCTGGGCAGTGGTGGCACAGAACTTTATTCCCGGAGACAAAGGCAGATGGGTCTCTGTGAGTTCAAGGCCACCCAAGTTTACAGTAAAGTGAATCAGTCTAAAAGAGAAACAGCTCATTCAAAGGACATCTCAGCACTTGGGGTCCCACACCTTTAATACCAGCTCTAGAGATATATATAAGATAGGAGCAGGGCACTCAGTAGTCAATCTCAGAGATTTATTCTCCAGCTATGCTGACGATCAGACAGCCCTTCTGACCTGAGATAGAGGTAAGAGCTAGTGGCTGGCTGCTTTGCGTCTCTGATCTTCAGCTTGAACCCAAGCATCTTTCTCTGGGTTTTTATCACTCGTGTTACAAATTGGTGCCCAATGTAAACGTACTAATTCACGAAAAGCTGCTTGGAAGCCACTGGCCTAGGCTCAGGCCTGAGCTGCAGATGGGGCTCCTACTGGAGTCCTTGCCCTGATGGATAGGTATTCTTTTATTTTCTCCCCAAATCTTTGAGCAAGGTGGGAATTTTCCTGTTGTAACCTCTCTAAACAGTTTTCAGCTGCCACCAAACTCGGGAACCTTTGCCTTCAGGCCTTTCCTGCCACATGTGTTTTTTTCCCCTAACAATCCCATGTGTATTTTTTTCAGACAGCCATCTCTCTCTCTCATCCCTTCTCTCTCTTACTAATTTCCCCCAATGGGGTTTGGGCTTTCCGGTACATGATCTGAAGAACTGACTGTCATCCAGGATGCTAAGAGTCTATGTGGCCTGGTGCTCCTCCAGTGTGATTATCTCTAGAACCTTGACTCATGTTCATCTTTTAATGTGGCTTTACAGGGTTTGGAGCAATTTACCTAACTCAGAATGTGTAATTGGTATTCGTAGTTTTGAAACTGGTACTAATTACATATAATAACAGAACAAGTGCCAATTTTGGACACAAAGTGACCATTCAAGTCAGAAAGCATCACTAAAATAATTAATTGTTTGCTATCAAAGAAGACATACAAATCTGCCAAAAAGCATTATGTACTGTTTAAAATATAGTATTTTTGTGTGTTTTTGGTTTTCTTTATTATTATTTTTTAAATTATGGAACATTTCACAAATTCGCAACATTCCTGTTCAGGGAACAGGTTGATCTTCTTTGTATCACTTCATTTTTTTATACAGAAAATGTTTTTATTCATGAAATAAAAGCCAGATGAAACACCTGCTCCCACAAAGAAAATCCTTTCAAAATAATGCTTGCACATACATGAATAGAAAGAAGACCTGATAAGTTAGAGTTAATGGAACAAAAGAAAAATATATGAGGGGTAGAAATGACAAAACCATGCAAAGATGGAGTAAAAATATCGCAGATTAGTAATGATAGACACATATGTAGGTCTTAGGGAAGGTAGAATGAGAATTAAATATATAGATAAGAGGTACCAAAGCCAATGAAAACTAATTTGAAAATATGTAAGAAATGGTTCTTTTATGAGTGAAGTGTAAATGACGCCACCTAACTGAAGTAGAGAATTCCAGGGGGTCAGTTACTGCAGAAGTCCCCACACTGCTCCTTTCTGTGAGCCATTTGATTTTTGATTGTATTATCATCATTATTATTTTATAAAATATAGTATTGTTATGAACTCCATGTGCATTGCATGTTCTATGTTCTCATGATTTGTACTCTTGATATTCTTACACCAAGTCTGCACTGTGCTGACACTCTATGTAGAATTGTGGAATTTCAGCTCTTGGCTCTAAGAAATACTTCTATTTGTAGAAGCTTACAGACTCAGATGAAACCTGCATCTGCGATCTACAGTGATATGGGATTTCATCTCTGTGGACTACAAGTCACGATGGTCCTTTACGCTTTCATTCATTGAGAGCTAAAGTATGATTTGCATCAAACCCCTAGTGCTTCAGAACCAAGGAGGTCAACATTACCCACAATGGGATAGATTATATCTCATGCCATCCAAAGGGGGAGACATTCTAAACAACAAATATAGAGTGCAGTGTGAGGCTCTAACCTAATGTTTATGACAACATCGAAATTTTGTCCACAGGTAATAAATTCATATATATTTCAGCCACTATTCAACTTTATTCATTTGAAATGTGCCATTGATGAATATGTAAATAGTTCCTCTCATTGCGACATTATTTAAAAAGTCATGTTAAAATATATAAGAAATTTTCTACTATTTTCACATGCTTTCATTGCTATCATTTTAGTGATCGCAGACAAATTTATTGTACTTTGTATGCGTTCTGCATTACTTGGAAGTGGAATATTTATTGAAGTAAGGATGATTACGTTCTGATCTTCATAGCATAAAATGTATTTATAAAAAGCAAATAAAATAAAAAGCAAAAGTGGTTTAAAAAACTAAAATTATAAAAGCAGTTCTCAAATTATTAACGTCTTTCCTTAATAAGAAATTTGAAAGAAATTATGCTCTTGACAATAAATGGAACACTGACGGTGGGACATTACTGTGTTTATTCTTCATTCCCCTCATTATCATAATGAAAATTTTGTTTTGATTCTTTCATATTAAATCTGACACAGTCAGTAATGCTTATGGCATCATATTCTAAGTTTACTCAAAGTACTTTTACAACTATTGAATCATATTTTATGCCTGGATTATTGTAATGATTCTCCTTATATGAAAGGCAAGATACAAAGTCAGGATGATCTAATGCCCTCTAAAACATAATTATTCTATCTGATTTAAAATTGAGTGTTCTTGTCTCCCAATAATATGAGAAGTTTAAATAAGAAAATGTAATCTTAAAGTGCTAAATTTGCGTGGCATAATTAAAATGACCATTTTCCTGAGGTGAGCAAATGTTTTTTTATACTACATAACAGAGTAAGAACATGGTGAAAGGCACTTAACACTACAAATCAGAAGAAAATGCCTATCATCTTTTATATAAGTAAGGTTTTAGAATATGAACATGGTATCTGTTATCCTCAAACTTTCTGATGATTTTCATAGATGCATCAAACACTGAAACACATATATTCATCTTTATATAATTACCATCATTGGAATTTTTTGTAGGAATATCTTTACAAATTACTCAAATATCACCTTTTTGGAAAAATGGCAGGAGGTATAAAGAAATACAAAGACATTCAGATTGGTTTTGCTAGAAGTACCATAGTGTCACAGATAGTAAACTTTGAATGTGGAGGCTTACTTCACATACTCTATGTGGAGAGAAATATAAGGTTGGAAAAATTGACCATCTTCATAGCAAATGTAATATTTTGGAGCTGGTAGCAGAGATGAGATGGTTGATATTTACTAAACGGTAAGAACAATTTTCTATTTTTAATCTATAAAATGCATTTGATCACAATTTTATATAAAGTCTTCTTCAAATAAACAGCTGTGGGGATGGACAAAACAATGAATTCAATTAGCTGAGGTACTGTATCTCCTGACACAGTCAGTGCTGGTCACTAGTACAGTGAAGACATTAGAAAAATTTCCAGAAACAAATTATCCTATTCCTTTTGCTTGGATGAGAATTATGCTTATGAATAAATGAGCTTTGGGCAGTGTGTGTGTGTGTGAGAGAGAGAGAGAGAGAGAGAGAGAGAGAGAGAGAGAGAGAGAGAGAGAGAGAGAGAGAGAGAGAGAGAGGAGGAGAGAGAGAGAGAGAGAGAGAGAGAGAGAGAGAGAGAGATATCCACAGCTGTGATTTCTTAATATCCAAACCAAAAGTTTAATCAACATTGGGATTTTGTACGTGTATTGAAGTTTCAGGTTCCTTTTGCTGCCTTTGGACAGCATACAATAAGAAAGTAATAGTAAACTGCAGAGATCTCAGTGCTTTGCATGGAACACACTGTCCCTCATATGTCTCAGAAGTCCTGTCCACAGACTGCATTCCTAGTCACCACAGGCTAGAATTTTCCACAGCAGATGCTGGAGGAAAAGCTCTTTTCTCATTTGCTAGCATGCAAATGTAGATATATTCTTTTCATAGTTTCACCATTTTCAACCTTCTATAACATCTGCTTCATTTGAGTTTATCGAGTATAGATATCAGCTAATATGTAAAATTGAAAGAATGAAACAGGAAGAAAATGTCTAAATTAATAGATGAAACCTAATCTGCAGTTGATTTGAATAGTTTATTATTACCAAGGTGTTACATTTTAGAAACCATCACATTCCTGCAGAGGATTTATAAAAAAAAGATTTGTGGAATTTTCCTAATAATTATCTTTCTTCTTTTTCCTCTAAATTCTCAGAAAATTAGATCTTCTGTAATATAAATAATAAACATAAATAAACACACCCCTGCCTCCCACAATTTTCCACACTTTCCATCTGGCTTCCTAAGCATTCTAAGGAAATAAAGATATGAAAATTTATTTTCTATTTTCCATGGTGATCCTCAAAGAAAGAGACACAACCCACTTCAACCTTTCATTTGTACTCAATCTCCTTACCTCATAATTCTCACTCAGTGCATCTTTCATGCTAACAGTATTGGAAAACTCTTTGCCAGTGAGTAATGAAAGTTTAACTGCTTCAGTACTGATGAAACATTTTATAGATGCTCCTGAAATCTCTTCATTTTTAATTAAAATTGAATGCAAAAATCTCACACAAGTTACTTTGGAAACTGATTCCCTCATTTTAAGAAGAAATCATCTAAATAAATTATGCTGTTTTCAAATTTAGTTTTCTTTTGTGTGTATACGTTATGCACCTGAGTGTATGTATGTGTACTGCATACATATGGGAGACCTGGAAGGTCAAGAGGGTTTTTGGATCCCCAGGAACTGCTTACTGAGGGTTGTGAGGCACAGCATGGGCACTGGGAACTCAAACCAGAAGGCAGGTTCTCTGCAGAAAAAGTAAGTGACCTGAAATCCAAAACAATTTCTCCAGCCCTAACTTATGATGCAGAAGACATATTTTTCATACCCCTGCTAGATTTTACTAGTAAGAAATGATTTTTGTCATTACAGAGTTTTAAATGTTTCAGTCTTGACTCAAGAATAACTTAAATTGTATTTGAAAATGTTGTTTGACTTCTTCTATTTGATTAACATAGTGCTTATTTCACTCTATCTGTGAAGGAGAGCTGCACAAGGTAACAGAAACCATCCCAAGAGAAAAGAATGTATGTTGCATGAAACTATAGGATTTTGTACTTTTACATTGGGTTTAACTCTTCCTTTGTTCCAGTTTTTCCCACTATTCCAATCCCCCATTCCTCTATTTTAGAATTAACAGGTTTATTGTGTGCCACAGTATGTTGTATGTTTGCAATTTCCTTTTGATTTTATGGTGGCCACAATTAAGAAATTTCCTAGAGTCTCAGAAAGTAATTTAGATTTTTAAACAGCAGTGAATGTTAAAGATGATAAGGTTTAAGTGTATTTTGCATTGTGATATGGCCATGAGCCTATAGAGATCAGTGAGAGGAGCGTGGTGATTTGGTTTAACAAAACGTCCTCCATAGCCCAGGTATTTGAACAATTAAAGTAGCATTTTTAAAGGATAGAGTACAAACTCTCTGAAGGAGTATATCACTGGGGACAGGCTCTGAGAGTTTTTGGCCTCATCTCACTTCTAGTTCATACAATCTGCTGTGTGATTGTAGCTGAAGATGTGATCTCTCATTTCCCTGCTCCCTCTGCCAGCTGCCATGTCTCCTCCACCATTACCTCTTTTTCCATAATATGATCATTGTCTTATGACGGCAGCATTAAAGTAACAAATATAAACCCTTATATGAAAATACCATTATCACAGGTAAAAATCCCCCTAAATATCATTTTAAACATATATACACAATACAGATCTAGTGTTATATTAGTAACTTCAAAAAGATTTTTATCTGATAGTCATAATGCTATCAGAAGAGGCACTGAATGGCTACTAAGAGAATTAAAGATAGATCAAGATCATTTGGCTCTGACTCTACAACACTCCTACTTTCCACTATCGTGAAGTCATCATTCAAACTCTCCTCTGTCAGTCAGTAAGTTGGTCTTGAAAAAAATTTAATGAGATGTCTCTAGCTCTAGGAACTACAGACCACAAATTGACATGCACAGAATTCAGTTTACAAGACTCCCATATTCCTCCTGATATATAGTTTAAGTCATACTTTTATCAGGCATACAGTGAAAGTTCTTAAAATTTCCCCTTCCCTGTAGAAGTTAAGTATTCTCTGTTGAATAACATTGATGGGTGCATCATAAACATACTGACATTTACAGGGAGTGTATGACTTCATAATCTTATCTGGACACTTTTGCATTTAGTAGACAAATTAATTATCAAATATCATAGAGAAAAAGGAGAATAATTGCTTCAAGTGCCAAAATTATACATTCTGTACAATGGTTTCTGCCACCAAATGTTACTGGGAATGAAAGTCTTCTTGTGCTGTAGGAATTTGTGTGGGTGTTCTATTTATTGAAGGTTGTTGCTTTCACCTATATTGGATCCTATTGTCCTGCTGTATCCTGGAACAATCACAGGAAAAGTAGCATTACGCATGTGTGAGAACTCAGATGGAATGAAGGCAAAGACACTTATGGTAACTATTGGGAATGTACATTAACCCAGAAACACTTGTCTACTGTACATAAGGCTATAGTTTTAATCTCCAATGGGAAAAATAAGAGGTTCTTATCTTAGAAACTGCTTGGAAGAAATGTTCACTTTCTTTATTTCAGAGCTTCTGTTTCTCATTAAAATATATTCTAATGGTGCAATAAATATATGTCAACCATATACACTTTTTTTCAATGAATGAGTAAATATTTTATGGGAACATGGAAAAGTGTATTATAAACTTGACACAGAAATTTTGAAATATTTATTCATGAAAATACCTCCGAACAAAGAATTATTCATCTCTAATAAGATTCAGAATCGAGTCATACTAATGATTTGACTGCATAAAACACTTGGACTCTGATCAAGTTTTACCATTATGAACATTGTAAAACTATTTGAAATCATTTCACAAACTAATTTAATTTTATAGGCTTTTCAATTCTGCAATACAATAAAAAGTAAGAACAGGTAAACATAAGAAGATCTGCTATTGTATGTGGGTCATTAATAAAATATTACAAATTATGAAAATATGGATACATGATTGTCCAAAATGTAAAACCCAACAATTTCAAATTAATGTTTTTAAGAGTTGTACAAACTTTTGTATCTTATAATTGTGCATTAAAATAAAATAGATTATTATGTTACCTAAAATAATACAGAAAAATACATTATACCTAGGAATGTAAATTACATAGTCCTAAAAATTAGTAAATTATTTTAGAATGATTAATAATGAAACTAATAACAGAGATATAGTTAACTATTAACACAGTAGTCTCATAATTCTAAAGGATTGGCAAAAATAATTCCAATTGAGCTCTGTGTTTAATAAAATATCTGCATTCCCTGTGATTTGTAAGTATATGACAGTATACATTTCATGTCTAAACTTTTATCTACATATCCTGTATTTATATGGCTTCACTCATATACTTTTATTACAGTTGGCATGGATACAAAAACACATATAGTATAGGTCAATAACTCAAAATCTCATGGTTAATAATTGCTACAAAGTCTATTTAATTTTGATATATTTATGTTTTAGTAGGTTACAACCACATCCTTATTTAATATATATGTATTAAGAAATTACTTTGTACGTGATTTGCTAAATCAGTAATAGTTTTAGCTAGTGCTTATTGCAAACAAAACAAATTTTTGCAGTCAAATCAAAGATTGTATACAATGTAAAATACAAACGAAGTTTTCATTTGTTACTATTTGTCTAGAATATGCCATATGATGCCTCGCGTTTCAGAGATCAGGCTTCCATATAATTGAGCCTCTATTTCAGCCACCACAGCACAGAGAAAGACAGGCCTGTCTCAGTTTCACGTCTCCCAGAATCAGGACACATGAATGGAATGAAGGAAAAGCTACATATATAACCTGACAAAATGAAATGAAAAGACTTTGATTTATTAACTCATATTTCCAAAGCTGTAGTAACAGAGACAAGATAAAAATGGTGTATAACAAAAGAAAGGCCGTCACGATTTGCAGGGCTTTGATGTGGGCTGTAGTACTGGCATCTCTGTACCTTTGCACACGCTGCTGCATCTTCTTGTAGTGTTCCCACAGAGAGAAGATGAGCAGGAGGAAAGATAGCATGCACACGCCAAAGGGGACAAACAGGAAAATAGTGTGGAACCTTAACACACGCCTGTAACACTGTGTATAGTAATGAGAACGGAAACTGTAGGAGATGTTTCTTTGAAATTCACTTATACACACATTAGTTTCCAAGTTGACCAGTAAAATATTGAAAAACAAGGGGATCAGGGATAGCAGCAGTGTCACTGAAACTGTCTTTTTAACTCTCCACTTTAAATAAAGAAAAAGAGAGTTAGAAAAATTGGTTATTTTGAGAAAATAAAAGACACCAAGGCATGTCGAAAGCCAGATGCTGGAATGGTTGACTATAATCCACAGATTGCTAAAGACTTTTATCATCCCTGCAGCCGTTGTTAAATCTGGATACAATGAGGATATTAATAAACATGTAAGCAATAACCAGAGCAGACACATTCTGGAGACGGCCAAAGCAGTGAGGATTTGATTTAGGAATGAGATTTTTTTCCTCTTGACCCAGTTCATGCAGTTCACCAGTGCCAAGAATCCATTTCCTAAATTTCCAATGATTACTTCCATGATTAAGATGATCATAAATGTGTTCTGAAAAATATCATATATTGATTGCAGAAAATGCTCCATTTTTTATATAAGTTCTGAAGATTTGTTCACATACTCGTTTGACATGCTATTTTTAAATGTATTTTTGAGGGTTTCTGGTTTTATGCTCATAACATACTTACTCCTAACTCTCCCCCACATGCTAACAGAGGAACAAAGCATGGAGGTTTACCAATGATGGAGACTGAAGCTCTTCCCATGGAAACGTGTCTCCTCACACAGATCAGGCAGGTCAGACCAGAACTCGTCTGCACACAAACAGCTCCCATCATATTTTTCTAGTCAATGATAAAGAAAAGGTTGGAAATGCACATGTTCCTGTGCAAAACATTGTTTTCATTACCTAGATACCAGCGTCAATCTATGTATTTTGATGTGACTATTTGAGTTCTGTGCAAAATGCTTTAAAAAGTAACCAAGTATACAAAAGATGTCAAAAATGTAAACAGATTATGGAACTTTCTGAGATATAAGGCTTTATAGGTACTTCAAAATTGCCAGTCTGTGCAGAGACCTGGCCATATCATGTCTACAGATCTCATATTCTGACCTGTGAAATAATGACTTAAGGATCTTTATTCTTCAAATATATTTTGTTAAGTTAAAAATATTTGTTAAGTTAAAAATATTTCCGTATTATTTCACATGCATAGATACATCTGTGCAAATGCTCATCACAAATACATATTTACTGAGATTTAAATACTTTTAAAATTTTAATTGTGTTCATATTTGTCAATATATAATGTGCATCTAGATCATGCTTAGTTAGTATTGTACAAGTTGTTCAGGCCATGCTTATGATACGTTTCCCATTTTACCTGTTGTGTTAGGTCTATTTTACATGTATATAAGGCAGGAAATTCTTCTTATGCTGTGAACAGTCAATGAGGTGGATTAGCCCATCCACACAGCAAGACACCTCCTCATTCCCAGCCTCTCTTATTCTTATTCTTCAATTTGCAACAAAGACTATCAGATTGTGTCCACCTCCCTTCAGTTGCCTCCAGTATCTTCTTTGTAAACATCACTGATTGTCACCAAAGCAGATGAAGGATGTCAAACATGCTGGAATAGACAAAGAATGAGCATTTTGATAAGGTAGTTAAAGAGGAATAGTGGACACAATTAAATAAACCAGGAATGGTTGTCAAATATGTTGTAGATGGCAGAGAGAGAGTCACGCAGTAATTTAACATCTAATACTGATAGAATTTTAAATCAGTGAATCAAAGAAAGTGAACCTGACTCATTTGAAAACTCATACTTATGCATTCTTTGGAGGTAAGACAGATGGAGAAGGCATAACAGGCCACTTTGTGATATATTAGTGAAAGCATCTAAGAATGGAAAAATGCACATACCTTCAGTGTAGTGGCAGGAAGATCCCTATGGTTTGACTCCTCTCAGGTAGCAAAGTGAACTCAACTAAGAAGAGAAACACAGAGAAATAGGACAAGGGTTGGAGCTGTGTAGAATGGGTGCTGACAGTAAGACTTCATAGGCTTTCTAATCAGGACTTGCATCTGTAGCAAAGATTACACTCACTTGTAAGGAGCTCTTTTGAGCCTCGCAAGAGAGCTTTCTTTCTGGATTCGAATCAAATAGTAGATAAAAAATTAAATATCAAACCAATAGTTTTTACTATAAGAACTTTATGTAGTTAATTTGATTATGGCCTTGGGAATCTGTACAAGACTCTCTAATATCTATCAATGTCAATAGCATGATTAGGAAGAGAAGAATATAGGTCAACTGAATATCCTCTTTGAACTGTACCCAACAGGCTAGAGGAAAACTCCTGCACATGCTCCTTGCTGCAGATCTTAAGGATATGTTGGCTTGAAGAAATGAGGACAAAAGTTGGACAGCTGACTAAAGAGAAAGCCATCTCAATAGTTCTCATAGTGTCAGGACAGTAGGAAAAGCATCTCTATTTAGTTTTCAAAAACCAGAGATTAGTATCTGCTTCCTGAAATTGCCTGACTTAGTCTATTTATTCAGCTCTCTGAAGTTTATCCTTACCCTCTAGTTAAAATTAAGAATAGAAGACCTGCTGGGCAGTGGTGGCACAGGTCTGTAATCCCAGCACTCAGAGGCAGAGGCAGGCAGATCTCTGTGAGTTCAAGGCCTTCCTGGTCTGCAAAGTGAGTTCCAGGACAGCCAGAGCTGTTACACATAGAGACACTGTCTCAAAAAAAAAAGGAAAAAGATAGAAAAACCCTTCCATATAACAAAGTAATGATACCTCTTATGTTAGGCATCTACTTTGCAAAGCAAATCAATTCAAATGATAGTGGCTTTCATCTAACAACCAGAAACACTTGTCATCTTTTGCTCTTTCTGTGTGTTAGATTTTCCTCCTCCAAGAGCCGAAACAGTTGGAAATACAAAGGATCATTGAACCAACTCTATTTATCTATATATGCTGTATTTCTATCCAAGATTGTGACTCAGAGCTCCAGAAACAGATGCGACAAGAAGAGAAGTTCTCCAATGTAGCCTTAGATTCTACCCTATTTAAGTTCCTTTATGTCAAGAGACAACATTACAACACATTTGCAGATTTCAATTGGCTCTTATTTGCAAATATAGTTCTGCAAAATGAAACATGCATTCTTATGTTCTTCCGGTGGGCATTAGCTTTATAGACAGAAAATACAGTAAAAAAAAAAAAAAAAAAAACAAGGGTTCATAAATAAAAATGAAAAACCAAAGATTCATCATCTATCATTTGATCAATCATTGATCAAAAAACAAAAAATGGTCATTTCAAATATTTTTTTTCAAAAGCAAAATTTGAGGGACTTTTTCTTTTAAATATAGTATTTACTAAACTGGTCAGTTGGAGGGATTTCTTGTCTTTCTCTTTCTCCTCCTCTTCATCCTCCTCTTTTTCCTCCTCATCGTCCTCCTGTTCTCCTCCCTGCTTACTCTTCCATCTGTCCTGTCCATTTTAACAACTCTGTTTCCTATCATGATGTGGAATTACAGCATGAGTACCTCATTTTTCCTAGTCTGTTGAGCTTAGTGTAAGAGAGCAGTCCAAACCTGGTTAAAGTAGCAGCCTCTGTTTTTTTTCCTACCTCCTTTAGGTTGAAACAGACCCTCTTGGAGGGATGGGAGAAGCTCATAATACCAGGAAATAAACACAAGGTTTACAATGCTCTTGGAATTCACAAGGTTCAAGTCCTGTCTCCAAGGTTATGTAAGTAGTGGCAATCGCCCAGGAACTCTTACTGATGAGCTACCAGCAAGTCTAGCATCTTTCCTAAGTCCTGACTGGTGCTGGGATAGGCTGCTCATGGGTGGAGCTATTCTTAGACACCCATGGGCCTGTAAGTAAGCCTTGACCCATCCTCCCACAAGCAACCCAAAGAAACTCACTGGTTTACTAAGCTGGATGTGAGTGAAATCATTTCTTTGGTCTGTCATTAGTCTTTTATCAGGGCTGGACATCTCCCCTGGATTCCATTCTTCTATAAATTATTGATAGTTACTGTTGACATACTAATTGTGAAAATAGATCATCATGGTAGGTGGATTATACTCTCCCTACTTATGTGTGATATATCCAACTATCAAATTCAGAAATGGAGAATTTCAATCACCTTCATAATTATATCATCATGTAAATCCATTAATTTTTGACAATTACAATGATTCCCTTAATTACATCGTCAATTTCCTCCATTTCTATCCAAGACTATCTAAATGAAAAAGTAAAAGAGGTAAAAAGGAAAACACAAAATGTAGTAAAAATACATAATTTATAGTAATTTCTAAATGACTCTATCAGGACCATCTCTGTTAAAGGTATTATCTCTAAATTCTGGGTCAAATCTGAAAACCCTAGCTCTCTACAATTCGTGGAGAATGTAAGTCGAGAACTGTTAAAGTTTTCTAGAAAGCTAAGCAGATAATGTAACAAAGAATAGAGACTCTGACGCCAAACTCTGTTCTCAATTCCTTCGAGCCAGTAAGTTTGTGGGTGTTAGCAAATAGTCACATCACAGCATATAAAAATAAGAACTATATATGGTCTTACAGCTCAATGAACTAATAATGGCAACTATATTTTAACATTCCATTTTATCTTGTTACTTTTAAACATGTTTCATTCACTGTTTAGTATTAATCTGAGGCCTTAAATAATGTAGAAATTAATTTAAGATAATATCCTATAGAAATAATCACTGTTCTATATTAATTCTTATTTTTTTTTGAGTCAAGGTGTGTCTATATAGCTTTGGTTGGCATGGGAGTCATTGTCCAGCTATGCTGGCCTTGAACTTGAAGTTATCCCTTTCAAGTGCTGGCATATAGCTGACAGCTATTGTTTCAAGACTCTTATTTGGTTTACTTGAGGAAGCACATTTACATTTGTATGTTTTATATGGGAATAATATTACTCTATTTGTAGTAAACCAGCTTAAGGATACTAAACCTTGTCAAACATGTCAGACAGAAGAGCATAAACCCTATCCCCAAAGCAAACACACCAAACATGCTTAATCTCTTGTCAATAATTATTATTATATGAATTTGTTATTTTTCTCTTATAGACAAATGTTCTCAAAAAGCAGTTTTTTAAGATTTTGTTTGTTTTCAATGTGGGAGGGGATTGCACTGTTGTTGGTAATGAAGATGATATTATTTTTACTTGCATTTTACTCATAAGCAGTTGTTAAAAAAAACAAAACATATTGCCTGGTGGTGGTGGCGCACACCTTTAATCCCAGCACTTGGGAGGCAGAAGCAGGCGGATCTTTGTGAGTTCGAGGCCAGCCTGGTCTCCAGATCGAGTGCCAGGATAGGCTCCAAAGCTACACAAAGAAACCCTGTCTTGAAAAATCAAAAACAAACAAACAAACAAACAAACAAACAAAAAACTACACAGAGAAACCCTGTCTCAAAAAACCAAAACAAACAAACAAACAAACAAACAAAGGCCCACATTATAGCCACTTGAAGTCAAGTGCCTGGTTTGGTTTTTCCCTCTTTGAAGTATGCCTTCAAAGCCTTCTCTAAAACCAATTATATTATAAAAATTGAAAAAAATAGAATGTACAAATTAGACTATTTTAATACCCACTAATTTTAAAAATAAAGTTATCAAAATCAATTACATTAGAAACTGATTATTTATAACTCCACAATGACAAACACATGTTTTTTTGAGAAATCTTTGGAAAACTGTTGTGGTCAGAGAGTTAGTTCAGCGGTTAAGAGCATTTGTTCTTGGAAAGGACCTCGGTTTGATTCTCAGCACCCACATCGAGGCTTCCATCCCTCAGGCACCAGGCACGCATGGGGCACACCAACATGCATGCAAGCAAAACACTCATGCACACAAAATAATAAAATAAAATTTAAAAGGAAAGTAATAAAGAATTATTTTAAAATACTATCGATTATTTGAAACAAATGATATATAAATAGTAACTATACCTAAGAGAATAATTATATAAATATCTATTTATGGTACATATATTTGAAAATATTTGTGTTATATTTTTAGTGGACCAAATGCCTTGAAGTACAAATGACTTCTTCAAACTTACATGATATCTTTGAAAATAGTCTTCAATTGAGGAGACTACAGTACAATGATTCTTTTATCCATGAGAGATGACGGACCATGAATGAGCACATGCAAGCACTGTGCAAACAACTTTTGTCAGCTTTTAAGGGAAAATTATGCATAGGTGATAGGTGTTTTCATCAGTTATCAGACTGTATGAAGTGTAAGCCATCCTGCTGCCCCATGCAAAGGCCTTGACAATTTGGTTAGGAAATTTTCATATATTTTTAATATTTAAATCTCTCATTTAACAGTAAATCCATATTGGTAATAATTATATATCTAACCAAGATAGAGAAAACTATTTACAAACTCATTGAATATCCTTTGTACTGAGTTTTAAAATTTTAATAACAAATCAGTAACATAGATGAATACAAATTATGGTAGGCTTAAGCAGGAGGAAATATTTTAAGCCAAATCCATGTATTTGTTTATTTGAATGCTTGCCAATAAGAATATAGCTTCCCTTTAAGCTCAGCTCTGAAATACACCAGTTCTTAGATAGGTGTTTGAATAAAATCCATTTGAACTGTTTTGCAAGTATTCTTGTTTCTATAAAAACAGCACCAAACTCATTCACCAGCACATGGGGTTGCCTTCACACTTGACATTGGCCATGGTATTTAAAAACAGCACAATCTTCACTGGCCACAAACAAAGAGCACAGGAATCAGCGTGTTCACAAACTCACAACCAGTGACACGAGAGCTACACACATTTTTTCATCTTTTAAAAACTATTTGTTCAGATGTGATGAGTTTTTTTCTCATTATTGCAGCCATCACAATGACGGCAGAAGTTACTCTTGGAAGCTTTGCCAACGTCTTCATTGTTCTGGTGAACTTTACTGACTGTATCAAGAGAAGAAAAATCTCCTTAGCTGATAGAATTCTCACTGCTCTGGCCATCTTCAGGATTTGTTTGCTTTGGGTAATATTAATAAATTGGTGCTCAACTGTGTTTTCTCCAGCTTCATTAACTAAACAAGTGAGATTTATTATTTGTGTTGCCTGGGCTGTAACCAACCATTTTCATACCTGGCTGGCAGCTTTACTCAGCATACTGTATCTGCTGAAGATAGGCAATTTCCCGAACCGTATTTTTCTTGGCCTAAAGGGAAAGATTAAGAGTGTCATTGTAGTTGTACTTTTAGGGAGCTTGGTGTTATTGTTTCTTAATCTTACGATGATGACCATGGGCAAGAAAGTCCAAGTGAATGGTCACAGAGGCAATATGACTGAGAAGACCAAAGTGGCTTATGCTGTGAACCTTATAGTTGTGACAGCATTCACTCTAAACAATGTCATTCCCTTCACCATATCTATGATCTGTTTTCTGCTGTTAATCTATTCTCTGTGTAAACACCTTAAGACAATGAAGCTGTATGGAAAGGGATCCCACAATCCAGGCACTATGGCCCACATTAAGGCTTTGCAAGCTGTGGTCTCCTTTCTGTTGTTATTTGCCATGTTCATTCTATCTCTGATCGTATCAGGCTACAGTTATGTGAAGCCTCTGGATGAGCCAGTCCACCTGATTTGCCAGGTTATTGGAACTCTGTATCCTTCAAGCCATTCTTACATCCTGATATGGGGAAACAAGAAGATCAAACAGGCCTTTGTGTTGGCAATGGTGCAGGTGAGAGCAAGACTCTGGCTGAAAGAACGGAAACCTTAAAGTCCTCCCACCAATATTAGAGATGCAGTGGGACTAAGAGCAGAGTCCGTAGCATTTTGTGCTTCCTGTTGCTCTTGAAAATATAGACAGTGTGAATTGTTTCTAAAGAAATTTCAAGAAAATATATGTATGTCTACTAAACTAGAGATGATTTGTGTTTCTATAAAATATGCAAGAAAACCTATCTATAGCGGTCCTTTAACATTATTTTCATAAAATCTACTCTATGTCATTATTCAAAATGTGATTCATATTTTTCAGAATTATGAAGCCAGGTATATCTTCTTTATCCTCTACATAGTAAGTTTAAAACCTATTTTAAATATTATTTAAAACTGTTAGCTCCTTTTAAGAAACCATTGTTTTCTCATTATTCTTTGAACCACATGTATGTATCAAATCTTTTTAGATTCCTGATATGTTATCTAATGCTGGTCAACCCTAAATATGGGTATATACAAGAAAAACTAAATGGACTCAGTGGGTTTTGTGTGTGTGTGTGTGTGTGTGTGTGTGTGTGTGTGTGTGTGTGTGTGTTTGTGTTTGTGAAAATAATTATAATGGAAAAAAGTCTTGAATTTAAGAGGGATTGGTGGGAGAATTTAGGGAGCAGAGGAAGGGTTACAATGATATAAATTCAGTACCCATTCATCAAATTCTCAAAAATAATAAAAAATGCATTTATATCCTGGAATAAAAATTGTGAACTTCGCTGGGCGTTGGTGGCGCACGCCTTTAATCCCAGCACTCGGGAGGCAGAGGCAGGTGGATCTCTGTGAGTTCGAGGCCAGCCTGGTCTCCAGAGCGAGTGCCAGGATAGGCTTCAAAGCTACACAGAGAAACACTGTCTCGAAAAACAAAATAAAAAAATCAAAAAAAATTGTGAACTTAAGCGCATTTGTAGTAGAAGAAAATACAGCATTATTTTATCAATGAAAATAAGAAATGTTGTTAAATATTTTAAATATTTTCATTCATCTATTATACAATTTTATGACAGTTTTTCATTGATACTGTCTTAATACTCTAAAAAAATTATAGAAGCCATGATTAGAATTCATCGGGTATTTTATACTCTTTTCTCTGCTTGTCTTTTCCCCATGCTTGCCCCCAAGGATTTTTTCTATTAAGTAGACCATACAGGATATGAATGTAGACTCTGGGGCTGGGCGGGTGGATATCTAAGCAGGTAGAGGATGAGTAGATGAAGAGGAACAGTAAGAGGTATGTATAACCAAAACTAAACTTATATAGATTTCAATGATGAGTCACCACCTCTTTGAATGTCAATTCTTAATCACATATTGAAGACTTGTTTCAAGTAGATTTTAGTTTTTCAAGAATTGTTGGGTAGTGGTGAGGCACACCTTTAATCCAGGAGGCAGAGGTAAATGGATCTCTGTGAGTTCAAGGCCAGCCTGCTTTACAGAGCAAGTCAGGGCAACATAGAGAAATGGTCTCAAACAAACAAACAAACAAAAACTAAAACAAAAAAAAAAAACTAAAAAAAGAAAGGAAGGAAGAAATTAAGCAGGAAATTTGAGGCCTGGGCATGTGAGACAAAGCAACAGCCCCATGCCATGCCTTGCAGCTGGAGCAGGCAGTACATAACGAGGAACCTGCTTGGGGCCATGTCTTCTAATCTGAGTGGCCTGAGCTGCGGTCTGGAACCATGGTGACATTCAAGCCTGGGCTATTGCCTAGGACCAGGTGTCTGGGGTCTAGGCTGCAACCTGTGGCTATGTGCATATCCAAAGGCCATGATGCCACCAGGGCCATGCCAATCTGAGTAGTCTTCACCATTACCCAGGGCCATGGTGTCATCAGGGCCAGGGTCTGTGGTCCTGCAGCAGCCTGGGTCTGAGTTGATGTCCATAGCTCCTGCTACCACAAAGGGCCATGCATGCAGATGACTGGAGTTGGGTCAGCCACCTGAGACCAAGTTAATACCTGAGAGCCACGCTGCTGCTAGTGCCATACTGATCTGAGTGGCCTTTGCTGCCACATGGAGCTAAGGATACATCTGGGCCCGGGCTGCTGCCTAGGGCCATGTATCAGTCTGTTGCCAAGCAGTAGTCAGGATGTGGGGTGGTATCTGTGGCTCTAATTACCACAAGGGGTCATAGGAACCCTGTGTGTTGAAATCCAGTAGCTGTACTGAACTGGCCTTGCTGCTTTCTGAAAACTGTAGTAGGAAAGCTGGCTCTACCCTCAGGGGAGAGCTGGCCTTACCCTCTGAAAAATGGCTCTTCACCATTAGAACTGACGTTGTTGAAAGAGGTGCAGGTGAGCCTGCCCTGATAGCATAAGTGCAGGAGACCTGACCTCCCCTCCCCTCATCTGCCCTGTGGTGGCATGGGTAATAGAAAGATGCCCTCCCATCACCCATTATCATCTGTGATAATGAGCACTTGACCCTGGGGGTCAAGACAGTGAGAGGACTAGCCCTGCCCCTCACCAGCTGCATCACACAGGAGAACGGGTCCTGTACCCTGCCTGGGCAACACATTAGAGCTAACCCTGTTGTCAGGGTCTCAGGTGACATGGGCCTGAAGGCACTAGAGCAGGAGACTTGACCTCCCCCCCCCATGTCCCCAATGCTATTTGGGAGAGGGAGCCCTCTACCTCACCTAGGCAAAACAGTAGAGCTGGCCATGGTGGTGTAAGTCTGGGTGAGATGGATCCTGGGACCCGAGACAAAGATCCTCACTCCTTGCTGCAGGCTGCATTGGGAGAACTAGCCAAGGCAGAGCTGGAGAACATCCCCTGATAGTGATGAAGAGGCAAAGCTGGTGGGCTGACAAACCCAGCTACCACCCAAGCCGGAACAAGGACTATGAATTAACCCACCCCAACATCCACCTCATCTATTAAATATTAGGGCATATGAAGAAGACAGACCTACAGATCCAAAACTGCAGGACCTACACGACTGTACAAGACAAGGAAAAGATATCCAAGAAGAGCCCACATAAGAGACCATTATCGATAGTGAAGCAGAAGCCAGAGGCCTCAAACGAAACCAATGATTCAGCAATGAACACGTAACAAGACGAATAGACTAAAGGGTAAACGGGGTGACTCATCTGGCTACACTATAGCTTCCATGATGACATTTTTGTTTTTGTTTGGTTTGGTTAGTTGGTTTGGATTTTTTCTTTTAAATTTTGTTTTATTTCAGGTAGAAACTGCAAGGGCAGAGGGCAGATTCGAGGCAACAGGGAGATAAGATGTGAAATCACAGAGAATCAATAAAAGTTAAAAGAATTAAATAAAAATGTATTTTTCCTGTCTAATAGAAAATAAAGAGAATTATTAGAAACATGCGCCAATGCATTTAACAAACCTGTAGCAAATCCAGCACATGACTGCCATAGAGGTGCAGAATTGTTTCAGATTGGGCACAAATAATGACAAAGCCTTGAAAATACTGAAACTGTGACTGCGGCCTGACCTCAGTGCCATTGAAGCTTTCCAGACACAGCTAGGAGAAGCATTTATCATATTTCTTGAAACAAGGAAGACCATTTGATGGGATTTAAATTTTTTTCAGGGTTTTTCCCAAAACTACATGTGACTTCAAAATTTATAGTTGTTTTCCTGCATTTTCCATTCTCAAATTTATTTAAAATTTAGCATATGAAACTACAAAATACCTACATTAAATACAGTCACACTTTGACAACATATTTTATTCCATGAATCTTTCTGCAGCTGTGAAAATGGGTTTGACTTGTATGTGATACACAGGCAATGATAGGAGCTTTTTCAAGGATCTGGCAGCCTCTTGTGGAAAATATGAAAATGAGAGAAAGTATATTGATGTAATCATTGAAGAAAGTCTATTAGAAGAAGGAAATAGCTAAACCTATACAATAGTTAAATTCTATGTGTCTGCACTAGCATTGACATAGTAGAACTTTGGCATTGCTACCTAAAATCTCACAAAGACGATAAACAGCTGATTGTATTTAGCACTCATCTCTTTCTCTCACTAGCACTTTTTCTATTTTTCTCTTATTAAAAATAGGATTCTTCTTCATACAAAATATTCTAATTATGGTTTTCTATTCCTCAAACTCCTTGAAGATCATCCCCGCCTCCAGTCCCATTTGAATCCACACCATTTCTGCCTGGCATTTACAGAATAATGATAAAATAAAAATAAGATAAAAACAAACAACAACAAACACCAAAGAAGCACATATAGATGTAGAGACACACACATTCATACACACATAAATCCCATAAAAAAAAACAAAGCCAGGATCCATGTTATATATGTAAAGGACCTATAAGGTTAAATTTTTTAAAAAGCTCTGGACAAAATATTATATGACAAAGAACCAATCCATAAAGCTTCCATTGAATTTGTTTTGTGTTGGCTATCTGCTGGGCATGGAGATAGCCCTTAAGAGTGGTTTATATCACCAGTGAGACTTGACTTCAACCTTCCTGTTGACCCTATAATAACATCAAGTTATAGTGACAAAGCAATGCAAAATGTTACAGACTAGCAAACCTATGTTACTTACATATTCAGTGTTAATTGTGATATGAATCACACTTCAAGTGGCCTCTGACAGCAGAATCTTCCCTCTGTGTGATGAACCACAAAGTGTCTTTGGGTCCCTACATAACATGGCCAAATCCAGTTGAATGCCTGAAAATCCTCAAGAATGTGAACTTGTGTCTTTTCCCAGGCACATTTTGTTGCTATTGTTAAATAACCATAAATTTTGAAAAACACCACACAGATTTGCTTAACAGGTGCTTTTCAAGTGTATGACTGTTGCTTTCTCTGGGAACTCTGGTTCCACATCTTTACAATAAGCTCATGAATTGGCTGGTTGTTCTTATTTCCCTGTTTGCCCTCTGAATCTATCTTTTCTATCTGAAAGGAAGTGGGTGAAAACCACATTTCTGTCATGTCATTAAAATTACAATTTTCAACTTGCAAAATTTTCTTTAACCATTCATCTGCTGAGAACTTTTAGGTTGTTTCTATTTCCAGCTATTGCGAATAGACTGGCATTGAACACGGCTACCCAAGTTGGTAGGGTAGAATGTGTGAAGAATAGCTGGGTCATATAGTAGATTTCAGCTTTTTGAGAAGTCACCACACTGATTTCCATAGTGGCTGAAATAAGAAAAGAAAAGACATACAGATTTTCTTCTGTTTTCAGTTTTCTTTAAAATTGGGGCAGGCAGCCTTATTTCTCTTTTCAGAATATTTCTACCCTAGCTGGAGGGATCTGCAAGAACTTTAATATATATTTGCTTCACTTTTACTTAGTACTGCTAAAAGATGGAGGCTGGGTCAGATATTCACAAGAAGGTATCTTACCCTCTCTTCATTTCTTGAAGGTAAAGATGCATTTTCTGCATCTCTCTTAGTATTTGCTGATTTCTTGTCTTTTTGTTTGTTTTTCTTTGTCCTCTGTCTATTCTTTATCCCTTTGAGAACATCTGTGTCATGCTTCTCAGTTACCAAATTGCCCAGTTCTTCAGTGATGGAGAAGGAGTAGGTACTGAGGGAAGGTAAGGCAGGAGACAATAGTCTAAAGAATCTCGGTGTTTACACAGCACTGTCATGCTGTACAAAGGAAAAATGTGACTAGGGAAGATTTTGACTGTATGATGGATTTTGCATACCAATGAGTCTGTTTCATTGAGTCAGAGATATAAACCCATCTTTTCATATGCACAGAAAAATGTTGCACAGTGACTCTTTACAGTGAATGGTGTATTCTTGTGATCAGCCATTTTTTTTTTAAATTGGTAAATATGGAAAAATGTCTCTTTGCCTGAAGCAAGACACAATAAAACAGCGGTTCTATACAAGTATAGTTTCTTGACCCATGAATTTTAGGTAAGCTCTTTATTAAGTTTTTAAGTAAGCTTATATAAATATGTGTGTCTCAAAAGCAGTTGCATTATTTAACAAAAATCCTACCCTGGCCACTCTTTGCCCCAACCTGCTACCATCTGCAAAGCCACAAACTTAGTTCCAGACCTGTGGCCTAAGAATAATCTTTGTGAGCCAGCCACCTTTCCAGGATGAGTGTAACTACCAACTCTTACCAAGTAATTTTCTCTTTACAAAAAGTGTAGAGCATCACAGAAAGTCAAAATGCGAAAAATACAGAGATACAGACATCAACAGATTGTGAAGAACCCAACCACAATAGATATATTTACAACACAGCCCTGGCTCCTATGGCTCAGGAAACATCTGAAAAGAAGGGGAAGAAAGACTGTGAAGGTCAGAATACCAGGAAGTCTGTTGTGAAATAGTATCTTCTGGAAATAATTGCATAAACAAGACAAGAATGGCACTGTCAGTGGATATGTGGCAGGGGGGGCTTTGTGTGATCCCATCCCTAGACACAGAACTAAAAACAACTAGTAACTGTTGCAAGAAGGATTAACTTCTTCCAGGTCTGAACCTCCTTACTAGTTGTCTGATACAGAGTGGTCAGCTCTGAAGAATACACACTCAAACAAACTCAGTGGGTTGTATTTAAATATTTGTACATGTATGTATATGTAACAATAACAATAGAAGAAAAAGAGGCTTGAGAGTAGGGAGGCATGGAAGGGATTGGATGGAAGGAATCTGGGAGGGCTGGAAGAAAATAGGGAAGAGGAAAACGATGTAATTTTATTTCAGTTAAAAGATTGTACATATAAAATATCCTACCTTGACCTAGATGACTGCCTTAGTTACTTTCCATCTCCTGTATACTCCTACATCTCACCCAAGACTATATATAATAATCCAGGAAGCAGAACAATGGCTGGACTCACAAATGAGGGTCTCATAATTATATATTAATTATATCCTGCTCTCCTTATGATAAGAATGATAAACAAGTCTATTGCCATTATCCTGTACCTAGCTTGACTGCATTAGTTTGCTGAATTTATCCATGTGACCATGGCAACAAACATTCAGTAGTTTATGACAACAACCATGGTAGCCATGGCTGAAAACTGCTTCCCATCAAGAAACACTAACTAAGAAGCAACCTTGAGACAGTATCTTTGTAAGTATTACTGAACCGAGAATGACCTCAATCGATGTTAACAAAAGTGAAAACCTGAATTATTGGGAAAAGAGGAATAATGGAATGCATTTAATAAGTTTAGGTATAGGTCTTTTTATGTAAAGCAAATACGTAAAGTGCAAAGTAAAATGATAAACCAATATATTCTTTGTACTAAAAAGTACTAAAAAGTACTAAAAAGTATTGTACTAAAAAGTACCTAGCTTTGCAGGAATATTGCCCTATTCACATTTAGTATCAAAATTCTACAAGATGAACTCATTGACTTGAACTTTTTGATTGTGGAAAGTTTAATGTTTTGGATACAAAACCAAATTATCTTTGGCAATCTTTAGTGTCCTTACTAGCAATCTATTGTCCACTTGTGTGTCTGATCTCCTATCCTTTGAGTCAACCCTTTGGAGTATACGACAGACTGCTTGCTTTGACTAATACCCAAAGCTAAAAATAACTTCAAATCATACCCAAAACTTTACTAGAGTTTCACCTGCTCTTCTGAAACCCACCTACCAGCTGTCCACTGTAGTGCATGTGAGAAATGCCTTGTTTCATAATTTTTTTATTTGTAACTAGAAAATTTCCATGTTGAATTGTTTACTGGGGCAGCCTCACTTTGTGTTCCTGAGCCGTTGTCACTAATGTTTGCCTCAGAAAAACTCCCATAATTTCTGAGGTGAAAAATGTACAAAAACATTGACAGTTCCAAGAGACAATTCAATTAGAAAACTCCAGCCATACACAAGAGGAGGTTCAGACAGTATCTATATCTCTATGTTGGAAATTTTTTTATGAAACCCCCTTTGTTCTTTGGAAGTTTTTTGCTTTTGTTTTCTGTAAGTGTACTAGAGTTTTATTGTATTAGTTGCCCGGAGCTTATTTTGAGAGACTAAAATGTGTATTTGATATAAAAGGAGGATCTTAGAGGAGATGGGGGATGGGAGACAGTGATCAGATTTAAAAAAGAAAACGAAAAAGAAAAATATCAAAAGTATGCAAATTTACTTTTTGCATATCATCACATGAAAGTTAAATATTTTCTCTAGCATCAGTCAACTATAAGACTGCAGACTGCCTTGTGCAGAACATCCTGTATCTGTTCTAGGCAACTCACTGTCTGAGAAGATGACAATCTCATGGACAATACTGTGAATCAGTCTCAGAAGACCTTTGGGTTTCTTGGCTTAGCATTGTGTGAATCACTTATCAATGGTACAATATTTTTATAATATTTGATCATTAAATGCAACTGTCACTTGAAATTAATGAATTAAGGAACTTTGAGAGTGGCATTAGATATCTTGGATTATTTTTGGACAATGGGTGCTCTCATACAGAATCTCCTTAGGGCCATTTTCTTTGCAGAATTCATATCTGGAATCTTGGCAAATGGATTCATGGCAGTGGTAAACATCATGGACTCAGTCAAGAGAAGAAAGATCTCTTCAGTAGATCAGATCCTCACTGCTCTGGGCATCTGCAGATTCACAGAATTTTGGTTTGTAATTATAAATATACTTGTATATATTACTTGTTCAGATTGGTTAATTAATAAGAAAATGGTAAAGATAATTACTGTTTCAGGGGTGCTGCTCAATCATGTCAGCATCTGGCTTGCTACATGCCTCAGCATCTTTTATTTTCTCAAAATAGGCATTTTTTCCAACTCTATCTTTCTTCACCTGAAGTGGAGAGTCAACAAAGTGGTTCCAGTAACACTGCTGGCATCTCTGGTCCTTTTACTTGTAAACATCATAGTTACAAACATACAACTTGATGCCTGGTTTGATGGATTTAAAAGTAACATGTCTTATAGCTCTATCTTGGATAATTCTGTGCAACTTACCAAAATTGTTTTATATACCCATTACATATTCACATTCATACCCTTAACTGTGTCCTTGATGACGTTTCTCCTGCTCGTCGTTTCCCTGTGGGGGCACCTGAAGAACATGCAGCTCAGTGCAGGAGAATCCAGACGTGCAAGCACCACAGTGCATATCAGAGCCCTGCAAACTGTAACTACATTTCTCTTACTGCATGCCATTGTCCTTCTCTCATTTTTTGTCCTGATTTCAAGATTTGAAATCCTGAAGCAAGACACAGTGCTTTTTTATCACCAGATCATTATGAATGCACATCCTTCAGTCCACTCTTGTGTTTTGATCCTGGCAGACAATAAGCTGAGACAAGCTTCACTTAAGGTACTGTGGTGGCTGCGGGGCAACCCCCAAGACACTCAGCATCTTGGTTCCTAAAACAGAGAGGTAGCATGTTGCAATTCCTGGAGAAGATCATGCCACGTGGACATTTGTATGCTAGAAATTGATGAATTTCTGTTCATTTCTTTTGAGCATAACTTTTTTGTATTCTGAAAATGGGTGGTTGGAATAAACCCTAATTCAACATATTGCATTTATAGAAATATATTTATCAGAAGGTACCTTTATATTTACATTAAGAGGTATATTAATACAGGATACTTAACTATAGGATGTCTTTGTATTAATACATATAGTTAATTTTCAGCTACCATGAGGCTTAGTGAAAGTTTAAAATGAAAAAAAAAACTATGCTTTATATGGGTGTATATGAGAAATAAATGCTATGAAGATACATTTTTAACTTTATTGAAATAAATGTAACTTTTAATGTTACAAATGTCCTAAACATTTTAAATTAGAAGTAAAGAGTAAAATATGAGTGTTGGAAGTCAGATACTCTGAATGCACAAGTTCAAATGAAGATTCCAAGAAGCATTTTTAAATTCCTCAATATTACAAGGTAGCATCATCCTAATTATCCTATTACATTCCTTGTATCAATTTAAGGACATATTGGAATGCATCATTCTGAGATACATCTATGATCATTTGGAGGTACACATTTTACAATGCAGCCATCAGGGATGTACTAAAACATTCAAAATTTAATTTATAAAATATGAAATTGTGACTGATTAAGTCTTCTAATTGGAAAACATACATGCTTACTTTATTACATCACATACTTGTGAGGTAGGAAACAACTAGATTGTCCTAGGAGTGAAAATGTAGAGAAGCCTATGGGGCACAGTCAAACTATTAACAGGAATAAAATAATAACATGATATTATGTGACAGAAATAAAAATTAAGTAAACAAATGGTAATCAGTTCAGTTGTGTTTAAGAATAGACACAGAGGAGGTAAAATTGATCTTGTGTCCTTTATTTGCATTGTTAAATCTTCATTAATATATCAACCTACACATTTCTAGAAATGAATTCATTATTCATTTGTTTCTGTAAAGAAATGCTTCAAAATGCAGGGCTATGGTTTACAATGGTTTTTCTTGTTCTCTTAATGTTGTTGCTCATTAACTTAGTCATTCCCTCCATAATTGAAAAGTCATGCATCAAATATTGTATGATTGTGTCATTTGTGATGCTATCTTTATTTGCAGACAGAGAATGCCAAAGATCTAACAATAAGCATTCTACAGCCTTGAGCTTTGAGATAAATGCTTTATTTATTTGCATTTTCGAGAAATTTCAGTGAGAAGTGATGAAATAAGTAATGACAATTCTAACATAAATACATTAAACTCTGAAGGTTGAATATTTATATAGTGGGACAATCTTTTTTCTTCAGAACTTTATAATAGTTGCATATGCAGAATACAATCTGTCATGTGAAGACATGACTGTGATAAGATGTAACCAGATGTGGATGAAGCTGTCAGCTGAGACGCTAATACAAGGAAGGCTGTCTCTACCTCAAGCTCAGACAAAACAACTGGAGACAGAGGTCACTGACACATGGGATTCTGTTAGGAGAAGCTGAGAAAAAGCACAGCTGTTAAAAGTGTTTGCAGCTCTTACAGGGGAGCCAAAGCATTTCTTTCTCAGCATCCGTATCAGATAGCTCACAACAACCTGTCACTCCCGCTCTAAAGGATCAGATGCCCTCTTCTGGCCTTTGCAAGCGCCTGTGCCCATTATAACAATACCACACTCATTATTAAAGACAAAGAAATCAGTATTTTAGAAATGTGATGGGAATTTGTGAAATTGTTTATACTTAGTCCCCAAATTAAATGTTCTAAAGTTTTATGAGCTTAGGTGCCTGATGATAGACATATGGCAAGGTATGGTGATTGCTTTTTCTTTACAAGATGAACAAAAATGTTTGAACTATTAGATAGGATTTGGGTTTTAATTTTATTCTTTTAGTCTTTTGTAGATAAAATTATAACACATAAAACACATGTTTATTTTATTTCTCAGTTTTATTATTAACAAAACATCTTGTTTATGTTATCTTGTAAAATGAAGTGGTTTGGAGATTAAAAATGCTAAGTAATTGTGATACTATCTGGTATTTCTATTTGCAGATGGAGAATGCCAATGATCTAACAATAAGCATGTTACTGTCTTGAGCTTTGAGATAAAAGCTTTATTTTGTTATTTGAAGGTAGTGCTCTAATAAATTCTGCTGCAAGTTGGATATGTTGTTCATTCTATAAGTTTAACCAGCATATAAATCCATGCATCTATTGTTACACAGGGTGATAGTAAGATTCATATCCCCCAAACTCCCTGCTCCCTGGTATTCCCCCTTTGTGAATAGTCTTCACAATTGCATGATTACCAAAAACAAACAAATGAAAAAAAACTACAGGTGATTTCTGTTCCCAGAGATTTTTCTTTCTTATAATGATACCTTGGGTGGACAGATGGTAGATAAAAAAAGTGCCTTCTTTCATTCAGCATAAGGTTCTTGAGATAAATCTGTATTTTGTCACTGAATTGTATTTTATTTATAGATGAATCACAGTTGTTTGGTAATCCTCAATAAGATGTACATATTGTCTTGCCTTGGGTACAAAAATTAAAGTTGGTGTAAACAAAACATATCAAGTGTTGCTGGGTCCTAACGGCTCCCTTGGAGGAGGGGGTGAGAAGGAAGGAAGTCAACTACATAGACCCTGGGAGTCAGGTGAAATATGAAACAGCAGACTCATTTATTTAGCAATGGGTAGAAACTTACATACCCTCCTAGCACTCAGGCATTCTGATCCATTGACATTGGACAGTCATCCCTATTGGCTAGGTATGGTTAGAACTACTGACAGTGACTGTTGCTAGGCCTCAGGCAGTATAGTGTGATTGCCCCTTATTGGCTAGGCAAGATCAGGACCTTGTCTGACAATCAGCAATTGTAGGCTTTAAGTTCCTACAGCCAAGTCTGTTTTGTTATTCTTAATTTGATCATTCAGTACCCTTTCCTTTGATCAATTACAATATAAGCATTTGGAGTGGTAAATAGTCATCTGTTCCATAATAATTTATATTTTATGGAGATTCAATAAAAAGTTACTGAGACAAATTGGTAAATGTATAACCCAAATGAGTAGAAATAAATGACAAACAAATATTCGAAAAGTTGAATTAATTAAGATGCATTAGTTGACATGTCAACAAGATGAGAGAAATTATGTGGTGGCCCCATGCCTAGATGAAGAGGTATGAGTTATTTATGGGAGATAAAATTAGTTTTCCACAGCAATGAGCTCTCTAATTGGTTATCTAAAACCAAGTAGTCATCCCTAAAATCATACACATATAAACACACTAAGTGGACTGTACAAGTGGTGTTGTTGAAAGGAGAGGGGGAAATTATGTATACTTACATTTCAATTAAAAGTAAAAATTTTTAATGAAATGCCAGAAAAAAATGTTTACAATATTTACAGATGAGAACAACAGTCATGTCCTATCCTGAAGACTACACTTCAGAGTAGTTTTTCATAGCCTCCAGCTCTTTTATAATCTTCCTTCATTTTCTTTCAGAATGTTCCCTAAGCATTGGTCTGGAAAATTCAATAAGGATCTCCCATTTAAGGCCAGGTCTTCTCCTACTAACACTTCAACCATTTATATGAATCTCCATGAGCTGCTACCCAATTGTAAACAGAAACTTCTCCGATCAATGTTGAGAGCAATGAGGTTTATAGATATAAACAAAAGCACTCAGAAGATAATTTTATATCATGGCCATTTATCCAAAGAACAATAGTAGGCTATATTTTAGGACTATGACCTCCCAAGACAGAATTATTTCTATGAAGATTACAATACCAGGCATCAAAATCCATTCCATAGAGCATGAATTTACATTAATGGTCTTACTCAGAGGCTAAAAGATGCATAGGTCAATTCCTGATGACAAAAAAAGGTTATTAGATGTAGCTAGGCTTGTAAATACATACCTATAATGTCAGCACTTCAGAGCCTGAGGTAAAAAGATCCAGAGTTAGAGAAACACCTGGACAACATAGTAAGATTTATGTTATGTGGGTTACATTGCAAAATGCAGTTTCAGTATTCCTTGTCAATATGCCTTGTAAACAAATTTATAAAGTTATAATACAATATTGCCATACTAAATCCAGAAATGCTATAAAGGATTGTACATCATAGCCAAGATGGATTTATCCCAAAACTGAAAATTCTATTTACTGTTAAGAATACTATTAAGAGCCAGGTGTTGGTGGTGCATGCCTTTATTCCCAGCACTCAGGAGGCAGATGTAGGCAGATCTCTATGAGTTTGAGGCCAGCCTGGTCTCCAGAGCGAGTGCCAGGGTAGGCTCCAAAGCTACACAGAGAAACCCTGTCTCGAAAAATAAAAAAAAAAGAATATTATTAAGATTTAAAATAACATAGTCATATATCAAGAAAAAATAAAGCATAATAACTGGGGAGATCTTTAACTCATAAAACGGTTTGTTAATAATCTACAGAAAACATTTTAATTTTCTGTGAGAAACAGCATTGTTATTGAAGGATATGTTAAATATATTGTCTCTAGGGGCAATAGTATAGAAATGTCACTGCTGACACATTTTTAATTAAAATATAATTATATTACTTCTTCCTTGTCTTTCCTCCCTTCTCACTTAATGCCCTCTTGTCCCCTTCCCATTTGAGTCTTTAATTGTTATTTTTACAAAAAACCACACAAACATATTATTATGTCTATTATCATTTCATTGACTAGTTTATCAATGAATGCAAATTAATCTCTGTATACAATTATCACACAAAATTTCAGGAAATATACCAAAGTGTTAAGTAAATCTTAAGTGAATAAGAGAAACAGAAGCAAAGGATTTGTCATACTTTCTCAATTCAAGGAAAGGAAAGTGTTGGCAATACTCAAAATTTTTATATAATCCCATTCATGCCATTTACTTTTTTATTGTCCTTCAGACACTGAAAAAGTTTCTGTGATCTCTCTCTGGAATTGATTGTGCTTCCATGTTTTCAGGAAACCACTTTCATTTGCTCTGGTTTATCCTTCCAAAGGTTTTACCTACAAAATCCTTCTGGGACCATGAGTGATGTGTAACTCACACTGTACTGCAGACCCTCATCTTGTAACTCTTAGCACTCATTATACCACAAACTCTAGTGTCAGGCATATTTCCTGACATGTAAAGCCTGTGTTGTCCTTTAGGTGAACAGTGTGTGAAGATTCTGAGTGCAAATAAGGTCTAGGGAATATCACTACATTCTTTTTTCTAGATACACTAAAAAGCTCTCATTTCTCCTAGAATCAAAAGATATCAAGAAGTATTTTCAACATGTGAGATTAAATTAAAAGCTCCAATACAGTATATCTAACATACAATACAGTATATCAGAAGTTGTAAATATATGAAGGTTAAAGAAAATACCGTAGAACATTTATTTTCCTGAGTGAATATAAAACTATCATGAGGAAGTCTTGGACTGGGAAGAGAGATGGAAAGGGGATATCCCAATTTTCTGCTTCCCAGACACCATTTGGGGGTAATGAGTATCAATATGATAGCATTCTCTAGCTGGAGTGGCATGGTGGTTGATCCAGACTTTGCAAATTACACTGGTAGATGACATTTGTGGCACTCATGTGGTACATTATGTGGCACTCATGCCCCTACAAACATTGTGACCTTCTTTAAGGAAAGATTCTGATTTAAACAGGAACTCCTATTTTACAACCTAAAGTAAACCACTCTAATCCAAAAGGAAAGAAATGGCATGGCTGAAGAGGAGATAAGGAAATTGGAAAAATAACTGTACCCTTACTGAGATATGTACTTTCAAACCTTTTTTAAAGGCTTCACACTTAGACAGCTTGCTCACAGGGTTCTATTGCAGTGCTGTTTTGTCTTCTGCTTTCTACCTCAGAAAGCAAGAAGATTACTAGAGAAAAAGATAACCACCGTGGCCTTTATGTCTGGGAACCTAGGGTTAGAGGAAACACATCTAGGATACCTTCCCCCAAAATGTAGTGAGAACAAGCAAAAATTAATAATACTGAGATGATTTAGTAATGTGTTGTTATTGTCTTGGTTTTGCTTGTTAGATTTTGGGAACATTTGGGGTCCCCAGATACTTGCCCAGTTCAGTTTGGATTTTGCAGGCATTTTGAGGATTTCTTCCTGAGATGTTAGCACCTGACAGTTTCAAATATATTTGAGAATCCCAGTTACTTTACTCATTGCCTACATTGTTTTCTGATACCGTCTCTTTCTGTCACCCTGCTCCTCAAGGCTGCTGGCTTCAGAAGCTAGCCTACTCAGTTAGTTGGGGAAAACATTTTCCCCTCTCAAACTCCATTATTGCCTTTTGTGTTGGATTTTGAACTTGATAGTGATATTGATATATAAGATTGAGAATGTAGAAAAGGCACTATATCCCCTGGCATTGCAAACAATATAACTGCTTTAACTTATAAATCAAATTTAAATATTAATTATAGATGTAAAGTGTTCTGTATACCACCAACAGAGTTTGAGTGATTAAGAAAATGCAAAGCTTTTCAATTCATAAATTGTTACCTTATTAAATGAAAATTTCAGAATAAATAATGATATATTAGTCAAGGTTAAAATAGTATTTTATTAACATGGATTTCAAATTAATCATCTTATTTCGGTCTGTATTTTTGAATTCTGCTTTCTGTTTTTCTTCTGAGGCAGAGAAAGAAGTTGAATGCTTACAATGAGTCCCTCTTTCTTTATTTGTGAGGAAACAGAGTCTGAGCTCCTGTGGAAACTGAAGTTTTCTGGAAAAACAGGCCTGTCCCTGCATGTTTTTTAAGTCTTCAGTGGTTTAAAAGACTCTCGAGCACAACTTTTTTTAAAACTTCATAGTTGTTGAATCAGACTTTTGTAATTTTTGTACTTCAGAACTTGAGTTGGTACAACCAAATTCCCTAACCTTGAAAAAGGCCAGAGATGCAAAAGAGTGGGATTGGAATCTTTCTTGATTTGAATATCAACAAATGTGAGCTGTCCTTGCCTTCTAACTCATCTTCTGAATATTTCAGCCCATTACAAACATATAAAAATGGTAGCTAGGACACACCAGAGAACTGCAGAAAAATATTTAACAAGAATATGTATAAATTAAATGCCAAATGGGAGATGATTGTTTTGCCTTAAAATTAGAGATTGGAGAAGAAGCAGGATAAAAAGGAGAAAGAATTTAGCTGCACATTGGACCAGACGCCAGGCATTTAATCAGCCCAGGAGGAGCAGTGCAATTAGACTTTGAGTTTTCTCTGTTTGAAGATGGGACCTGTCCTGCACAGAATCTCCATCACTCTAGTAATGGCACAGTGCATTTTAGGGAATTTGAGCAATGGATTGATAGTGCTGAAAAACTGCATTGACTGGGTCAACAAAAGAGAGCTTTCCCCAATTGACCAAATCCTCATTCTCTTGGCAACTTCCAGAATTACTCACATCTGGGAAATAATCTTTATTTGGGTGAAAACTCTATCAATTTCATTTATGACCAGAGAAGAATTAAAAATAATTATGTTCTGTTGTATCCTATCTAGCCACTTCAGTCTCTGGCTCGCCACAGCCCTCAGCATCTTTTATTTACTCAGAATAGCTAACTTCTCCTGGAAGATCTTTCTCTACTTGAAATGGAGACTTAAAAAACTGATTGTGGGGGTGCTGCTGGGAAGCTTGCCCTTCTTGCTTGCAAATCTGGTGAAAACAAGCATCACTTTTGAAGAGAGGATCCATCAATATGGAGGAAACACAACTGTGAGTTTCATGGAGACAGAGTTAAGGCTGTTTTCAGAGCTGACCTTATACAACATGACTTTGTTCTCTGTGACACCATTTTCATTGGCCTTGATCTCATTTCTCCTGCTAATCTTCTCTTTGTGGAAACATCTGCAGAAGATGCAGCTCAATTCCAGAGGACATAGAGACCCCAGTACCAAGGCACACACAAATGCCATGAAAATTATGGTCTCCTTCCTCCTTCTCTATGCCACTTACTTTCTGTCCCTCCTGATAGCATGGGTTGCTGAGAAATATCATAGTGAACTGGTATACATTATGTGTTTGATAACTGGACTCATGTATCCTTCGACTCACTCATTAGTTCTGATTCTAGGAAACTCTAAATTAAAGCAGACTTCTCTTTTGCTACTGAAGCATCTGGGATGCAGCCTGAAAGGACAGAATATCCCAACTACATGAGGCATCCAGACAACGTACTTTGTTGTAAATAACAAACAAATCTACGAGGAGGTAGTTGAAGAACTTTTTTGTCATAAACACTTTATTATTAGCCAGTCTATATCATTGATGAAGGCTCAGACAACATTGTTATTTTAATGCTTAATTTCAATTAAATCAAAGCAGAAGTGATAGTATGCTACTTTAATCTCAGAACTCTTTTAATCCCAGCACTCAGGAGGAAGCTTACTAAGGGCCCTTTGGAGATTCTATTCCAAGGTGGTCACCAGAGTGTGCAAAAAAGTCCAAGAATGCAGTGAGGGCTAGACTTTTCTATCTGAGGGTAAATAGGGAAACATGTGCATTCTGATGGTATCTTAAGAAAAAAGGAACAAGCACATGTTTTCCTGATGGTAACATTCTATTTTACTTTATATTAAATAATCTCCCTTTCTTCACAAAATATCTGTAGATTTACATACAGTTACATTTCTCTATTTACATACATCTATCGCCCTCCTGCACAGCCATACATCTTTCTACAGTTACATCTCTTTTCACACAGTTGTGTTCTCTACCCAGCCCACAGACATACATGCTTCCCTCACTCTTCCTCTCTCACCTTCTCTCTCTGCTAGTTTAGCTACATCCTTCCCTAAGCATACACTCACACTCACACCTACACTCTCTCCTTTGCCCAGCTGTCTACCTAGATCTACATGCTTCTTCATTGCTCTACACAGCATCTTCTCTCTAATTAGCTCTGCATACCTCTCCTGTATAGCCTTACACAGCCTTCATCACTCGGCATTGCCTCCTTGTGTCACCAAACTCTGCACAATTATATGTTACATTTTTGGGGGGCCCCAACTCATTTTCTTAACACAAGATAGGTCACACAGTTTTTCTCAGGCTAGGGATGTCACATTGACTGGCCAGTACAATTTGGCTATACACATAGCTCTGAGATGGTGAGGGTTACCAGACATAAAATAGCTGGACCTTGAATCATAACGAGTACATGAAAATAGTCTATTACTGCACGAGGTTTATGGCTACTAGAGTTGCCTCAAGCCTGACCTCGAGTCAGCAAGAAACACCTGGGAAAATGACCTCATGCATTTGTCACTAGGGGCAACCAGATATTTGCCTCTAGGGCACCCAGTTTGCTTTAAATTTGTTCTGAAGTAGAAAATTAGCTATATTTGTGACTGAGGATACTATTACTTTCCTATGTTGGCCTGAGTAATGTAAAATATCCTGGTATTATTTCTATTCATCAAAGTTACACAGTTAAGCAGAAATCATCTTCCTGATTAGCCACAGCTATATATGTGCCCAACATATGGAATATTTTCATGAGGTAAACACACAAGCAGTGAAAACACACCTGGAGCTGTTATTAGGGAAGAAATGCAATAGCACACGAAAGAAATTACAGACATAAGCAACTGGTCATTTCCAGTGACTGATCCCATGGCTTTTCCTGGTGGGGCTCCCCATCAGAGAGTCATTCATCTGGTAGGTTGACCTACTGAATACTAGTTGTCACCTGCTATATACTCTGATGATCTCTAGTAAAGCCATTGCTACCAACAGTTATAAGAAAAGGTAGATTTCTTTGAGTTCAAGACCAGTCTACAACGCAGTTTTCAGGAAAAGAGCTACATAAAGAGACTGTCTAAAACATGATATGTACTCACTCATATGTGGATTTTAGACATAAAGGATTACCAGCCTACAATCCACACTGCCACAGAAGCTAGTAAACAAGGAGGACCCTAAAAAAGATATACACGGTCCCCTGGAGAATGGGACAGGGACAAGATCTCCTGAGCAAATTGGGAGCATGGGGGGAGGGGAGAGGGAACTAGGAGAATGAGAAGGGGAGGAGAGGATGGGTGAGGAAGACATGATGGGACAGGGAGGTTGAGTTGGGGGAAGAACAGAAGAAAGCAAGATAAGAGATAATATAATAGAGGGAGACATTACAGGTTTAGAGAGAAATCAGGCACTAGGGAAATGGCTGGAGACCTACAAAGATGACACCAATTAACAATCTAAGCAACAGAGGAGAGGCTACCTTAAATGCCCTCCCCTGATAATGAGATTGATGACTAATTCATATGCCATTGTATAGCCTTCATCCAGCAGCTGGTGGAAGTAGAAGCAGACACCTACAGCTAAACCTTGAATTGAACTGAAATCCAGACTGATGAGCAAAGTGGTCCAGACCAGGCTGGTGGAACCCACAGAAATAACTGACCTGAACAAGTGAGAGTTCTTGGTTCCCAGACTGATAGCTGGGAAACCAGCATGGGACTGATCCAGACTCCCTGAATGTGGGTGTTAGTGAGACCTCGGAAACCTATGGGGCCCCTTGTAGTGGATCAGTACTTATCCCTAGCATAGGAATGGACTTTGGGAGCTCATCCACATGAAGCAATACTCCCTGAGCCTAGACACAAGGGGGTGGACTTAGGCACTATCCCAAAGGATATGACAGACTCTGAAGACCTCCTAAGGAAGGCCTCACTCTCCCTTGGGAGCAGAAAGGGTATGGCATAAGTAGGGTGTTAGTTGGGGGGGGGCAGGGGAAGAGGGAAGGGAGAGGGACCTGGGATTGACATGTAAATTAATCTTCTTTCCAATTAAAATAAAAAATAGCCAAAACACACACACACACACACACACACACACACACACACACACACACACACACACACACACACACACCCCAAAACAAATAAACAAAAAAAAGCAAAACAACAAAAAAAAAAAAACACGACTTCTCTGTGGCTTTGGAGGCTGTCCTGGAACTAGCTCTTGTAGACCAGGCTGGTTTCAAACTCACAGAGATCCTCCAGCCTCTGCCTTCTGAGTTCTGGGATTAAAGGCATGAAGCACCACTGCCAGGCAACAAGTTCAAATTTTGCAAGATCTTCCTCCATGAAATTTGAGTAAGTAATGCTGCAGAATTATTTGCATCATATTTGAGAAATAATTGGCCAAGAGTCACTGGAAGTACATTCAAGTCAGAACAGGCTTCCTTTATAGTCATCCTGCTTAGAGACTAATATACTCTTTTAAAAAGTGATTGGTAATGGTAGGAAAATAAATTAGCTTGATTGAAGTGCTGGGAAGCAGTTATCTGCTTACAAAACTACATTATGCAATCTTGGTTTTGGTTAATAAAAGTGTATCTTATTTTAAAGCATACAACCCATCCAGCAAGTATATAGGCTGTGATATTATATATGCTATATTCAAAATAGACCAATTTGCCGGGTGTTGGTGGCGCACGTCTTTAATCCCAGCACTTGAGAGGCAGAGGCAGGCGGATCTCTGTGAGTTCGAGGCCAGCTTGATCTCCAGAGCAAGTGCCAGGATAGGCTCCAAAGCTACACAGAGAAACCCTGTCCCGAAAAACCAAAAAAAAAAAAAAAAGAGTTTTCTTATTTACCTGTTTTGCTTACTTTTCCTGTTGCAGTAACAAACTATCCTAACTGAAGAAACTTTAGAAAGAAAGTTTTATTTTAGCCAGAAGTTCACGGGCATCTTATTTCTTTATTCTTGCTTCATGAAGATTATCATAGTTTTTTAAAAGTATATATACACTTTTGTCTTACATAAAAACAGTAAATATTTATGATTAATACTTTCATGTTATTGCCAATTTGAAACCTTTTTGAGGAAATCATTGATCAATATCCTCACCATTTAGAAATAGCTACAATTATTTATATGATATTTGTGGACATCAAATAAGCTAGCTGTAAGTGACCAATTTTATATTACACATTGGGGGACATACTTGATGTAATTATTTTATTAAATCATGAAGCAGTGTTTAGTTGAATTGAGGGCCTTGAGTGCAGTTATTTAGAACTGAAACAGGGAAGCTTTGATTTGTTGCTTTTACTGATAGTTATAGTATATAAAATGATTTAAAATTATGGAAGTACTGTATTAAAGTTAAAAGAATGGTAGGTTGTCTGCAAATATGGTTGTTAGCTTGGTGTTTTTGTAGTGGGAGTTGGGGTATCTGAGCCTTTTGCCATATGTTGGAATTCTTTTCCTCCTGCTGGGATGATTCCCCCAGACCTGATATAAGGTTTGTGCCTAGTCTTATTGTAACTTGCTATGCTGTGTTCAATTGATATCCCTGGGAGGCCTGTTCTTTTCTGAAGAGAAACAGAGGAATACTGAATATGGGGGAGAGGGGAGGTGTGCAGGTGTTACGGAGAGGATCAGAGGGAAAGCAAACTGTTCAGGATATACTGTATGAGAGGAATAATAAATAAAAAAAACTTACAAACCCATACCTACATGTTACTTCCAACATTTATAGTAGATATTTGTTTTTCACAGTTGATTTCAACTTGTTGGCTGCTTTCAACAAATGAAAAAAGACTTATATAATTAACTACTATTTAAAACAATGGCCTTTCAATTTAAGTATGTTGTGAATCTGCATAAATGCATAATTTACATCAAGCATTTTAAAATGAACAATATTAGCATATAATAAATATAGCAAAATAAAATTTTTCTGATTATATTGCTGTTGTTGTTCCTGGGTGGTACTGCAATGTTATTCCAGGATTGTAATGGATAGTACATTGAAAATAAGTCACTTTACCTTCTGATGAACTATGAATGGTTTCTAATCATTGCCCATTATAAATAAAATTCATTGGTATTCACTATCCTTGACCGGAAGTTTTTCAGGTCTGAACTTTATTTTAGTTTACTTAAGTGCATATGAAGGAACTGACTATGCTGGCAATTTTCTTCCTGAATTGTCAGTCTTTAAGAAGTACATTGTGCTCATTTGATTCCTTTTAGCCTTGTGCTTTAGCCAACTGCAACTAACTATGCTTGATATTGGCTACAATCAGATATAGCTGGGTCTTTATCTATAAATCTAATCCAATCATTCTCAATATTGAATTGCTAGCCACATTATAGAGATGATTGTATCCACTTTGTTAAATTTTAACTTAGCTCTGATAATCAAACAATACTTGATTTTGAGACAAAAAAATAAGCTCTTCCAAAGCCAGAAGAGATTCATGCTTCTAAATCTCTCATACTTTCCCTAAACAGGCAGTATTTATTTTTCTGAGTTCACTTCAAAATAAATGCAGACAAATTTACTATGAATATTATCCATACATAATGTTTTCTTATGGTGTGAGAAAATCCTCAAATATGTGGTATCAAATGTGACAGTTTAATAACTGTTTACTCGCTTCTTATTTTGTTTATAATCAGTTAACTATTATTTTTCTTGGTTGCTATTAAGGAAGGATTCAAATATTAATTAAATGTTTTCAAAATTGTTATTATTATTAATATAATTATTTATATAAGAATTATAATGTTATATATAGTGATATAATCATTATGTATTTTATTTGCAATTACTGTAGTTTATTTTCACTAATTCAATGTTTCAGCACCATTTATAGCAAAACCTGAACAAAATGCTGATCAAATTAGTACATTGCACATTTACTTCAATAACAGGACTTCACATTATTCTCATTTTTCTTAAAGCATTGTGTTATTTCTGCTTCTGTGGTTTGTCCAAAAGTATTGTGCCTGTAGAAGGGTGTAAGCTGACACATAGTTATTTCTTGGACCCTGTATAGCTCAAGGAAAACTGGGAATTCCCGTAGGGCGTCAGCTCATTCAGAAGCAATGTGGTATGCCCACAGCATGTTATTGATGGAAACTTTCACAAGACCATGCATAAGTTTAAGAGGGATGTCGTACTCCTCAGCAATACTTTTCTCATAATCCCGTACTAACTAAAATATTAGTATTCAGTCTCAGTTCTTTTCTTTTTTCCTCTTTCTTTCTTTCTTTCTTTCTTTCTTTCTTTCTTTCTTTCTTTCTTTCTTTCTTTCTCTTTTTTGTAGTTTGGTTTTTCAAGACATGGCTTTTCTGTATAACAGCTCTAGCTGTCCTAGAACTTGCTCATGTAGATCAGTCTGGCCTTGAACTCACAGAGACCTGCCCACCTCTGCCCTCTGAGTGCCGGGATTAAAGGCCTACTCCACCATGCGGGATTCACAGTCTCAGCTGTTTATCATGACTTCCATGCTGTTTATAAGTCACATCTCTGCCCTTAATAACCTCAGTTCTTTCCTAAGACTTAAAAGAATGTAAACAGGAAAACACCCATGAATATAGAAACACAGTAGTTACTTTGAGTCCACAGAAGTTCTTATTTTATGAACACATATAATAAATGTAAATTAAAAGACAGAAGTTAAGAAAAATATTCAGAAACCCTTCAAATCCCCTCCTTAGGACTGGATCAATCTTGTGTAGATCTGGGTGGCCTTGAACTCACAAAGATCTGTCTACATCTTAATCCTGAGTCCTGGGATTAAAGGTGTGTGCCACCACCTCCTAACTTCTGGATGCTGGGATTAAAGGTGTGTGTTACCACTGCCTGATCTCTATAGTTTGAGGCTGATTTTGCTCTCTGAATCCTCAGGCAGACTTTACTAATGATAAACAGTGTATCACCACAACACGTAATGATAAACATTAAAGCATGGCGTAATTAGTGCAAGAAATGTGAAAAAGTGTCCATAGTCAAGAGTTCCATGTTGCATTCAAATATGTAATATTTACATAGTGCATGGAAAAATCTATTGTTGTAAATCATATGTTAAATCTTAAGTAATTCAGTTTATTTCAAAGCCATGAGGGAACTGTCCTGTAGAGAAATCCTGTAAAGGTGAAAAGCATGTGGCCAAGCAGTTTCAGTTGCATTCAAGTACAGGAAATCGCTCTCAGCAGAGAGAAGGCTTGTCAATGGGTGGGATGTTGGAGAGCCCTTGAATTGTTTCAGCGATTTTTCAAGACAAAATTGTTCTCAAAGAGGAAGTTTACAAAGCCAGGAGACATTTCTGACCGCTGGGGAACGAGCATAGGACAGAACCAAGCCCCTTGAATGTGGGTGTCTGTTAGGAGGCCCTGGCAGTCTATGGGGTCTCTGGCTGTGGAACCAGTATTTATCCCTAGTGCACAAATCGACTTTGGGAGTCCATGCCCCATGGAGGGATACTCTCACAGCCTGGATATACGGGGAGGGCCTAGGCATTGGGGGAGGGCCTAGGCATTGTCCCAAATGATGTGACAGACAGGCCTCACCTTCCCTGGGGAATGGATGAGTATAGGGCGAAATGCTGACCACACTTGGGGCTGGGACACAGGTAATGCCGACCACACCAGCTTGAGGCTAGCACAGGCTCCACTGACCACGCCCAATTGGGCATGGTCAGAGTGATGCAACAAGGTTTTAAATATCAGAAATGCATGCACTCGGCCCTCTCTTTCCCCTCTCTCACCTGGCTGAACCGACAAGCAGGCATCCAGTGTAAACCTGGTCACTGGTTCCGTTGCATGAGTACTGTCTTAATAAACTGTTATCAATCTAGTTCTTACTTGACATTGCATTTGGCTTTAGATGGGGGTTGGGATGGGGGTTTGGTGAGGGACATGGGAGGATGGGAGAGAGAGGAAACTGAGGTTGATATATAAAGTAAGATTGTTTCTAATTTAAATAAATATTTATTAAAGTATTTGGAAAGTTCGCACAGGAAAGAAAACTTAAGGCTATCTGGTGTCTTCGGTGATTCTAGTTATATTTAAATAAGTGCAGCAACTCACAATGAATGGAAATCTCATGGAAGTCAAGAATGTGGAAAAACGGTAAGTTGTTCCATTAACTTAAAGTAAACAAAAGGAGTCAGTTTAGCAGGAAATTCTGTGATAAAGTCTCTTCTGAAAGTCATTTAAAAAACTTGAAAGTTCATGAAAGATTTCATACGGAAATAAAAAACTTCGCCAGGTGTTGGTGGTGCACGCCTTTAATCCCAGCACTCGGGAGGCAGAGGCAGAAAATCTCTGTGAGTTCTAGGCAAGCCTAGTCTACAGAGAGAGTGCCAGGACAGGCTCCAAAGCTACACAGAAAAAAAAAAAAACCCTGTCTTGAAAAACAAACAAACAAACAAAAAAAAGATTTTAAAAATAAATAAGGAAATAAATAACCTACACAAATATGGTCAAAGCTAGAAAGTATTTATGTAACAACTCCTTTAAATTCACCCAAGAACTCAAAAATACAACTTTACAAATAAGGGAAACTTCTAGTTATACACATTCCTAGAACATGTGATGAATAGTAGCATAAAAACAAAGGGGTATATTAAATGCAGAGTTGATCAATGCATTTGTTGCCCTCACATTAATTTCAAGCCATGAAAAAAAAATCACAATAGAGATAATAAAAGTAGTGTGATATGAGAAATATGCAAAAGATTTCACAACTTTTTAAATTTAAATTAGAAAAAAAACTTATTTTACATCTCAATCCCAGTTCCCTCTCCCTCCAACCCCCCCAACTTGGTCCTACTCCCCATCCACTGACCAGAGTGATGCCTTCCATGGGAGATCATCAAAGTCTGTCACATCATTTGGGGAAGGGCCTAGGCTTGCCCCACCTCCTTCATGTATTTAGACTGAGAGAGTGTCCCTCCAGGGGGGAATGGGCTCCCAAAGTCCATCCGTGCACTGTGAATTGATGACTACCTTAAATGATACCCTAGAGCACAACAACTTTTAAGAGTGCACAGAGAATGATAGCAGTGCTATTCCATTCTGGAGAACTTACATGCAGGCACAAGGCCATTGGCTGAACCTCTAGCAAAGAAAAAAATATTCATACGTCAGGAGCTGGAGTAGGGGTTCAGCAGTTAGAAGTATTTGCTGCTCTTGAAAGGCACCCGGGTTAAATTCCCAGTTCCGTGTTGTGGGGCATAGCCACTGTAACTCCAGTTCCAGAGGATCCGATGCCCACTTTTGACTGCTTCAGGCAACAGGTATGCATGTGGAACACATACAAATATTCAGGCAAAACATTTATACCCATAAAGTAAAATAAATAAAAGTGAACAATTTTTAAATACACATCACTATACAATGTATAAACCAATTTTTGTAGAATTCTTTATTTTTTACTTTATTATCATTCCATGTATTTATTTAAAATCTTTTTTTTTTATTCTTTGAAAGGGTCTTGCATTTATACTGTGTACACTGGTCATATCGGTGCCTCGCTACCTCCCATCAACTTCCCCTAGTGCCCACCACACTATTTCCTTTTCAACTTCATACATGTTTGTTATTAATAATTCCCAATACCCACTTAGTGGCACCCATATCCAAATGAATAGATTGTAGCCAGATTAGGCATGGAAAACTTTTTAATGCTTCTTGTCTCCAAAGGAAACTGATGCTACCTACTTCAATGGACATCAGCTTACAAAACTCTCCCAATTCAGATGGGACTTCAGATTCCCTACCCAACATGTGCTAGAATTTTGACTGGCTTGGTCTTATGCAGTTGTTGTACACATCGACAACTGCAGCTGCTGTGTGCTAATGTGTACAACTTCCATATCATGTCCAGGCATTGGCATATCCCAGCTCTCTCCTCATCCATGCCTCTTCCATGAAGTTTTCTGAGCTTTGAGTAATGGGAGGTTGATGTACATGACCAACCTGCAGAAGAATTGTCATCCTACCGTTACTCAGAGTACCTCTTTCACTTCCCGAGCTCCAAATAACTAGCCCTCCTGTGCCTGGATTTCAAGTTCCTTGATGTATATGACTAATAGCATGGAAAAGGGATAGCAAAGATGATGCAATTATATTAACGGTAAATATCTTCTTGCTCTGAAAACCACCTGATCAAATGCATAAGACTAATAAAATATAGACCTTTTAAAACTATGAATAATGCATTTATGAAGTATTTTTCCCATAAAGCAATAAAGCTATACATTTTCTACCATCAAGATAAGATAGTATTGCAAGTATTTTGTTGACATTAATATCAAATTAGCTATTTTCATACATCTATGTATTTTCAGAATTTTGCTGACTCTCTTGAGAGAGGGCTATGGATTTGTCACATGAATACCTCTTTCATTCTTTGGGTGCCATTTTCCTCTCTGTGTTAAAAGGGGGAACCCTGAGCTATGGAAAAGCTGAAGTCTTATGAAACAACACAAACTGGTCTCAGCATTTTCCCTAAGTCCTCAGTGGCAAGGCTGTAGAGCAGACTTCACTAAGCTTCATATTGTAATTTTGTAACCCATGACCTTAGAACTCAAGGGGCCCAACCAAATTCCCTTAAGCTGAAACAAGATGAAAATGCAAAACAGTGGAAGAAAACATGTAAGATTTGCATATTAGAAAATTTGAGTTTGGCTTCTTTTCTAAATCATCTGCTGAACATTCCAGCCCATGGTGTGGACAAACATGCTAACAAAGACTGTAGAGGGAATTGCAGAAAACTTAACAAGAAAATGTGCAGATTAGATGCTAAACAGGAAATGTTCAGCTTGTTGTACTGTCAAGAGATTTCAGAACCAGCAGAACAAAGGGAAGAAAGAATTTAACAGCACATTGTAGCACACACGGGGACCTGGTCAGCCTATGACAAGCAGTCCTATTAGACATCGAACTCTCTCTGAACATGGACCCTGTCCTGCATAGCTTTGCCACTATTGTCATAGTTGCAGAGTTCATTTTTGGGAATCTGAGCAATGGATTTATAGTGCTGTCAAGCTTCTTGGGCTGCATCACTAAACAAAAGCTTTCCTCAATGGATAAAATACTTCTTACACTGGCGATCTCAAGAATTACTCTTATCTGGGAAATATATATTTGGTTTAATACTCTATGTGATCCATCTTTATCTGTGATTGGAATAGAAATACAAATTCTTTATTTTAGCTGGATGCTTTCTAGCCACTTCAGTCTCTGGCTCGCCACGGCCCTCAGCATCTTTTATTTATTCAGGATAGCTAACTTTTCCAGGCAGATCTTTCTCTACTTGAAATGGAGACTTAAGAAACTGATTGTGGGGGTACTGCTGGGAAGCTTCCCCTTCTTGCTTGCAAATCTGATGCAAACAAGCATCACTCTTGAAGAGAGGATCCATCAATATGGAGGAAACACAACTGTGAGTTTAAAGGGTATGCGATTTGCTGTGTTTTCAGAGCTGACTTTATTCAACATGACTTTGTTCTCTGTGACACCATTTTCATTGGCTTTGATGTCCTTTCTCCTGCTATTATTCTCTTTGTGGACACATCTGCAGAAGATGCAGCTCAATTTCAGAGGACACAGAGACCCCAGTTCCAAGGCACACACAAATGCCATGAAAATTATGGTCTCCTTCCTCCTTCTCTATGCCACTTACTTTCTGTCCCTTCTGATAGCATGGATTGCTGAGAAGCATCATAATGAACCTGTTCACATTATTTGTATGATAACTGGACTCATGTATCCTTCAGCTCACTCATTAATTCTGATTCTAGGAAACTCCAAATTAAAGCAGACTTCTCTTTTGATGCTGAAGACTCTGGGATGCAGACTGAAAGGACAGACTATCCCAACTACAGGAGGCAGCCAGGCGACATACTGTCATGTGTTCTAGATAGCAAAGAAATCTAGAAGGATGTAGTTTCAGGACATTTTATTTCTTCCTTTTGCTTCTTGCATTATGAAAGTTATAATTTTTAAAAAGATTATATAGAAATTTCTTTATCTAAAAACATTAAATATACGTGATTACTGTTATTATGTGTAATATTGACATTTTGAAATGCTTTGAAGAAATCATTAATAGATTTAATCCTCATTAAGTAGTATCAATAACTAATTTTTAAATTGTAAACACCCAATTACTCCCTGAGACACTAACTATAAACCTCCACCTTCAGGCTCTTAGTGACAATTTTAAACTATTCATTAGGTTGGGCATTTGAGGTAATCACTTGATTGTACCATGAATCTGTTCTTACTTTGTTAATGAAAGTTATCTACAGCAGGTATTTAGCACTGAAATAAGGAAGTCTTTATTTTTTATATTTTACTGATAATGGTAATTCATGAACAGTAATTAAAAAGGCTAATGCAGTTAACTACCATATAAAACCATGACCTTTCTTTTTAATTATACATACATGTATATAAATGCATATTTTACTCGAGAGGTTAATAATATGTAGCAAAATATAGCTGTTATAATTTTAGTTAGAATTTTGATTATGGATAGATTTACCCAGGGAAGCCTGATACCAGTATCCTTTGAAGTGCACCATTTTACCAACTTTCTGCTCATCCAATCTCATGTCTGTTTTTAACAACTATGCATAGTTCTGTTTTCTATAGTTTTGGATATATTTAGTAACAGAATGAGGACTTGTAAAGTGTCTCAGACTATACTGTTGATTAAGTTTTATTAATTTTATGGAATAGCTGTGTTATATTTGTTTTGTTTGGGTTGTTTTGATGCTCTTCCTATTTGGTATTGGTGAATAGAATTCCTGAGTACTATTTGATATACTGCTTTTAATAAAATCATTTGACCTGTTAATGAACTATGAAGGGTTTCTAATTTTTGGCCATTGTAAATAACACTGTTATTAATATCTGTATAGGTGTAATTTTCTCATTCAGGGTTTATGATTTTATAATTTATAAATCTGCCCATTATTTAGTTAGGTTCATTGTTTTGTTTGAATTACCAAATTTGAACTGCTTATTTTAAGGTCTGAGAAATTTCCTTACATCAAATGTATTTTAGTAAATATTTTCTTTCCACATGTGGATTACCAGTTAATTTTCCTTATGGGGTCTTTCAAAGATAAGAATTGACATTTAAATTGTTCTGTGTGAGTGTGTGCCCACTTGTGTTCATCTGTGTGACTGTGGGTGCACACATGCCATGGCTCATGTGTGGAAGACAGAATACAACCTTGGGTGTCTGTCTTTGTCTTCTGTCTATTTAAAGCTGAGTCTTTTTGTTCACCACTGCGTTTTCTAGACCAGCCAAACCAAGACTTTATAGGATTTGTCCTTTGTCTGCCTCCCATTTCACTATCAGAATATAGAAAATAAGGATACATTCTGCCCTATCCAGCTTTTCCAGAGAATCTTAGGATCTGAACTAAGGTCTTCATAGGTGTGTGTTAAACACATCGTCAAATGAGTCATCATTGAGTCCTGCTGTGGAAAAATATTTCTGTACTCTGTGAATATACATTACTGTCACTAGCTAATAAGCTGACAGGCCCATAGCAATCAGGAAGTTTGGGCCTGACAGCCAGAGACAGAGAACTCTGGGGAAAAGGTGGACTCAGGAGTCCAGTAGACACAGAGGGAGCAGGAGATGAACATGCCATGTTAGTAAAGGAACTGTCGTGGCAGAACATAAATAAGGAATGTGGTTGACCTTAAAATTTAAGAGCTAATGAATAATAAGCCTGATCGACTGATCAAGCGTTAACAACTAATGTAAGTCTCAGAGTAGTTGTTTGGAAGTGATGCCAGGATGGGAAAACTCCAGCTACAGGGCTCCATTTTTTAAAACTCTATCCAATGATCTATTTTATTTAGTTAAGTGCTTTTACTGTGGAGTTTATGAAGTTTTTACATTTTCAAAGATGAAGATCACCTGCTCTAGTTGCTTTTTACAGCATAACATTTATTTTGATTGTTTTTTCTCTTTTATCTGTGCATGGCATTTTACAAAATGTTGGCTTTCATATTGCCCACATATGTGCCCCCTTTTCTGCCTTTCCCTTCTTCCAACCACAGTAATCCCAGTCTTTCCAAATCCACATTTGCCTAGAGAGTGATGTTACCTCTATGCACATGAGCTTGAAACACATGCACACACACACACACACACACACACACACACACACACACACACGAGAGAGAGAGATACCTGTGGGGAACTGGGAGTCCCACCTTGGAATCAGTTCCAGAGCAGACAAACAATAATGAAAGTACTGCTCAATTTGATGAAAAGTTTCAGCAAATTGTAGAAATCCGTGTCTATTAATCCATTAAGTGATAAGTGGTCAAGAAATGAATGAGAAGAATTTTAAAATTAAACAGTGAGAAATTAATAATTAGTCTAAAGCTGTAGAAAACATTAGAAAAGTAATTACTTGATTTCTTCATTTAAAGTCAATATACACTATTCTATATAAACTTTCCTATTGATACCATGTTAGTATGCATTGAAAAAGAAAGCAGAAGAAATTTAAGAGCTTGTTAAGTGTCCCATAATTAGAAAATAAAAATAATTGAATTGTGAGCATAGACAATTTGATTCCCAATCTTGTGTTACCATTTTATTAGTACAGTGTGCACTCAGGTGTTTGTGCCTCGTCATCTTGTATGTACACCCTCCTTACATTTCAAATCATCTCCTACATGCTACAGAAAATACATCTGGATATCAGGACAGCATTAGTAGGTATCATGCTGCAGTGTTCAAGGAGCAATGATGGAGAAATTCCAAATATACCCAGTGATAATGAAAATATTTTCTGTTTTTACTTTTTATTTGCTGATGTTTCAGTTTGCAGATAAACACCTTACTGATAAAGAGGACCAACTGTATTAATTAAAGAAGAATCTAATTGACATAGAAAACTAAGAGGGAAAACTGAGTGTAAAACCAAAGGATTCTGCTTAAAATTAGGTACATAAACATAGACACGCACAAACATGAAGAATGTAGATAATATCTGAAATACAATACAACATAGTAAAAAAATTGTAGCCGGCCATTGGTGGTGCACATCTTTAATCCCAGCACTCGGGAGGCAGAGGCAGGAAGATCTCTGTGAGTTCGAGGCCAGCCTGGTCTCCAGAGAGAGTGCCGGGATAGGCTCTACAGCGAAATCCTGTCTCGAAAAAACAACAACAACAAAAAATTGTAAGTATATAAGGGTAGTTTTTTTTTCAATGAAGCTACAAATACCAGGTAGACTGTGCTTGGCAGACAGTGTGGGCAGCTCCTTTACTCAGGTTCCTGTTATGTGTTGGACCATGGCACCCAAATATCAGCTGCTTTTTCAAAAAGCTCCTCAAATAGCTTGATACACGTTATTCACCTCTGTCAAGAAATCAGTATGTGAGCAGCTGACTCCGCATGCAGAGGGGATTTACCACCATATCAACACTGTGAATTTTCCAGAAGTTTGTGTTGGGTCAGCTGGGTGGGCCCTGATATGTGGTCTTCAAAAGAGTATTGTTTTTAAATTGGGATTTGCATGTGTGTGTGCGGGGGGGGGGGGGGGGGGGGGGATCACATGTATCTGTGTAGGTTTTCATTTGGTACCCTTCCTTAGACTCAAGCATGATGTTTGTTTATTTATTTTTCATGTCTACTATATCTTCATACTGTAGTCATCTTTGCTGCCTGTTAATCCTAACCTCACTTGTTACCCTATATAACATTGGCCAGCAGGTTATTCTTCAGTGTCAGGGTCATAAAAGGAAGGGTAGAAGATGATAAGATAAAAAATATAAGAAATCTAGGGTCAAAAAGTCTTGCACAAACTATGTCTCAAGTCAAGCAAGTTTATTGAGAGCATCTTATACACAATTTTTCCAGAATGTTAAAATGGAACAAGTTTAGCAAAAAAAAAAAAAAAAAAAAAAAAACTATGACACAACAGGACAAGTCAGCAGGAGCCAACCAAGCAATGCTGCATTTGGGGAACACATGGTCTTTCAAGGGTGCAGAGGCCATGCACATGCAACCTTGGGACTAATCATAGTCCTTCAGTGTGAGGAGAGTTGGATCTTTAGGATCCAAAGCTCCAGTCTCCCAGATTCCAAGTCCCAGGGCCATTACTGACTCTGCCAGGCATGTATTTGGCTTTAGAGAAGGGGCTGTGTTCCTTCTCAGTTCTTCAGAACTGCAGGGAAAGCTTAAGATTGGTGTAGCCATCAACATTTTATGTTCAATAATTCTTTATGTTTTCTGGTCAAATTTTTGTGTAATTTGTTTTCTGGTTAAATTAGAATTTAATGGTTTTGAATGTTTGGTTAAATCTTTTCCTGTGCTAATATAAGTGGTATATAACACATTGTCACTGAAAGACACTAAAAAATATAGGGACATTGTGCTTGATGTTGAAGTATAGAATTTTTCATGCAAATATGAGAATAAGAAAGCTTTGTAGTAGAGCTATATATTGTAGCAAAATAGGTAGTGATAAGCAGAAAAATTAATAACAAGGCTTATTTTGTGTTCATAATGCTTTACTTAATTAAAAACACAATAACATCCACAAAAATTGATTAGTTTTTAATAAGATATACTAATGTCCAGCAAGATTGTCAAAAATGTTAAATACAGCTATCTAATATCAATAAATATTCAGAAAATGAAATTTTCAAGTACTCTTTGTAATATTATCAGGGAAGATTATAGATAACCTAGGGAATTCATTTTTCAGACTTTTTAAACTATATTAGACATCATTAAATGATGATCTGAACAATTTGAAACATAAATCTTGTTATTGAGGAGACAGGTTCAGTTTCTTAACAGACGTTTGATTTTAGACTCTGTGTCCAATGATAGTACAATAAAATTCACAATGAGTTCAGAAATATCTACAGAATTCCTGAAATTATAATTAAACAACAAACATGCAAGTATTAGGTCAGGAAGTAATGTGTGAAAGCAATGCATCAATGGTGTGCTTTGATAAATCTCACAGAATGACAGCTCTCACTGGGACAAAGGAGCTGCAAGTTTCCATGACTCTTCTCATTTGGAAAATTACAGGGTATGATACCTCATGCCTCAGTTTATTATTTACTACATTACTCATAATATAATAAACTGATACTTACACATTAGTTTTATATTACTTATAATTACAGCAGGGACAAACAAAATGTGTAAGAGAAGGTGAGAGACTGTGTCTGTCTATGTTTATGGCATGCAAACAACAAAGCTGAAAGTATTAGCTTTCAACACTCAGGGTTTATTAAGTTGTTAAGCATAGTGAGAAGCTTAATAAAAGAAAAAACTACAGAATTGACAAATTATTCTTCATAAATCAATTTTATCAGGTATATTCTTTGTACATAGTGCCAGCTTACATGGGATTATTTCTTTCAAATATATCATCTCAAAATAGCTAACTTCCATCTATCAATTTAAATATTTCCTACATGGTTCAATTACTAGGGTTTAAAATTTTACTAGCTGATATCTGTACTTGAATAGCCAAATCATGTGGTTGTGAGAAGATAAATGTCCATAAATCCTTAAAAGAGAATATGCTTTCATTTGCATGCTAACATGAGAATTGAGGTTCTACTCAAGTATCTGCTACCAAAGATTGCAGCCTGGCTAGATCATGCAATAAAGGAATATATGTGATCTCATTTGTAATTTTCTTTCTTTGATGGGTCTTTATGTTATTTGGGTACCAGATGACTATGGCCCTGTAAAAGAAATTGGTCAATGTATCTTCTGTTCTTGTTTTGTAGAATAACTTGAGGAGTACTAGTATTCACTCTTCTTTGAGAGTCTGGCCCTGGGCTTTCGGGGCTGGAAGACTTTTAGTTACTGCTATTTCAACATGGGTTATAGTTCTGTTTGAACTGCTTATCTGATTTTGATTTAACTTTGGTAAGTGGTATGTATCAAAAAAATTATTCATTTATTTTAGATTTTCCAATTTGGTTGAGTACAGGTTTTTAAAGTATACTTTTATGATTCTATGGATTTCTTCAGTATTTGTTGTTATGTCTGCCCTTTCACCTCTAATTTTGTTAATTTGGATATTCTCTCTCCTTCTTAGTCAATTTGGATAAGGATTTGTCAATCTTATTGATTTTTTTCAAAGAACAAATTCTTTGTTCCATTGATGTTTCTTTTCATTTTTTGTTTATTTTATTTTATCAATTCAATCTTGAGTTTGATAATTTCTTGCCATCTTCTCCTTTTGAGTGTGATTTTTTCCTTTTGTTCTAGAGCTCGTAGGTATACTGTTAAGTTACTAGTGTGAGATCACTCCTAATTTTTATGTAGGCATTTAGTGTTATGAATTTGTCTCTTAGAACTTCCTTCATTGTGTCCCATAAGTTTGACTATGTTACATATTCATTTTTATTAAAGTCTAGAAAGTCTTTAATTTCCTTCTTCATTTCTGTCTTGACTCAGTTAATAGAGAGTTACCCTGTTTCCATTAGTTTGTAAACTTTATGATGTTTCTGTTTTTATTGAAATCCAGCTTTAATCTCAATGATCAGACTTTTTAAGATTTATTTTTATTTATTATGTATACAGTGTTCTGCCTGCATGTATCCTTGCAGCCTAGAAGAAGTTACTGGATCTCATTACAGATGGTTGTGAGCCACCATGTGGCTCTTCCATGGACCTAGAACTACACCCTCTTCCCCCACCAATGATCATTCTCAGCAGAAAACATATAAGGAAGAAACTATACTCCCAGGCCCCCCAGTTTCTGTATCCCTTTAGTGTTCGGAGATTGACTGTCCTTCACTGTGAGCCAATGAACTGTCCAGTCTGCTAAATGGTTAGACTCTCATGTCTTTCTGTCTCCTGTCTCTTTAAGATGCCTCAAAAATCAACAAAACCCAGTATAACTTCTATTACAAATGGACATAATAATAAAATGACACCCAATGGTTAATTGCTATACCCACAGATCAGAATATCTGTAAAAGCTCATCAGAAATGCTTCTCCTTATAGTAGACAGATAATTTTTCTCTGCTTATACTTTTCAGTTAAAACCTACAATAAAATTATGATTATATTTTACCTCTAATAAGTTAAAATATTTATGCATATTAATATTTTTACATGAAACACTGGCAATTTTTCCTTAGTGTATGTAGTCTATATTAAACAATGTCAAATAAATACCCACACATTTGTTTGCATTAGTGAAATTTAACACCTTCCAATTCTCCAAACCAGAAAAAATAGCTGATTTATATTTTTAAAGCACTGTGAGAAATTTAAATTCCTCCTTTTGAAAGTGGGTTTTTTTTTTTGAGAAAGTGTTTCTCTGTGTAGCTCTGGCTGTCCTGGGACTCATTCTTTAGACAGGGGTAGGCTTGAACTCACAGAGATCTGCCTACTTCTGCTTCCCTGACTGCAGGGATTAAAGGTGTGCGCCACCATCACCCAGCTATTTTTTTTTAATACAATATATTCTGGTTACAGTTTTCCCTCCCTCAACTACTCTCAGATCCTCTCCACCTCCCCACCCACCCAAATCCAGAACTTTTCTTGTTCTTTCTTAGTAGAAAACAAACAGATATCTAAAAAGAAGAAAAAATGATAAAATAAAAACAAATTATCCTCATAGACTTCATTTAAAGATCTTTTCACAAAGTGGCTAGTTCCTAAATATTCCTGCACACTGAAACTATTACTAAAGCCCCTATTTCAGATTTAATTCCTAGTGTGTGTGTTATAAATCACTAGTGAAATGGAGCCATCAGGTGATCTGCACATGACTCCCATCTGTCAAGTTTGATATTTAAAGCAAATTATGTGTATCACATTTTAAATTATATCATCTGGCATGCAAGCTAAACTCACATATTATATGACAAACAGGAAAAAAACTTGCAAAACATACAGGAGAGCATGTCTTAGTTTACATGCCAGCAAGTAAATATTCAACTTCTACCCATCGCCAGGTTGAAATAATTCCTTCCTGTGGAAAGGTAATGTCATATTTTATTGTGCAGTGTTTGGAGATTGAGAGTAGTTTTCACAAATGCTTCATTAAATTTATCCTTTAGTGTACCCACTACCTTTCTTTTGCAACTGGTCACAGATTAGGCAAGAGCTTTGGTCCAAGTTTAAATTTTAGGGCGTGATAGGGAGGTTAGATCAGAGGTGAAGTCACAGCCAGTGGTACTAGGCATGGATTTCTTTTCTCTGACATTGGCATATCATCTCCACCCTGAAAAACAAAAACAAAAATATGTTACATCATAAGATTAAAGAAACAAACAAAGTATTCTGTGTTCCAATAGTATCTGTATCACAAAAACAATTGTGTCATCTTTCTTTTCTGGGTGAAAAATGTTAAAATTACCTATGTAGAGCAAACACAGTTGCTGAGACTACAGAAGGACAGATGTCAAAAGGTTTAGTTACTGCCTAAGTAACCATATTCCATATAAAAAGCCAGGCATGGCTGTATGTGCCTGTAACCCTCACACCGAGAGAATTCAGGCAGATTCTGAGAAATGGCTGGTCGGATAGCCTAGCCAAAACAGCAAGCCTTGGGTGCAGGAAGAGAGCCGCCTTAAAGGAATAAAGTGGACAGTGACAGAAGATGGCATCCAATATCCTTCTCAGGTCTGTATTAGCATACACACACCAACACACACACACACACACACACACACACACACACACACACACTCACAATAACAAAGTAACTCAAACTTCCAGAATGCATAGACACAAGATGACATTCTAGGGACAAAGCAACCAACAAAGCAACCAACAGTTTTATTAAAACTATCCCAAACTCTAAAGATACTATAACTTCCAGTTTTGTGCTTAAACAGATTGTTTTCCTTAACTGTTCTGTTGCTATTAAATTAGGGGGGAAACAAATACGGATTTTTGGCTCATGGTATAAAAGGTATAGTTCATGATCTACTGACTCCATTGCTATGGACCAAAAACAAGAATGAATTTATGGCAGGAAGCATGTGGTGAGGACAAAGAGCTCACTTCACAAAAGACATGAAAAGAAGTGTAAAGTGTTGGGGGACAAGATATACAGTCTTCCAATATAGCCCATACTATAGAAATGTTTACCTCTTCCCAAAATAATGTCATCATCTGGGGACTATGCATTAAAACACACAAACCACAAGGTAGACTTTCATATTCAAGACCTCATTTTTCCACAAGTAGGCAAAAGACTCATCAGCATTTCATACCCTGAAAAGCATTTAGTACATATTCAAGAATCATCATTTAAGGCTGTAGCATATATATGAATTTTTTTACACAATTGCTTAACCACTAAAACAGTACTAATAATGAGGCTAAAGCATAATATGTGTAATATGTGTTAAAAAGCAGAATATGTAAAATAGGCAAAAACAGGGGTTTTGTTCAAAGTAAAAGTAGAGTTACTAGTAGGCATAGTAGTAGTACTAGTAGTAGGGTGTGTGTGTGTGTGTGTGTGTGTGTGTGTGTGTGTGTGTGTGTGTTTGTGATCCATTGCTCAACATTTGGAAATAATGCAATCTTATTAGGTAGCATGGTTAGTTGAAAGATTTCCAAGTGATTTTGATTTTGTAATGCTGATTGCATAAAATCAAGTAACAGGTTATCTGCACAGACAAGGGAAGAAATGAAAAATGCAAATTAGCCCATCTTTATTTGCATTCTAGCACACTGTAATTCAGTGGCTCCTTATGGACTGAAAGAAGTTCAGTCAAGCTGGAAGGAAAATGCAAAATTTTCATGCTAAAATGCAGAAGTAAGTCACAAGTAAATCTTCATTTTTCAGTTTTAACTTTGTACATGTCCTTTTTTAAAATATATAATCTCTCTGAATTTTAGAATAATCCACTAAGAACTATTCACCATTTGAAACTGATTTGGGGGCCACCTAAAGAATGGCTACTATTCTACAGAGCATACTGAATATCATTTTCATTATTGAGTTCTTTATTGGAAATTTGGGAAATGGATTCATAGCACTGGTAAACTGCGTGAACTCTGTAAAGAGAAGAAAGATTCCATCAGTGGATAAGATCCTCACTGCTCTGGCAATCTCCAGATTCTCTGCAGTGTGGGTTCTATTTCTAGACTGGTTGGTGTTTTTAAAATTCTCACCCTTATCAATTACTAGAAATACACTAAGAATGATACAGATTGCCTGGAATATAAGCAATCATTTCAGCGTCTGGCTTACTACTAGTCTCAGCATCTTTTATTTTCTCAAGATAGCCATTTTTTCTAATGCTATTTTCCTCTACCTAAAGTGGAAAATTAAGAGGGTGGTTTTGATGGCATTGCTGTTATCACTGGTCCTTTTGTTTTTGAATATGTTTCTAGTTATCAAACATATTGATGCCTGGATTGATGGATACAAAGTAAACACATCTAACAGTTTGAGTCCAAGTTTTGTAGAATTTCCCAGGCTTATTTTATTGCCAAGTTTAATGTTCACTTTGATACCCTTTGGGGTATCCTTGACAGCTTTCCTCCTCCTAATCATCTCTCTTTGGAAACACATAAGGAAGATGCAGTTTTTCACCAAAGGATGCAAAGATATCAGAATCTGGGCACACATCACAGCCTTGCAGACTGTGGTTGTCTTCCTCCTATTTTACATGGCATTCTTTCTGTCTCTAGCTCTAGAATTTTGGATGTTTGATATGGAGAGAAGGGAGACTCTTCTGCTTGCAAGGGTCAGTATAACGATTTTTCCTTCCATACACTCATGTGTCTTCATTCTGGGACACAGTAAGCTGAGACAGGACTTGTTTTCAGTATTGCGGTGGCTGAGGTATTGGTGCAAGCAAGTGGGAACCTTGGATCCATAGATCCTCTTTGTGCCACTATAACTCTTCTAGAGAAGAGGTTTATAAGAAATTATTAAATTTCTAAATTTGTGCTTTTCATATATTTTTAACTTTCTGAATTTTATTGTAATTTGTTCAGATGGGGTTATCCAAACATACTTCAAACTTAGGGTAACATGCCCGAGTTACTTATTAATAAACAATCTTGGAACTATTTTGTCATATATCCCATTTTAAGATTTACAACTGCAATATATTTCTGCAGTGAGTTACAGTTACTAAAAAATAGTAAAACCTCCAAGTGTGTCTTCCTATACTTCATTTTTTAACTTGATTCTCTTGTCTTTTTATAGGTATATATTATATCACTTGCATATGATTGTTTATAATGTTTATTTTATTTATTGTTTCCAATTATTTACTATTTTTTACAGAAGTTGGCTGTATAATAAAATTGCTCAAGATTTAAAATGTAAGGTAACTGTGATAATTATCACCTCTGTCCATTACAAAGTTTTTTTTTCCAGACTTCCCAATATGTGTAAGACTGACTTTCTGTTTGACACAAACACTTGTTAAATTGATATGCATATATTTTATAGTAAAATATCTGTTTAAGGTTACCAAATGACTATTTTTTATTTTCTAGGATAATTGTGTATTCCACTCTGATGAAATGCAGTAATAAATGTTAACAGTTGTACACAAATGCATTCCTTCATGTATGCTGTCTATATTAACCAAATAAAAAGTCACATAAATATTCACATGTTTATATTAGCATTAATTTGACACCATCAGAAGCAAACTGAAATTCAGAAACTGTATAAAAAATTATGACAAGTAATATTTACAAGGAAAACAATTCAAACTTAATTGCTTGAGTAATATTTTCCCCTCAAAACTTCAGTACTGAAAAAGAACTGATTCCTATTTTCAAATTCCTTAGAGTGTAACCATAACTATCCACACAGAAATTTTTATAAGCAATTAAATTAATATCTTTTTAATATAAAAAATAGCATTCATTGTAGTCCAACATTTCACTCCGGCCCACCAGTTTCCAAATAACCAACACAGAGACTTAATACTATTTATAAATGCTCAGCTGATAGCTCAGGCTTATTACTAGCTAACACATTTTAAGTTAACCCATATTCCTTAATTATGCTCTGCCACATTGAGGTACCTTTATTAGAATTGCATGTTCACCTCCTGCTCCCTCTGTACCTGGCCTGTGACTCTAGACCCTGCCTTTCTCCTTCCCAGTATCCTTAGCTTAATCACCTTACCTATACTTCCTGCCAATCAGCATTTTATTAACCAATTCTAGTGACAGATCTTTACACAAGAGGTTTATTCCACAGCAGTTCATGAATTGGTAATGTGGTTTAATTGAAAGAGTTCTACCTTAGCATGCATGAAGTCTGACCTCCTGAGACTGCTCATGAAATTTTCTTAGTTAGGGTTTCTATTGCTATGATAGAACACCATGACCAAAAAACTTTGGGAGCAAAGGGTTTATTTTATTTTGGCTTGCACTTCTTATCACTGTTCATCAATGAAGGAAGTTAGAGCAAGAACTCAAGAAGGGCACAAATCTGGAGGCAGGGGCTAATGCAGAAGCCATGAGAGTGCTACATACCAGCTTACTGGCCATGGCTTGCTCAACTTGCTTTCTCATAGAACTCAGGACCACTAGGTTAGAGATGGCACCACCTGCAAAAAAAAACTGGGCCTTTCCAATCAGTCACTAAGAATTAGGAAAATGCCTGACAGGCTTGCCCAATCCAATCTCACAGAGGCATTTCCTTAATTAAAATTTCCTCCTCTCAGACGGATTTTGCTTGTATCAAGTTAACATAAAATTATCCAGCATACCCAGTACTGCATAAAACCAGCCACAATGGCACATGCTGGTAATCCTAGCACTTCAGAGAGAGAGGCGGAGAATTGAGAGTTCAAAGTCATCCTGGGCTATATAGCTAGTGAAAGGCCCGACTAAGCAATAAGAAATATGGTCTTAAACATTACATGAAACAAACACTAAAAGCCAAACAGAAAACAAAAAGAGACCAGGGCCATGTATAACAAGCTTATCTTCACATAAAGTATTACTATTGGATTTGTTTAAATCCATATACTCACTCATATACAAATTTTATACATAGAGCAAAGGTTTACCAGCCTATAATCCTCTTCCCCAAAGAAACTAGGAATCATGAAGGACTCTAAGGGATAAATAGACCCCAGGAATGAGAAGTGGCATGAACTCTGGAGCTAATTGGGGGCATGAGGGTAGGGGAGTGGGTGCTGCTACAATAAGAGCACAAGAAGAGGAGTAGAGGAGAGGAAATGGAGGAGCAGAGATATTGAGTAGGGGGAAGAATAGAGGACAGGGAGCAGGATGAGAGATACCATACTAGAGGGAGCCACTATAAGTCTGAGAAGGGATCTGGAACTAGGGAGATCTCCAGAGACCTACAAGGATGACACGAGCTGACAATCCAGGCAATGGTGGAGAGGATAACCTAAACGCCCTTCCCCTAAAATGAGACTGATGACTACTCTTTATGCCATCCTAGAGCCCTCATCCAGTGGCTGATGGAGGCAGAGACAGACATCCACAGAAATACACTGAGCTGAAATCTGGAACCTAGTTGAAGAGAGGGAGGAATGAATATCGAAGGGGTCTGTACCAGGTTGGAGAAACCCACAGAAACAGTTGGCCTGGACAAGGGAAAGCACATCGACCCCAGACGCTATCTGGGAGGCTAGTACAAGACTAATCCAGCCCCCTGAACATGGATGCCAATAAGGAGGCCTCTGCACTCCAGGGAGCCTCTGGAAGTGGACTAGCATTTTTCCCTGGTGTAAGAAGGGACTTTGAGAGCTCATCCCATGTGAAGGGATACACTCTGGCTCTGGACACATGGGGAAGGGCCTAGGCCCAGCACAAGAAGATTTGGTGGACTTTGCAGAGCCCCTGTTGAGGGCCCTACCCTGCCTGGGGAGTGGTGGGTGGATGGGTTGGGGGATAGGTTGGAGGTGGAGGAGGAGGGATGGGAGTAAGGGGAGGGAGAGGGAGAAGGGACTTACATGTGAAACAAGCCTGTTCCCTAACTTGAATGAATAAAAAAATATAAAAAAAAAACAAAAAAAAAGAAAAGAAAAATTTCATTAATATACTTAAGGGTGTTGGAAAAGAAATGAAACTATGAGTAACAGCTACAAATAGATAATCAAAATAATCTATAAAAATGTCAGAAATACATATAATTATGTGTGAGTATTAAATCTTAAGTTGCAATTAATAGGTTTTCTTCAATAAGACAAGGTGATTATTTCAGTCATCTTAGCAGCTGTACAAGAATCTATACTCTTTAAATTTAACTTCTTTATTGATTTTTTGGGAGATTCACATCATACACCCCAATTCTACTCGCCTCCTGGTCCCCCATATCTTCTCATTACACCTGAAGCACCCCCCAACAAAATGAAATTAAAGAAAAAAATCAAAACAAATGAAATAAAGCAAGCAAGCAAACAAACAAGAATAAAGAAACAACAACAAAAAAAACAACAACAATAAAACTTTCCACTTCTACTTCCCCACCTCTACAATTCCTCTTCATTCATCCTGGTGGCATTGGGGGCCTCAGTGTGCTATTTATTATATCCTTTTGTCCAATCAGCAAATATTCCTTGCAGTGATTCACTGGTCTGGTTCAAGGCCAGTGACGATGGTGTACCAGGATCAACTCATGTTTTAATTATTGTCTTTGGCCCTAACGCCCCACAGTCAGTGCCCCACTAGCCACTCCAGCCACTACGTGGAGAGACTTCTGGTCCAGCATCCCTGGCTCTGGAGTGGTTGTGATACGTAGGTTTAAACTAAGTCTTTATCCTTCTATTTACCAACAATGACTCAGACGTCATTTATGGAGGTGAAAATCTGATAGATCACAGAAGTTGAAAAGCAACCTGCTGACTTTGATTTTTGGCTGAAGAGCCAGCAAGACATGTCTCTTCAGTCCTCCCCAAACCAAAAAGAGCACCCAAACCCAAGTCCCTGCCCTTTCCTTCCTGTGTGTCATCTCTATCCAACTTGCTGGTTTCTCTATGGCTAATTCAGCTCAGCTAGTTGCTGGCTCCATGCCCTGATTCAAGGTAAACTTTAGTGACAGTCTTAGAGTGTAACATTGGGATCAAATATCCCACAACATAAAGTTTCTTGGGGTTGCATTGGCAGTCCTGAACTCAGGTTGTAGACCCACTAACTTTGAAGTCAAGATCTGCCTGCCTCTGCCTCATGAGCGCTGGGATTAAAGGTGCGTGTCACCACCACCACTTGCAATTAGTAGTTTGTTCCCAGTTCCTACATCATTTTACACAAAGGAATTTTGCATCCACTGGTACTGGTGCTCTTGAAGGAGGATTGTGGGAAAAAAATCTGTGTTTCTGTTTGAAGTAGCTATACTCTACTATGAACAAGTCTATTCATGGGAATAGAAAATAATCAAGTTTCTTACTATATAAATATGCATAGAATAAAATAGCTTTGAGAGAAACATAGGAATTACTGATGGTTATTATGTTAATGTTATGGAAGGTAAGGAGATCTTATCTATTTCCCCTTCCCAGGGGATCCATGTATGTCTCTCTTAGGGTTCTCTTTGTTATCTAGATTCTCTGGGGTTATGGACAATAGGCTGGTTATTCTTTGCTTTACATCTAATATCCACTTAAGACCAAATTAGGCCCTCTGAATGTGTGTGACAATTGTGTGGTTTGTCCAGCCTGTGGGGCCTCTGGCAGTGGGACCAGGATTTATCCCTAGTGCTTTAACCGGCTTTTTGAGCCCATTCTCTTTGGAGGGTTACCATGCTCAGCCTAGACACAGGGGGAGGGCCTTGGTCCTGCCTGAAAGTAAGGTGCCAGAGTTCATTGACTCCCCATGGGAAGCCTTACCTTCTTTGAGGAGTGGGTGGGGAGTGAGGGGAAGGTGGACAGAGCAAGAGGAGTAGAGGACGTGGGAACTGGGATTGCTATATAACATTAGAAAAAAATTGTTTTAAAAAAAACAGCAAAAATCGGGCCATCATTTATGCTGATGGAAGAAAGTACCATGTGAGCAAGGAGAAGGCAGAGATTAAGGATTCTCACTTGTGAATGAACTCATTCATTTCAATACCTGCTTCATGAGCCAACAGATGTGTTTCCTCCTGCATTCACAGGCACAGATGAAGTATTATTCCAAGTTTACTGACCAACTGTATTTAATAATGTATACTTGAAAGCACTTTAAACAAACTCTTAGCCATCCACACAATTTAAGCATGATACACACATTTATTGTTTAAAAATAATATGACTTATTAAGTTTTAATAATAAAGATTTTAATCCAAATAAAATGTGTTTATTGGAAAACACTTGTCTCCCTTCCTCTCTGTGTGTGTATGTATGTGTTTGCATATGAGAGGAGAGAGAGAGAATATAGATTTTAATAGACAGAAAATGTAGTTTTTCATTACTGAATATGTGAGAAATAGTTCATTAAGTAGCTGATAGTTTTTAGAAAGCACATTTAATGACATATTCACATCTGATGTTGCAGGCTGTTTTCAAGCTTGAAAGAAAGCTCGGTGCTCAGAAAGCCACAAATTGCATGGTGAGACTTAACACTGTTAAAGCCTCAAACACAAGAGGGCAGGTTATGGATGTGCCAAGTTCAGACTTGCAAATACGCCCACATTTACTTACTTGCAGCATTTTAGAATTCGGTGTCATCATTGGTGACAAAAGACTGAGCTGCTGTTGCTAGGACACAGAATCTGTATGAAGTGCAGGTGAGCTGAGAAAAGAAAGCTACACAGTCTTTGGCTGCTTTGCAGTGTCCTTTTTAAACATGGAGAATGTTCTGGAATTTTCATGACTCAGACATTTTCAGCATTTTAGGTAAATTCAAAGGAATCATCTGTGAGTGCTGGCATTGTGGCATTGTCTTAAGGCGACTTGGAGAGATGTTAATGATCACACTTGCAATCATTTTCAATATGGAATTCATAGTTGGAAGTTTAGGGAATGGATTCATAGCTGTGGCAAACATTATGGACTGGGTCAAGAGAAGAAACATCTCTTCAGTGGATCAGATTCTCACTGCCTTGGCTGTCTCTAGAATCTCTGTGCTCTGGGTAATATTCGGAGACTGGTGGATTTCTGCAGTTTACCCAGCTTTTTTGACTACAGGATATATGGTAAGAATTATTTATATTACATGGACAGTAACCAATCATTTCAGCATCTGGCTTGCCACCAGCCTCAGCATCCTTTATTTTCTCAAGATAGCCATTTTCTCTAACTCTATGTTCCTCTACCTAAAGTGGAGATTTAAAAAGGTGGTTTCAGTGGCAATGCTGTTGTCTCTGTTGCTCTTGTTTTTAAATATCCTAATGATAAATGGCAACATTGATATCATGATTAAAAAATCTAGAAGAAATGCATCTTACGCTTCCATTGTAAGAAGTTTCCCACGGTTCTTTAGGTGTCTCATATTACCCAGCTTTATATTTACAGTCATCCCCTTCACTGTGTCCTTGATGGCTTTTCTCCTGCTCATCTTCTCCCTGTGGAGACATCTGAAGAACATGCAGCACAGCACCAAAGGATGCAGAGACATCAGTACCACAGCCCACATAAAGGCCCTGCAAATGGTGATTGTCTTTCTAATGCTTTACATATGTTTCTTTTTGTCTATAATTGCAATATTTTGGACATCTGAACTAGAGAATATTGAAATCATCTTGTTTACAAAGGCCACTCTCATAACTTTTCCTGCTGTTCACTCATGTGTACAGATTCTGGGAAATAGCAAACTGAGACAGGCCTTGCATTCTGTACTGCAGTGGGTGAGGTTCAGGTTAGACAAGGGACCTTCACATCCCTAGAGCACTTCAGAGAACAGCTCACATATTCTACAAGAAAATCAGTTTTGGATTGTCTATATAACTTATATATTAAACTTATAAAGTTTCTAAACACAAATGTGTTTAGAAAAATCACTGGTTTCATAGAGCTTTTTTTGTATATGTCATGTTTCAGTCTTAGTATAGTTTTATATGGAAGAATATTGACAAAGCATACTTAAACATAAGAAATCTTTACAGTAAATATATTTTAAGGTTTTGATAAGTTTTAAATTTTTCAGATCGTAGGTAAGTTTATGATGTCATATATACAATTCATATTTATAATGAGCATGAGAGTAATGGCATTAAAAAGAGCATCACATTTAATTTGTCCTGCCATCCTATCTTGAGGCATCCCCTTTGCACTACCCATCTCAGTTTCTCAAATGCAGACCATTCCTCAAAGATGTTGTACTGAAGACTCAAAGGTTTGCTACCAAATACAAAGAATGGCGATGCGAATACAGTCAGCCCAGAAAACCCCATGGAAGTGGATGAGGAACCAAGACCTATTAAACAAGTGTTTGAATTCCAACGTACACTTGTGTATTTTAAGTGAGAACTTATGCATTTGAGGAAAAAAATGTACAAGGTAAATCAGAAACCCAAGAACTGGGACAATATACAGAAAGTCTCAGAACTGCTTCTAATGCTTTCCAGAGAGTGACACATGGAAAAAGAAACAGTTAAGATGGATTGATTTTTACCCTTTCTCATGCAATTGTTACTGCTATTACTTTTTCTGTAAAATTTGGTTAGGTTTTGTTTGTGCCTTATTGAAACTTCAAGAGATAATGTCAGATCTGGTGAAGTTGACTGTATGGGCATCTATGAGTTATTAACAGTAATATGGGAAATGCCAAATGACTTTTACATACTTTGTAATTAAAACTCGTTTATTTTTTAATTTTTTAAATTTTATTATTATTATTTTTTTTGGTTTTTTGAGACAGGGTTTCTCTGTGGCTTTGGAGGCTGTCCTGAAACTAGCTCTTGTAGACCAGGCTGGTCACGAACTCACAGAGATCCTCCTGCCTCTGCCTCCCGAGTGCTGGGATTAAAGGTGTGCACCACCAACTCCAGGCTTAAAACTGGTTTATACATACAAGAACTGAAGATGGCTATCGTAAAAAATTGCTTTGATTAGTAATTTTGTACTGATTTTTATTTTTGATAGTGCATTAGAAACACTGTCATGACAAATTTTTAATTTTTTAGGTTTACCTATCTCTCACTCTTGCTTTCAAATTTATGACTTCATATTTTATTAATTGTTGGCATATACATGCATAGATGTGAACATATTTATGTACATATGTATGTGTACATATCTAAATATATAAATATAACATGCTTTTTCTCCATAATGTTACTTGTGTGTATGATTCTGACCATCTGGTATTGGATAAATAGTCTCACTGGAGAAGACAATTTCTTCTGCTTTTAGAATTTCGTAATTTTCTGTACTTCTTTGTTGAGGGTTGAGGGTTGAGGCCTCATGACCCTTTCCTCTGCCCATTTTGATATGTCCATTGTGGTTGCCCTTGTTCAGCTCATGATTAGGCAATCAGTGAGGCATTATGGGTGTAGCTTCTGCCATTCACAGCAAATAGAATCTCTCAAGAAACTCCCTGATCCTTTGACTCTTCCAATCTTTCTGGACTCTTCCACAATGATCTCTGAGCCTTAGTTGCAGGAGCTGTTTTGCAGGCATATCATTTGAGACAGGGTTCAACAATTCTGCATTTTGGTTGGTTGTTTTTTCTGTAGCAGTCTCTATCTTTGCAAAGAGAAGTGTCCTTGTGGGTGAAGTCAATGCTTATATATGAGTATAAGGACAAATATTTATTCTGGTTTAGTAAGGTAGTAGCTGTAGGTTCTCCTCTAAGATTCATGACTTCAATATCCCTGAGTAGTTAGCTAGGTTTCACGTTCCAGGCATGTTTGTCCTCTTGCTAAGTGAGCCTCAAGTTGAATTAGCTATTGGTAACTGTCAAGGTATGTTTGCCACCACTGCACCCTTAGAGCTATTGTGCTATGATGGCCATTATTGTGGTTGATAGGTGTCATAGCACAGTTGGACTCTTGCTTGCTTTCCTTCCATGGAAGCTTGCATAGTACCTTCTGTAAATATGAAAACTAGTCCTCAGGAAGGAGGAATTCAGGTCAGTTCCATCTTAGGGTTCTATTGGCCCTGGTTCTAAAGTTCATGTTTGGTCATCTTTTGTTTATATCTCAGAGGGGTCAAGGACATTGAAAGAAAACCCACAGAAACAACTAACCTGGCAAATAGGAACTCATAGAGTCTGAACCAACAACATGGAGCATTCATAGGACCAATCTTGGCCCTTTACATATATGTGACAATTTTGTAGCTTTGTCTACTTGTGGTATTCCTAACAATGGCAGCAAGGTCTAATTCTAACACTTTTTCTGCCTCTTGGGAACCTATTCCTCATACTGGATTTCTTTGTCCAACCGTAATACAAGGGGATCTGCCTAGTTTTGCTACAACTTGATGTGCTATCCTTTGTTGATAGCCATGGGAGGCTTGCCCCTTTCTAAACAGAAGCAGAGGAAGACTAGATTGAGGGGAGGATGGAGATAGGGGGGATGGGAAGAGAAGAAGGAGGGGAAACTGTAGTTGGGATGTAAAATAAATTAATTAAATTAGAAGCACTCAAAAGAGGGCTTTGAAGTCTGGTGTTGGGTCTAGTAGACAGTCTTTGGGTCTTGGAGGGAGTGTTGTCAACCCAGATGAGAAATTTTCATTCAAATTGTATATGTATACAAAATTGTATTTTATTTTGTAATTGTAATTCAAATTGTAATTTATATACAAAATTACATGCATTATACGTCACGTGGGAATCGAGATTCACTAGACTCAGTACAGGTTAAATTAGGTTTATTCGGAAAGATTACACGTACACAAGAGGCTGCCACAGGTTCCAGCTCCAAGGATCCTACAAGCTATTTCCAACCCAGCCTAAATCCCCCCATCTCACATACACACCTGTGACAAAGGGTGTGGTCAGCGCCAGAGATTCATAGTTAGATCTCTTGCTACAATTGTAGGATATTTTTAGGTAGATATGCAATAATATGATTCCCCTTTCAGGCATCCATATTGCTTCTCTCCCCTCTTCTTTTTCTGTATTTACTCCTTCCTCCTCCCTACTTAGAGACCCATGTTTTCCCATTTCCCAGTTGAATCACTTATACCTTGTTATTCTTCTCTCTATTGATCCCCAACCTCTGTACTCTGGCAATAGCTTCTTTTTACTTTCCTGGTTTCTGCAGTTATTCCTGGATATGCATAGCTGAAAAGTTGAGGCTAGGAGCCTTAGAGGAGAAAGAACATGTGCCACTTATCTTTGTGAGTCTTAGTTACCTCACTCAATAGGGTCTTTTCTAGGTCCATTCACTTACCTTTAAAGTTTATGATTTCATTTTTCTTTACAGCCGAATAGCATTTCCATTGAATATGTAGCATGTTTTCCTTATCCATTCATCTGTTTGACATTTAGGGTGCTTTCATTTCCTAGATGTTGTAAATAGAGTAGTTACAAACACAACTGTAGAAGCGTCTGAAGAGTAGGATGTCAAGTCCTTTAAGATATGCTGAGAAGCAGTATTATGTTTTTTAAAATTATGTGTATGGGTAAATCCTACAAGACATTACTTTAATCGAAAGATTCATTAATATTTTGACATTATCTGGACAGGATCCAACTATGTACAGCCTGTGTCACCTGAATCAGTCTCTTCTACTTCTTCAAATAGACATCTTTTCTAATCCAGTTTTATTCTGGATTAAATAGAGACTTTATAAGGAGCTTCTTACTATTGGCCTAAGTAAATCATCTATTTATTCATATTTATCATTTTCATGAAAGCAATAGTGAAGAATTTTATCAATAAGTGGACAAAATGGAAAAATTACAACACTCGCTATTTTAGATATTCTAAATGGTTTCTTGGTCTACCATATCCTATATAATGTGATTCTTGTTATTATTATTGTAATGTCTCTTATCTCATTCCCTCTATTAATATTCTCCTTATGGAGCCACACCAGGAAAATGAAGCTACAGGGCACACATGCCAAGGACACCTGTACAGAAGCACACAAAAGAGCAACGAAACTATGATTTCATTTTGCTTCTTCTTCATCATATATTATATCGGCAGCACTATAGTATGTTGGTGTGCTCCATTCTTGATGATGTGGCTGCATAGACATTTGCTCATAAACTAACATTTCTATATTCATCTATTCATCCATTTATTCTGATTTTATGGGACAGAAAATTGATACAGGCATTGCATTGTATGTTGAGAAAGTTGGTATGTCATAGTGGAGGTTATCCCACATTTCAGTAAATACATCTAATATGACTGGTGATTTTCTAAGGTAAGAAAAATGGGAGGAAGGAAGATGAAGAACTTCCTATACCCTTTTGCAAATCCTCTTTTCCTATCATTCTATCCTTTATATGCTATTGAGAATTGTTGACTAAATCCATTATGTTTAAAATTAATAGAAAATGTTTCAACATTGTTTACATTATATTATTTAATAATATCATGATATATTGGGAAAATATTTTAAATTAGGCACTACCTTACAAAATAATTTTAATTTTATTGGTATATGGTAACATGAAAATAAAATAGAATTCAAATGTGTGAAAATTTGTATATATGTTCATTTGTAATATACATGTACATTTATAAATTTGTACATATGAATTTAACTATTTAATTCTTAAAATTAACATTAAAATGCCCACACTAAGAATGTGAATTAATTGATCATTTTTAGCAGTACCAACATTAAAATAAACATTCACATTTATGATTTTATAAAACTATTATACAGAATAAAATCATATCATTGAAAGGACATACCATTAAGAATTATTTACAAATTTGAGACCATCCTTTAAGCATCTTCATGAGAAAAAGGTATACTGTATCTATAAAAAAACTATCACAACAAATATATTTCAATCTATAATTCAGAATGTAGAATAAATTTACATTGCACCTACTGGGAATAACTATAGTAAACACAGGGATGGAAAAATATTTTATGAATTTGAATTTGAAGGACATAGATTAAGAATGCCCTAGATTTCATGTTTCACAAGACTTCACTGGGTCAAGCTACTGAAGAGAAGTAAGAGAATATTTCAAAAGGAGCAGGAACCAGGAAAACACCCATTGATTAATTGCATTCTGCAATAAAGTTGATCCATCTTCACAAAATACAGTTAGCCTCTAATGTACTCAATGTTTAAATTGGGCAGTCATTGGTTCATTCCAAGAACTTCAAGAAAATAAATTATGAAGCATATAAAACAGAGCTAAACTTAAAACACACACCATGGGGCAAATGGGGAGCAGAGAGTGGGTGGCAAGGGGGAAGGGAGGGTGATGGAAAACTATTTTAATGAAAATATAATTTATAAGTTAGCATATCTTTATTTACAAACCATCAAACTTTTCTGTATGATTTAAAGAATTTTTAGATATGACATAGCACTATTATTGTATTATTTTTAATTTTAGCTCAGAAAGTTGTTATAGCGATATATTGGTCAAATTAAAGTGGCACATATTTCTCTTAAAAAGTAATTAACTTTACATAGTTATAGAATCTAAGTCTTTATGTATATGATGCTTTCATTTGGATTCTTGATAGGGTCTTCAGCACACATATTTTGTATTTTAGGTGTTAGTATAATAGTTTTCTTGTCTACTAGAGAAAGACAGATAAATGGGGGTGCTCCTTATAATCTCTTAACTTGAAGATTTTGCATGAGTAAGTTGTTGTCTGGATGCCCTGTAATGTTAGTGGTTAATAAAAATTTCTTCATGATATCATATATACATTGCATAAAAATGCTAGGTTTCATTGTGTTATTCTTAAACACACATGTTATGTATTGATAATACTAGCCATACACTACCATCTTCTCATTCCTGCCTCCAATTCCCATCTCTGACTAGACCTCTTCTTTTCCTAAAGTTCTCTCTCTCTCTCTCTCTCTCTCTCTCTCTCTCTCTCTCTCTCTCTCTCTCACACACACACACACACACACACACACACACACACACACACACACACTCATATTAAAAACCTGGAATCTCTGAAACTGGCTTCTTTGCATTAGTGGACAATCTCAAATTCTATTTTCCTGAAAATAACATCATTCTTTACATATGTCAAATTGTTTTTCATGGGTATTAGAACTGAAACTATCAAAGAAGCTCATTGGTTGCCATCTGGTCAATGAATAAAACAGCACAAATCTTACCTGCATCATCATTAGGCTGTCTATGAACAAGTTCAAGGTTTAGACTCATACAGGAATTCGAGAAGTGGGCAAGACAAAATTGTAGAAAGGAGCAGTTATGGTTACAGCCTCCTATTGAGTATTATTTTATTTTTTCAATCATTCAGGCTCTGATTGACTGTGCATTTTTCATTCTTCTGTCTTCCTGATACTCAGTCAAATGTGATGATATTGGCACTTTAGGCAAGCTATTTCTGTATTGTAGGTGGTTTTCATGCACACCACTCAACACCATTACACTGGAGCTCCTCTTTTTAACACTTTAAGAAGTGAGTCATTTTATATATCAAAAACCTTGAAGCTAAAATCCATGGGTTTTTAAGAAATGGGTTTCTACTTGACTTCCAGATAACCAACAAATATGTGTCTATCAAATTACAAATGCCATTAACTCTAATTTTGTCTTCCAAATCATAGTTTTATTAATAAGTCCTTAGTGTTATTAAGTATTTTATATCCCCCAAAGATTACCCTGTGCAAAAAATGAAAAGAAAAAACATTGGTTTAAAGTAATGATGTTTCTGTGTATTGCAATCTTATGACCTGTACTCTTGATACTGTTATTCAGTTATGTTTCAAGCCTAGTTGTTTATTTTAGGCCTTCAGTGATAATATTGTAAGTTTTAAGCTCTGTCTAATTGCCATATAACTAATTTACAATATTTTCTGTAACTGAAAATTGAAAATTGTTGTATTGAGTTTATTCTAGAGAGTTATACATTTTTTAATATCATCTATCATATCTTTCAAAATGATTCTCCAAATTGATACTGCTACTATTAATAAATGATATCATAACATACTTCAACATTTGTTAGTTTGTGGTTTTGTTTTCTTTCTTTTTTTCCACTTGTAAAAAAATGTTTTTATTTCATTTTATATTCCAACCACAGTTCTCCCTCCCACCCCTCCTCCTACCTCCATCTCCTCTTGAGAAAATTGGGAGCATGGGGGGAGGGGAGAGGGAGCTAGGAGAATGAGAAGGGCAGAAGAGGAGGAGTGAGGAGGATGTAAAGGAGCAGGAGTTTGTGTAGGGGGAAGAATAGAGGAGAGCAAAATAGATGCCATCAGAGAGGAAGCCAGTATAGATTAAAAGAGAAATCAGGCACTAGGGAAAGGTCCAGAGATCTACAAAGATGACACCAACTAACCATCTAAGCAACAGTGGAGAGGCTACCTTAAATGCCCTCCCCTGATAATGAGATTGATGACCTTCCTAGAGCCTTCATCCAGCAGCTGATGGAAGTAGAAGCAGACACCCACAGCTAAACACTGAACTGAACTGGAATCCAGTTGTAGAGAAGGAGAAGTGATGAGCAAAGTGGACAAGAACAGGCTGGTGAAACCCACAGAAACAACTGACATGAACAAGTGGGAGCTCTTGGCCTCCAGACTGATAGCTGGGAAACCAGCATGGAACTGATCCAGATCCCATGAATATGGGTGTCAGTGAGGAGGCCTCGGAAATCTATGGGGCCTCTTGTAGTAGATCAGTACTTATCCCTAGCATAGGAATGGACTTTGGGAGCCCATTTCACATAAAGGGATATTGTATCAGCCTAGACACAGTGGGGAGGGCCTATGCCCTATATCCCAAAGGATATGATGGACTCTGAAGACTCCCTTGGAAGACTTCACTCTGCCTGGGGAACAGAAATGGTATGGGATAGATAGGGTGTTAGTGGGGGGCAGGGGAGGAGGGGAGGGGGAGGGAACTGGGATTGACATGTAAAACAATCTTGTTTCTAATTTAAATAAAAAATGGAAGAAAAAACAAAACACCAAATAATCTAATTAAAAGGTGGAATTAAATAGAGAATTCTCAATAAAGGGATATAAAATGGCTGAAAGACAAATGAGAAAGTGTCAACATCCTTAGCCATCAAGGAAATGCAACTGAAAACAACTCTGAAATACCATCTTTCTCCTGTCAGAATGGCTAAAATAAAAAACCCAATGACAATTTATGCTGGAGAGGATGTGGAGAAAGGGGAACACTCCTCCACTGCTGGTGGGAATGTCAACTTATACAGCCACTTTGGGAATTAGTATGGCAATTTCTCAAGAAAATGGGAATCAGTCTACCACAAGATCCAGCAATTCCACTCTTAGGCATATACCCAAAAGAAGCACATTCATACAATAAGGACATCTGTTCGCCTATGTTCATAGCGGCATTATTTGGAATAGCCAGAACCTGGAGGCATTTTATTTTTTTAGTTCTTTTTTTGAATATCAACATTTCAAAGTCGTATTGACTCATGGTCTTGCCTCTGTGTAATTTGTAAGAGATATCATTTGATGGATGATGCCCGTTTTCTAGAATTCCTGTTATTTTTTGCAGAGTATTGTTTCATGCATCACTTATTTTATTCAATATTATCAACACTTTCTTCCCTCAGGGTAGAAAAAAGTCTCAAATGTGTTGTTGACTCTCCAAGTCATAGATACAGTCTGCCAAATGCATTTTGACTCCTCAATTTGTCAGTGAGCAGTGATGCATTTTCTTATTTACCATCAAATATTTAAGCCAAAGTTATAGTTTAAACAATTTATTCAACAAGATGCTATTTCATGATATTAATCCCATACTCATCAAGACCTAGCACCCTAGGCTATGTACCCTAAGAAGATCTCACGATCACAGTAACATCACACAGAAATGTGCAGTTACTGCTTGGTTTCTCTTTTGTGTTAGTTCTTTGATTGTCACAGTGATCTAGGATGACAGATGTTCTTCCTTGATCTTAGAACAAAAAAAGGAGACGCACTCAGTTGCTTACAGTCACTCAGAAGAATTATGCCTTCATAAACCATGGGAGAGAACATTAAGTTCAAATGATATTGTGCAACCTCAAGGAGAAGCAGGGAATTTTAACCATTTCTCATTTTTTGAAACAAGTCTTCTCTTGGTTGATAGCCTTGCTGTCCTGGAACTCAGTCTATAATCTTGGAACATGTGGGATATTAGCGTTTAGTCCCTATTCTAATCTCATGACTTCCATTCCATGTATACAGAGCTGTAACTAGCATAACCAAATGTTCTGCTGTAGTAATAACACAAAGCATACAAGCAGAGAAAGAATGTAGCTTTATTTAATGTCAACAAATGTGAATTTGATTGCACTTCATGATCTCTTATGGAATATTTCAGCTTGTGTGAGTACATAAAGAGCTTGGCTTTTGCAGCAAAGTCGGAGAATAAAGAGGTTCTACTAGAATAGTTTTAGGTAAGTTAATGTACCTGAACACTCTTATGGACTTTAGGTCAATGATTACAGAAGCTGGGGTAGAATGAAAGCGTGGCTGTGCATGTCAGAGTGTGCAGGGCATTACCTCTGAGCAAATAAAAAGCACTGAATCTTCTCTGTCTGTGCATGGGTACGCACAGCATCTCTTCCATCATCCTGACTGTAGAGCTTGTGTTTGGGAATCTTAGTGAAGGACTCATTTACTAGGTCAGGAAAAGAAAGCCGTCTTCAGTTGATCAAATTCCCGTCCCTTCGAAATTTCTGGAGTTGCTTTGATTTGAAAAAGAAATGTCAGTCACTTGATTTAAGACTAGGCACCATTCATTTCCATTTATGGCTGAAATAGAATTAGGAATTTTTGTTTTGACTTGCATATTTTGCAATTATTTCTGTCTCTGGCTTGCTATCATCCATGGCATTTTTTATTTGCTCAAAAGAACAAGTTTCTCCTGGAGTTTATTTTAATATCTGAAAGGAGAAAATAATCCTTCAACGTCTGAGTTGCAAGAAAGCTCATGTACAAAACCCCCAGGCTGCCTCTATCCCCCTAGTGATGCTTGCAGTGCTCTGCAAACACACAATCTCACATTCTATCTATAACCATGGGGCACATATCTTCTTTCTGAACATAAGAATGAGCAAAAGATAAATATAAAAATATTTTCAGTAGCTACTGACAGCAAGAGAAATCCATTGTATCATGTATTTTACAAATAGGTCTTGCAGTAAATGCTTTAGTTCTAAGGACTTAACAGTCACTTATTCTCAGCATTTAGACCAGTTATGAGGTTATGCATTAAATAGTGCCCTCTATAAAATAAAACTTTCCATAAATATGGACAAAACCTTATGATTAGGGAGTCACAAACAATTGGGGATAATTTGCTAATGATGTTTTTACTAATATGAAATATAAAACAGAACTAGAGATAGTTTAGATATGTAACTTTTAAGAGAATTGACAAAGGAACATTTAAAGGATTAAATGTTTAACATGAATAATATAAATCTAAACTCATGATCTTTGTTTTTTGTAATAATATTATACATACATATTCATGGATATTTTACTTCATATCATTTAAAATACATTATTAGTTATAATATATAACTATGAAATATTTCATAGTAGATAAAATGTGAGAGCATGTGGTTCCTAGGCATTGCAAGCATCACTGGGTGGTAACAGACATCTTGAAAAACTGGAGCTAGAGCTCCGTGTGAAACTGAGGACTCATGGAGTGCTATCGAGCACTCACTCTATTTTCCATAAGTCATCAGTAGTGATGTTGATAGACTCAGAGTATACACTTAGCTGCATTTTGGGTGAATCACATTGTTGTCCCCCATAACTTAAGCTGCCATAATCAAATTTTCTTCAGCAGTGACTATGCAAAACAATGGAAGCGAATATAAGTTTGTTTGCATGTTAGCAAATAACACCTGGATGCAGTTCGTGATCTTTGGTACCACACTTCACACTCTAGAAGGATATAAATATCTTAGCCCTCAGTGAGATCAGAAAAAAAAAAAAAGATTTCACAAGAACATATGCAGAGTCATTAGCAAACCTTCAATTCTCTCTTCAACACCAGGTCAGTCATTACAGAAGAAGCAAAAGTTGAGAGCATAGTGTGGGTTTCAGAATACACAAGCCATTTGAGTTTAGCAAAGGACCAGCAGTGTATCATCTTTGTCTGGACATGGGAAGTACACTGCATAACTTCTTCACTGTTGTAATGGTTGCAGAGTTTATATTTGGAAATCTGAGCAATGGATTCATAGTACTGACACACTTCATTGACTGGGTCAGGAAAAGAACTCTTTCCTCCATTGGCTGGATCCTGCTTTTCTTGGCCATTTCCAGAATGGTTTTGATCTTGGAAATGTTACTAGCCTGGCTAAAATATCTGCAGTATTCATTTTCATTTATGGCTGGAACAGAAGTAAAGGTTATTATGTTGACCTGGGTAGTTTCCAATCACTTCAGTCTCTGGCTTGCCACCATCCTCAGCATCTTTTATTTGCTCAAAATAGCCAGTTTCTCCAGGCCTGTTTTCCTCTATCTGAAGTGGAGAGTAAAGCAAGTGCTTCTGACAATCCTTCTGGGAAATGCAATCTTCTTGCTTTTCAACCTAATACAAGTAAACAAACATATAGAAGAGTGGATGTATCAATATGAGAGAAACACAACCTGGAATTCCAGAACGAGTGGTTTTCAGAGGTTTTCAGAGCTAGTCTTACTCAAGATGATTATGTTCTCTTTAACACCATTCATGGTGGCCCTGTTCTCCTTCATCCTGCTAATCGTCTCCTTGTGGAAACATTGCCAGAAGATGCAGCTAAATTTCAGAGGAGAACAAGACCCCAGCACTAAAGCCCACATGAATGCCTTGAGAATTATGGTCTCCTTCCTCTTGCTCTATGCCTCTTATTTCATATCCTTTTTTATATCATTGATTCCTATGACACATCAAAAAGGACTAGATCATATGCTTAGCCTAACTATTGGGCTTTTCTACCCTTCAGGCCACTCATTTATCTTGATTCTGGGACATGCTAACTTAAGGCAGGCCTGTCATTTGGTGCTGAGGCAGCTGAGATGTGGGCCAAAGCATTAGAAATTCACTGTTCGACGAGGCAGTTAAACAGCATATTAGGCATATAGAACTCACTCAACGGTACAGCCCTAGGAAAGCATAAATATTTAAAAATAAATAATTTCTAGCTTCTTCTATACATGATAAATCCCTCAAAAATTTAGAACAATACTAAAACAGTGTGCTTTTATATAGAGATTTAAGAATCAGATTTTATGAATATATACTTTTTTTCCAAGACAGGGTTTCTCTGGGAAAAAGTCCTAACTGTCCTGGAACTCACTCTGTAGACCGCCCTGGCCTTGAACTCACAGAGATCTGTAACATGAAAAACAAATGACCCAGACACTGATATTGGGCTTCAAACTTCAAGCTGAATTTCAGAAAAGCAAAGCAGTTGGCCACTAGCTGTCACCTCTACCTCAGACAGAATGGGCTGATCCTGTCTCCACAAGATCTCACCACACCTCAGACTTCAATCTCTCCTTGGCATGGCTGGAGAATGAATGTCTCTACTATTCAATGTGTTTGGAAACTGAATCCCTCACTGAGACCTTGCTTCTGTCTTATATACTTCCCTAATGCTGGGATTAAAGGTGTGAGCTATAATTCTCTTTTAGACTGATTCTATCGTGTGTATTCCTGGGCAGCCTTGTACTCACAGAAATCCCTCTGCCTCTTAATCCTGAGTTGTAGGATTAAATATTTGTACCACCACCTCCTATTTTCTGGCTGCTGGGATTAAAGATATGTGTCTGGCTTCTAAGGCTTGTGGATGACTTTGCTTTCTGACTCATCAGGCAAGTTTTAATAAATCATAAACAATATATCACCATAGAGATCTGCCTGCCTGTGTCTCATGAGTGCTGGGATTAAAGACGTGCCACCACACAATAACATATTCCTGTTAACTGAAAAGTTAGTAGGCTGATGATTTATATTTGAATCCAGTGAGTTATCTTAAATCAATGTCATTATGGGCATAAGCAAAATATTCACACACTGAAACAATTTTTTGATCTTTATCATATTATTTTGGAAGTAAAAAAAATTAAATGAACTTAATAGCAATCAAACCTAGAGAAGCTACACACACACACACACACACACACACACACACACACGAATATTAAAAACTAGACTCTAGGAACTGGGGGGATGATTCAGTAAAGTGATTCTTTGCAAGCTTGGGGATCTGAGTTTGAATCCCCAGCTTCAACAAACAGCCTAGCTTCAGATTTCAATTCAAAACGTGTATGTAAAATATAACTGATGCCAAGAGCCCCAAGAAAACATTTTTTTTTTACTTGAAAATCATTAGTTGATATCCTTTTTAAAAAGCAGGTGTAGAACTGACAACCCAGGCAATGGTGGAGAGGATAACCTAAACGCCCTTCCCCTAAAATGAGATTGATGACTACTTTTTATTCCATCCTAGAGCTGTCATCCAGTGGCTGATGGAAGCAGAGGCAGACATCCACAAACATACACTGAACTGGACTCTGGAACTTAGTTGAAGAGAGGGAGGAATGAAGATCAAAGGGTTCTGTACCAGGGTGGTGAAACCCACAGAAATAGCTGGCCTGTACAAGAGGGAGCACATCGATCCCAGACTGCTGTCTGGGAGGCCAGTACAGGACTGATCCAGTCCCCTGAACATGGATGCCAATAAGGAGGCCTGCATACTCTAGGGAGCCCCTGGTAGTGGATTAGTATTTTTCCCTGGTGTAAGAAGGGACTTTGAGAGCCCATCTCACGTGAAGGGATGCACTCTTGGCCTGGACACATGGGGATGGGCTTAGGCCAGACCCAGGATGATGTGGTGGACTTTGGGGAGCCCCAGTTGAGGGCCCTACCTTGCCTGGGGAGTGGAGGGTGGATGGGGTGGGGGGTAGGTCGGGTGGGGGAGGAGAGGTGGGGGTGAGGGGAGGGAGAGGGAGAAGGGATTGATATGTGAAACAAGCTTGTTCCTAATTTGAACTAATAAAAAATAAAAAAAAGAAAGCAGGTGTAGATTTTACTATTTAAATAAGATTTCACTTGGAACATGCTTCCTGAGTTTTCTGAATACCAGAAGGACAACACTCACCACACATCTCAGGTTCGCATACTCCTATTTATACTCCTGAATTTGAAATGTGTCAATTTCTGATGAAGGAAGGCAGAGATTTCCTATGATCAGCATGCCCACTGTGGTAGAAACTTTACTGATGACGGTTTCAGTTGCAGAATTCATAGTGGAAATTTTTGGAAATGAATTCATCACGTTGATAAAATGACTGGGCCAGGAGCCAGAAGATTTCCTCAGTTGACGTTATCCTCTCCTGCTTGAATCTCTCTAGGATATGGTTTTGCGGATACTAGTTGTGTGCATCTCTTTTGACACAAGCTATGGGAAATTATTTCAGTCTATGGGTGGTCATTCTAATTTTGAAATCTTCTGGATCCAGTGATAGCTTCTGCATAGCTTGCACCACCTACCTCACTGTCTTCTGTTCCCTTTAAACAGGCAACTGCTTTAATACCCCTTTTCTGTGGATGAGACAAAAAATAAAAGGAACTTCTGTGATTGTCTCTGTAACAATACTCTATGGATCAATGTTTCCGATTTCCATGGAAACATTGACCTTATTCAAGAATGGTCAAAACTGGAAAAAATATCAATTGATTTTATGGAGACCGTAGATGTTTCCTTAGCATGTCATGTTCTTATTGTTTCTTATCAACATTTTGTAGTGTGTTTGATTTTGCTTTTCCTTCTAATGATTTTGCTATGAAGCCGCACCAGAAGAATGAAACTGCAGGCCATTTATGTTGAGATTATGTTAGAGATGGCCCATATAAAATCTGGAAAATTGTGGTCTCATTTCTACTCTTTTTTCTTAACCATTTGATAAGCAACGTTCTGATGATCTTGTCTTTTAAGATCTTGTCTACATTGTAGACAATTTGTTGGTGAAGCCTTTTTCTCATAACCTGGTATTTTTCAATTCATATAGGCATCCTTTTCTTCTAATTTCATGGAACAAAAAATCAAAGCAAGGCATGTTCCGTATGCTGAAGAAGATGAAGTGTGTTAAGGGATAGACATTCTCTCTGTATTGTGACCAGACCTGGTGTGACTGGTGGTACTCTCAGACAATGTCTGTCTATGTAGGCCTAGCTATCCTGGAACTCACTATGTAGACCTGACTGACTTCAAACTCACAGAGATACACCTCCCTATGCCCCTGAGCACTGCAATTAAAGACATGTTCTACCACACTGGTTACGTCTATCCCTCTAACCTACTTTCTTTCATTCAGTCTTATATAGCATTGTTTAAAATATCTGCTTGTTTTACATCAAAGGAAAGTAGTTCTATGATATTTGCATTAAATATGGAAATTTTGATTTATGAGGAAAATTTTCAGTCAGTGAGAATTTTTTTTTGCCAAATGCATCACAAAACAGAGGCAAGAGAAAACAGTGCAGTCAGCACATACATATGCTGGCCCACATACTTTACCAAATGATCAAATGGAGCTGGTGCAGTATTAGCCCATGAAATGGTGTACCAGAAACTTCTTTTCAAAACTCAGTTCTTTCTTCTCTTTCCCATTGGCTAGGGTTTACCTAAACTCCAAGGCATTGTCTTTCTGCCATAGATGATTCATGCTTGATGGCCATTGAGAACACAAGACATAGTGTGATGTTTTGTACAGAGATGTGAGCAGATGTTGACTCATCCCAGAGAAGGCAACAATAACTGACCAAAGAAATAATTCCATCTGAGTCTAACTTAACAAACTTGGGTTTATTGTGTTTATTAACAGGATCCTGTGTAAAGGGAGACTAGCAGGAGCATAGGGAAGAAAAGGTAATTGCATAATGAGAAGTCCACCCAGCACTGGTAACTACTCATGAATAACTAGCTGATACCTGAGCCAGCTAGGAAACCCCCTTTCTCTAGAAAGTGTCAGTGCTTCTCTGACTTTAAGCAGGATCTTATAAACCTTGAAATTTTAGGGAGTTTCCCAAGTCTTTTGCTTCATTTTTTTTATTTTTATTTTTTCTGAGCCATATGTAACTCTAGAAAGGAATGTTGAAGTATAAAGGAACTGACTACACAACACTTCATCCCTCTGTCTGGTTTTAACATTTTTTACACCTCCTTTTCTAAAATGTCCCCGGAGCTCTGGAGGTAGTGGTGTACATATTTGGTTATGTTCTTCCATCTTGGACTGCTAGGGTCCAGCTTGTATCAGTCCCATGCCATAGAAACCACAGGGTGGGGCCTGTATCAGTCCCACACTACAGAGGCTATCTATTCCAGACTGATGCCCTTGGGGGCTGTGATCAGAGCGATCCAAATAGCCACAGGTTCATCCCTGAGTGGGGGAGCATGAACTTGAAAACTCCTTGCTACCCAATGGTGATAAAGACCAGGCACACAGACATCTTGTCATTTTTTGGAGGCCCTCTCAGTCCATCTGAAAACTGGAGTCTCCAATTTATTCTATCATCCTCTTAAGCTGCTTTCCAACAGTCAAGGTGTCCACTTGTGTGCATCTACTATTGAGTCATCATTTTACCCTAGCAGCACACCTAAAAAAGGTCTTTAGGCATGTAGGCAAATCTCTCAGCACAGGTATGGCCCATTCAAGGTCTAGCCCTGTTCTAATGCAAACTAGGAGACATTCTTCACTGAGGCCAGGCCACCTGGCAGCAATTATCTAGCATCTGCAATACAATGGAGGTTCAGGTTTCTGAAAGATGGAGCTGGAGGCATGGACCCTGAAAAACTTTCTGATTGATAGTTCTTGGTCCCCAACAATCCCCTTCTCTCAAATTAATAAAAGAAACTTGTGCTTCTTCAACAGGACAGATGACTGTGCCTGGCTTAGATGGTTCTCTTCAACCTATCAGAGGGGCCTGTCATCAAATCACACATTCCATCATGTGTGTTCTATCTTAGGAATCCCTGGAGGCAAGAAAAAAACCTTCCCTGTCTCTGGCTCAAAGCAGCCTCTGAAACAAACAAACAAAAAAGCTAATGAGGGGTGGGGCACGGTCTAACTGCATATACTCCTGAAACAGGAAACATCATCTGTGCTCTTATGACTGCCAGCAGTCTCTTTCAAAAAAGAAGCCACAATGAAAGAGTTAAAATGGCATTTCAAAAAAGCATGGGAATGTCTCCAGTGCCCCTGCTTATGTCAAAACCTAAGTTTGCCTCTCTAAATACACTTTTGCCTAAGACTTATAAATTAAAACATTGCATTCCCATTAAAATGAACACTAACCTCTTGTATCCAATAACCATTTGAATAGCACATAAGTAAGGTTACAAAAATTAACAATTTCAGTATGAACATACATTAGGGTGAGTTACAATACAATCAAAAGACAATAAGATATTCTCACAATCTGTGGGGTGTGAACATTCCCACAATCCTAAACCTTTTTCCTTTTTCCCCTGTTTAGAGCTCAATGTCCTGTGAATTTTTCTATTTCTTGCCTAAAGTCCAAAGCTCTGTTTGCTGTAAAATTCCAAAATCAGGTTTGTAATGAAGGAACCGGCTTCCCATTTGGCAGCCATAATGACCAAACACGTGTTTCTATGACCTTGCCCTAGACACTAGAAAGTCAGATGCCTGTCTCATGACAAGGAGCCAATCAGAAGTTAGCTGGTGGCGCTATGCTTTACGACCCTGGGTGTGCTTTACGGACAAGCGCACAGCAATGACATAGAGAGCATAGCAACCACCCTGGGAGGGCCTATGGGCCATAACAACCAGTTGACCAATCAACACAGGGCAAGCCCTCCAAGCCTGGATGCACACCAATCGTGAGCCTGTGCGTAAGCCTGTGCATACCCCTAGACACTCCCCTTACGCTGCCCCATAAGATCTTTTGGGAGCCTGTAGGAGCCCTCTTTTCTAGCCATCCGCCATGGCGGGTGGGTGAAAGACCCGAGCTAACATGGGGTTAGCTCGTTAAATTACAATAAAGCCTCGTGCAGTTTGCAGCAAGCTCTCGAATCCGCCTGGTGATTGGGGTGACCACAAACGTGGCCTGGGACCCCGGATACTTGAGTTTTCGGGGGTCTAACATTTATATCAGTCTTTGAAAGTTAACTGCAAAACCTTTTGTCCATGCCTCATCCAAGCATTGTGAAGGGGCTTCTGCCACTCACCATGGTTTAGACCAGTGTCCAATTGTTCTAAATGGTTTTTTTTTTCCCCAACGGGAAAAACAGTTCTATGTCTCTAGTTGTGGCAAGAAGGCAAGCTGTTTATCGTCTATTTTTTTTTTTTTTTTTTTTTTTGTCAGCTTCAGGATGAAAACTCACGGGTCTGGGGAGGTGGATGTAGCCAGCCTTTTGAGTAGCTGGAACTCTAGAAACTACCGTGAAACTGGAACTGGGTGTCTCCTTTCCTCCTCCAGCTGTAGTTCAGATGTCATTAATGATCAGGAACACTGGTTCAGTGGGTTTCACTCCAGCTGGTTCAGACAGTCCCAGTCCCGAAGTCTCAGGTTTGATTTTTCTCCCCTCCACGAATCTCACCAAACATTCCGGTGGCCAGCATGCCTCATTCTCCTCCTGACCATTATTAGTTCCTATGTACTGAACTGTCTCCATTACTCAAAGAGCTTTAAAAATATAGTGACTATAGTATACAGATTAAATGAATCATTTACTAGAAGCTGAAAAACCATTGCAACAGCTCGTAATTCAACTATTTGAGCCAAAGCTGGAGTCATCTGTTTCACATTATTTTTTTCCATCAATAACGTAAGGTGTTGTTTTATTAGAAGAACCATCAGTAAAAACTAACACAGCATTTTTTATAGGACTGTTTTTTACAATTTTGAGGAATATAAAAGGATGCATTAGAGTAAATTGCAAAAGTCTATGAGCTGGAAACTGATTACCAATTCTCCCTGAAAGGAGAAAAGGCAATTACCCATGATTTACTGTTTAGAAACAACCCATCAACCTGTTGCTTGGTATAAGGGACATGTGTCATACTTGGTTCTCTGTCAAAAATACCTCCTACATTCCACATGGCATTTCTGCACCATGCAGGCTACTGCTTTAAAATAAGGGTTTAATAGTTTGGCTGGCAAGACAGGTAGGTGTAACCACAGTAAAGGTCCCTCCTGCCATAGAACAGAAGTCAGACTATGCTTTGTGGGGAGCACATAAGCTTCCCATGGCTTTGCACTGCTAACATAACATCTGCTGATGCTGGATTACATTCTCTAACAGTAGAAGCGTTTGTCTACCCTCTTAGATACCTGTCTGGGTGAATTGAGATCATTATCTCCTTATAGAATCTCATTTAAAGGTTTTAAATCATCACTAGATGCCCCCCAAAAGGGATGTAACCATTGAATATTTTTCAACAACTTCTAAAAAATCACTCAAACATTGTAAACTCTCCTAATTCCTATCTACTAAGCCTTAATATCTTTAGAAAACAACATATGTTCCAAACAATTTTTGAAAATTACTTAAAGTTTCTGAATAGTCTTTCCTAATTCAACTTGTTAAGCTTTCACTAGCTGACAAGGCCTCATTTGTATCTTGGCTGACATGCCTAATTTGCACCTACACTGACATCATTCCAGGTGGGGGCGTCTAACAGGGCAGCTGTCTTGAGGCATTTCCTCAAAAACCTTTTTCTTACTAAGTATTAACTTCTATTTTTAGATTTCTTTTCTAACCAATAAAAATATTTGGAGGATTTTTGTACCATCTCTTTTGTTAAATGCTATAGAGTCATCTGTATAGATTTCTTTTGCTCTTAAGTCAACACTGTAGGCTTTTGCTATTTTTTCACTGATGCTCTGAGGGCTTAAATTGCCAATCTTTTCTAGTGAAGACATTGATAGATTGGATGCTCTTTTTAACTATGTTTAAGCAATTTAACTATCTTTTAAAACTCTATCTGAAGCAGTTTAAGTATCCTTTTAGTCATATCCAAGGCAATTTAAGCGGTTCCTTTTGTCCACATTCACACATTCATAAACACATTTCAGGCATACCAGTGTGGCCACACCATACACGCAAAACATGCACACATCTCTCATTTCCCCTTTTGCTTTGGTTATGACCAGTTTGTTGAAATGAAAAATCCCTAATTGAAATCTCTTGCAACAAAACATCCGGGTCAGGCCAGATGGTTTACCTGCCCCAGCTCTATGTGCTCAGGGCAGAGACCTTGGGGTGGAGGGGTGCTGTTGGTAATCCCAGACCATCCGCCAATGCAGGGTTGGGAAAAAGACCCCCTCGGTCTCCCTGTATACCACGTGTGTGGAGCACAGAGAAGGCGGGGCAGCCAGGGAGATGGTGGCCTTGCAGCCATGTGCTCAGGGCAGGGAAACTCCTGCCGCAAGCCAGGACCCATGGCAGGATAGCAGTTGGGGCAGAGACAGCTCCACTTTGCATGCCTCACAGGCCAGCAGGTGAGGATAGAAAAACAAGACTCACCTATATCGGCCAGGCTCAGCTGTGAGGGCCGCAGCAATGGTTGGAGTTCAGAGTAGCAGCCTCAGGGGACTCTGCTGGAGCACATTCTAAATCATGGCACACAGGCAAAGGAACTCCTGTCCTGCGCCTCATACTCAGCGCAGCAAGAAAAGACCCCTGACCCATGCATACCATGTGGGTGGGCAGTAGGGACAGAAAGAGATGCTTAACAAATACACAGCACAAATGTGAAACTTGGACAGACAGCACAGTAACACAGACTAGGGTCCTATTTGGAATTTCAGATGGCTAGCCCCATGGAGATCAACTTGGTCCAAAACCAAGTCTGCCCTACAGATTGGAGACCCGCCTGGGTCCCCTTACAGATGGAGCAGGCAACTTGCTTCCAGCAAGTCCCGTCCTACAGATTGGGCAACTTTGGGACCCCTGGCCCCCTTACAGATTTCGGAAGCTGTCGCCTGAAACTCTGCCCTAAATAATTCTTGTAGGCCTACTTACAGATGCAGCTAGCCACCATATTTACAAAATTAACAGAAACAGCAAATCTGAAAACATAAAACTGACACAGAACCGAAAAGCATGCAGGCAAGGTGTGGATTGCAACAGATCAGATAACACAGATAGCAAACCTGCTCAACTGCCCAGTCAGTCATAAAGCCTGTTCCAACACTCCAGGCTTTATAGAAACCGTACAGAAACAAAGACAGAAAAAAAAAAGAAAGTTACCTGGTATGGCACCACATGACTCAATGAAAGGGGATGGTTAGTTGTTAACCCATGGGGAAAGTGGAGACAGACACAAACAGCAAAAACAGAAGGACAGACACAACAGACAGGACAAACTGTGCAGCAGACCAAATTACAGACACAGACATGGCACCAAACCAAAATTACAGAGCGGGAGGGAAGCGGAGTCTGGGGGGCCAGTTGGGCCTCAGAGAATCGACGCTTCACATCCTTCCCTTCCCCAGACACCTTGGACTTTCGTCCAGGGCAGGACCAAGGGGTCTCAGGACACATCTGTTTCCCCCTGTGGTCCAAATTACCAAATACAAGTCCTGCACAGGCACAGATCAAATTCAAGTCATGGCACCAAACCAACAAAACAGCAAGAGACACATTATCAAACATGGACATAACAAGACACAAAGCTCTACCTTACCTCCAAGATCGACTCCACTCAGGTAAGGGGGTGGTCGAAAATCCCGGACGAGCCCCCAAATGTAAGACCCCCCCCCCGAAGCTCAGGCCTCCAAGATCTCAGCCCAGGACCACGGTCACCCCAAACACCAGGCAGAGTCGAAAGCTTGATGCAAACTGCACGAGGCTTTATTATAGTTGTTTAACGCGCTAACCCCATGTTAGCTCGAACCTTCCATCCATCCACCATGGCGGATGGCTAGGAAAGACAGCTCAAAGCGTCTGCATAGAGATCTTATAGGGCAGCAAAAGGGGAGTGTCTAGCGGTACGCACAGGCTCAGGATTGGTGTGCCTCCAGGCTTGGAGGGCTTGCTCTGTGTTAATTGGTCAACTGGTTGTTATGGCACATAGGCCCTCCCAGGGTGGTTGCTATGCTCTGCAAGTCATTGCTGTGCACTTGTCTGAAAAGCACACCCAGAGCCGTAAAGCATAGCACCACCAGCCAACTTCTGATTGGTTCCTTGCCACGAGGCAGGCATCTGACTTCTTAGTGAACAAGGCAAGGTCATGGCCAGCACCTGTTCGGCTGTTATGGATGCCGAAATGGGGAGCTGGTCCCTTCAGGTATAGCTGCATGGACAGAGCACAGTGCTCTATATAGCTGTCAATAACTCACAGTTTTGATCCGTAAGCCATCTGTCCTCTTCATTCTGGGCTTCTGCTGCTATTATAGATGCAGAACACCACCCATCTCTTAGTTGTCTCAATAGGGTCATCTTGTAGTGCTCAGTTTAACTAGGCTTCAAGGGTGAGCAGGGATGCTGATATGCTCCCAGACAGGGTGAGTAATCTTCATCCTCACCCTGTACTTTCTCTTGCAAGGCAGAAGCACTCATTGCCAACTCCATATGCATAGTTATGTAGCCATTTTTTTCAGGGAGAGAAGGGAAGTTATTTCATTCAGTTTCTCTGCTTCCACATCACCAAGCCTCACCCTATCTGTCCTCATGTACATCAGTCTCACACCATAGGCCACAGAGGCCTTTTCACTGCTGTTCACAAAGTAATTTCCTTGGACTGGAGAGATAGATCAGTGGTTAAGAGCATAATACACTTGCAAAGGACCTCAGGTTATGTCAGGTAGCTCACAACCACCTTTAACTCCAGTTCCATGTGATGAGACATCCTCTTCTTAACTTAAGTGCCAGCATCTGCACTTACATATTCACATAGCCACACAGGGTATATACATATTAACACAATTAAAGATAAAAGAAAAATTAAAAAGTTTCTATTCATAGATTTGAGATCTCAAGTATTCTCTGATCATCATGGTTTTCTACACTGGAGTATTATCATGATGGACTATACATCAAAATCTGTATTAAATGCCAGGCCTAAAAGGTCTCTCTTACCACTTCTTCAATGTCCTTTTATCTCCTTAGTATCTGGCTATCTAATTTCTCTCATGGGTTTCAAGATTTTATACTTCTGGAAGGACTCTTTATCACAGATGTAATTTGTACTTTATTTCCTTTGCATCTCATCCTGCCTTCCAGCTTTTACCATTTTTCCTGCCAAATAGAGGCCAGTGCCACAGATAGTATCCATACGTCTTCTTCTCATGCTAAGGTTTTAGAATTTTTATCTTTCTAATTTTATAATTCCAATTTTTCTCTTGCACTGGAAAATCTTCTATTACCTTGGCAAGGCAGTTGAGACTTTGTTGCACATACATTATTGTCTACAACAGTGGACACACAGAAACACCATAGCTTTGTTACAGACCCACCCAGTACATTCTACTGTGTGACACTATTCTATGTTGTGGAGTCAATCAGTGGTTTTGAGGCATCCTCAGGCTCAGGGGGTAGAGTACATTGCCAAAGTTGTGGAGCCCAGTCCTATGTATATATCTACAATCAACTGCTGCACCTAAGATTTGGGGATAATTATGCAAGCTGGGAAGGAAAGGTTGTAAGAACCAAAGGATCAGGAAGTTTGTTGTGATAGTGTCTCCTAGTGATGTCAGAAATATACCCATTAAAATATCACCAACTTGATTTTCTAAACATGAGCTGAACAATGACAATAGCCATGCCAAACTGCATGGCACAAAGTCCACAAAACCTCATTCAAAAAATTGAACCACCATTATCATCTACTCATGGGTATATGCCATGCTAACAAATAAACACATAGTACATTACTAGTACACCCATATGTATTGCTGCATTGTCTGTAAGAAATAAGAAATGGAAGCAGATAAGAAGAAAATCAATAGACGAATGGGTAATGAAAATGTGATACACATTTGTAGAGAACCTTAAGCAACTAGAATATTATGTTAAGCAAAATTGACTAGATTCAGAAAGCGAAATATTGTTTGTTTTCTCCCATAGATGGATTGAGATTTAATTTAGGCTCTCTCTGTGTTTGTGTGTATCTTAAAACTAGACAGCAGCCCATGAAAATGGAGACGAAGATATCATGGGAAGGAGATAGAAGATAATTGAGAATGGAAAAGGAGACTTTGTAGAGATAGTAAGAGAACAGGCAGAGAAGTGGGGATGAGGGGACAAATAAGAACAAACTCAATGGAATATATTGACTCATATTAATTTGTATAAGAATTTAAAAAAGGACAATATATGAAACCACTGGCAGTGGATCCATGATATAACTCTAATGCACAAACTGACTTAGTGGAGCCAATTCTATAAGGAGAGATACCTTGCCCAGTCTAGACAGGAGTGTGGGGAGTGGGGAAGTGCCTTGGTTCTGCCTCAACTAGATCATGGGACAGACATAGTAGACTTCCTATGGGAGACGTTACCCTCTCCAAGGAGCAGCCTGGACGTGGAGGGAGGAGTGGGGGAGTGGCAGAAGAGAAGGGAGGGGCAACTGGGATTGAAATGTAAAAAATAAATTACTAAAAAAGCAAAACAAAAAACACTCTAAAAGGGAATAAAAATAGAGGAACTGCTTAAGCATGATGTCCCAAATTGACACTTGGATAGCACTCAATGATTAATATTTTACTGCCTATAGTAGAACTTTCAATCAATGATTATATCAACACATGTCTCTCATTTCCACAATTTATACAAGATTTTAAGAAACCAAATTCTCAAGAGATTCCCTATGGTTGTCTTATATAGTTCACAGATGTAGTCTTGATAAGTGAAGAAAATAGTGAATATGTGCAATTATTTCTATATTTTTATTGTGATAATATTTTAAAAAATATTCTCTATTTGAGAATAAAAGCATAATATACATGTGATGTGCTTCTATTATACTGTTAATTGTCATGGTGTAATGTAAGTTCAGATTTTGATGTTTCAACCATGGCAGGTACATTGAATTCTAGATCATACAGCAAAGTGTTATTCTCAGAGAATAATAGGATACTATACAAGAATTTATGGTTATGAAATATTTCTTCTATATTCTTTATAACTAGATTATCTGTAAGAAACCAGTGATGAACAGAATGTTCTTTTCAATCTTTTTTGTCTGTTTGTTCTCACCAAAATGCATCCATGTATCCTTTTATGTAACAAGTTTTGGAATGAGACTTTCCTATGGATAGCTTTAGAAATTCTTTAATAACATGTTTTCTGAAAATAGTAGTGGAGAGAAAATTATTACTATTAACATCAGTTGTATTTAGCTAGAAGATACCATATCTGTTATTTATCTATAGATGTGAAGGCTTCCATTTTTTTCAGTCAGCATCTCACCTGCTTTAGAAACAACAGAAGGGATTGTTTCAGCTTCTGGTTTCCCCAGATCAAGATAAAAGAATGACCTATTGGGTAAACAGCACCAATTGCCATGCACAATAAGAAGACTGGTGAATTTTGTAAGCTCCAACCTGCTATAACTACACAGAGAGCATATGTGGCATATAACACAAGAAAGGAGATCACAGTTTGCAAGGCCTTTATGTGGACCATGGTACTAGGATCTTGACATCCTTTGCTGTGGTGTTTCATATTCCTGAGATGTTTGACTAGGGAGTAGATTAAGAGCAGAACACATGTTAGTGATATGCAAAATGGTATGATATTTATCAGGCCAAAGATATGTATGTCTGCAAAGCTTGTAATGTCCTTCAGGTTGTTCTTCAAAGTCACATTTTCTTCATAATCACTCCCCCAACCAATCTTTTTGATGTTCACCATACCAGGATAAGAAACAAAAACCAGGAAAGTCCCCAAAAATATTACCAGAAGAACCTTCTCAATTTTTCTTTTTAGGTGAAGAAATAGAGGGTTGGAAAAATTGGCTATCTTGAACAAATAAAACATGCTGAGCATGGTCCCAAGCCAATTGCTAAAATGGTTGGTTACAGTCCAGATAATGCGACCCCAAGCTCTTATTTGTACATTGTATGTATCTGCAGTGAACACAGTTGAATGCCAATTCAATAACATCCCTGAGAGCAAGCCAATTCTGGAGATGGCAAGAGCAGTTATCATTCTGTCAGTGGAGGAGAACTTTCTTCTCTTGATACAGTTAATGGCATTCGCTAGAATTATGAAAATATTGGCACAGTTTCCTAAGAGAAATTCTGTTATTATTATGATGGCGACAATCCATTCTAGTAAATTCATTGTGTCTGTTCAAACAAAAAAGAAAAAATTATAGGCAGGCGTTACTTTACTGATTATGACTCTTTTTATACATAGAGGTAATTGTATTCATACTTGACTAAATGTATACTAGAGTTCTTGCTTCATTCAAAATCTGTGCCAAGTAGAACCCTAGTATGGTGTGGATAATGGATGAATTAAATCTCAAGTTTATGGAAATTTGTACTACCACAATGTCTCTAATTACATACCTTTGTGTCTCTGCCATAGACTAGTGTATTTCAGTGCTGATATTGGAGGGACACTGTATTCTCATTTGCCAGCAGGCAAATAAATACAAATTCTGTTCCATTATTGTAAATTTTGTTCCTTCTTTAATCATCCATCAACTGAGATAGTCAGCTTTGTTTTTAGTCAAATTTTAGAGTCCAGTATGTAAAGAATGTAGGGATGCTGACCAGTATGTGAAACTTGGTTCATCTAGAATAATCATCCTCTATGGACTCGTTTATTTTTGATGGAAGATTCATGTACAAAGAGTCTCAAGTTTCTATCTCAAAAGATTCAAGGTTTTCTGAGGAGCATCACAAAAGACAGTATTCCTTGAAAACTACTCTCTGATAGCACATGCCTGTGTTTAACTTGATTCTTCATCAGCTCCTAAGAATGCCTATTTACATAGGCAAGCAAGCATGGATATACATTCACACACATACATGGACACTTCATGAATGGAAGAATTATTGCCCAGTGGTCTTTAAACTATAAAGTTTATCTCAGGGATGGCATCAAGGACTATAAATCTCTTTCCCTACTTCAATTTCAGCTCATTCTTAATGTTTTAAAACTCTTATGTAGAGCTTCACAGTGTTGCTCTTGACTTCACCCCATTTTCAAATATTATTGGACTAAAATTACTTGAAAGTTTGTAATACTTCTTAGACAATTAAAGAACATGACTTCCATCTTTTGCCATCTAAATAATGAAAATCAAAACTACACCGAGATTCTGTTTCATTCTAGAAAAATGTCTGTAATCAAAAAAGTAGAAACCAAGGCAGAGATGGGCGGATCTCTATGAGTTCCAGGCCAGCCTGGTCTACAAAGCTATACAGAGAAAACGTATCTCAAACCCCCCACCTCCAAAAAAGCAGAAACTAACTTGAACATGGTTCCACTGTGATCCAGCACTGGAGGGGTGGAAGAGGGGCAGTGGAAGTGTGAGAAAAGATTTGCACATTCAGATCTCATCTCATAAAAAGCTGAAGGTAGTTTCTGGAGAAATAGCTCCCTGAACATAAGTCAGCTCCTAGTAGTACCCATATCAGCCTGGCTCAAAACCACCTTTAGCTCCAGCTTCAGGGTATCTGGCACCGTCTTCTGGCCTCTGGTTTTCAGTAGTATTGTTGTTATACTCCATAATCTTACTTTAAACAGTCTAACAAAACTACAAATTGGTGTCTGGATTAATGAATCCATAAGAAGTGGGCCTTATAGTTCCGTAATGAGAAACATTACTCATTTATACCGTTCCCTAATATAGAATAATTTTCTAAAATTTCTGATAGTAAATAAAACATAACATATAGGATATTTTTATATCAAATACACAAAAGTTGCTATTTCACCTGGAAAACCAGTCTACATGTTTCTTAATTCCTCAGAATCAGGAGGACACTGTGCTCCAAAGATTCCTATTTATGTTAACAGTCTCAGATTCATGAATTCTTCATGAATATTTATAAATGTTAGGAATAAATTATTTACCTTATGGGAAGAATGAACAATGGTTGTCAATTGCATGTCACTATATTATATTTCAGAAGAATATAAGATTTAATTGATGATAATCTTTTAATTAAATATATCTAGGTAAGTGGCATGTTTTCTGTATTTTAGTTAAACATATCCCAATATTTTATGAGCATGGAACTAAATCAACTTATATTAGGAACTAACAGGTTATTTTTTCTCAAGACAGGGTTTCTCTGTGTAGCTTTGGAGCCTATCCTGGCACTCGCTCTGGAGACCAGGCTGGCCTCAAACTCACAGAGATCCACCTGCCTCTGCCTCCCGAGTGCTGGGATTAAAGGTTTGCGCCACCAATGCCCGGCAAGAACTAACAATTTTTATAACTCTGAGTAATAGGCACTCAATACACACATGTTAACTTGTGTATTTAATAGTAATATCAGTTGAATGGCAGAATACAGGTTAATAAAATGTGAAAATTTTCAAACACATTAGGGTTCAAAAGTAAAACAGGGGGAAACACATAACTTATGGTTATTGTTGGTAAATTTTCAGTAAGTTATAATCTTGTTTGTTTATGGAAATGAAAATTTCTTTGCTCATAGATAAACTTGTAAAAACATTCATCAAACTGTCAAACTTGACTTGGAATAGATTTTCTTGTTCATAGTGTTCTGAATTCATCCATATATTTGTAGAAAAATATATGTTCCATATTTTATCTCTTTTTGTCTGGAGATATTTTAATCAAAGATAGATTTTGAAAAATACACATCTATAACCACTTTAAAAAGAATAGTGTACATTGGACATGCAATTCCATGGTAGAATATTACAATAGCATGCACTGGAAGTTTGAACCAACTCATAGGAACAAAAAAATGTCTTTGTGATAATTATATGGTAGATGTAGTAAACCTTTACTATGCATACATATACATAGCAACTATTACCCTATAAAACAGTGATGTTCTGAGTTTTTAAGGCTTTTATAGACTAATGTGTGCAGATGTCAGCAAAGCTAAAGGAATTACCTTCAGAATAGGCAGGCACTGTCCTTGATTCAATGGAACAGCAGCAGCAGCATCCTGAATTCATGGGACAAAAACAAAACATGAAAACAAAGCAAATTTGATTTATTCCATTAAAGGTTGTCATTTCTATTACATTTACGCTAATTTATAGGTATAAAAAAGATACATGGATCACTTTTTTCTTGATTTCTGATTCAAAAAGCCAGCAATGTTACTGAAGGATCAAAGAAGCTTTGCATTTTTAGCTCCTACTCATGTTTTTTGTGCAGATGGAAACAGAGTAGCTTCTGTATTTAAGTATGTACTTGTTTTACTATTGGCTTCATGATGAAATAATATAAATATGCAAATAGTAAGTAATTGTGATGATACTTTAAATGCAAATGTAGAGTGCTCTAGTATTTCCACAATAACACCAAGAAGTAAGACTAACAAATAAAATGTTTTATACAATTGTTGAATATGATGTTAACTTATAACTACAAGCAATAGCTAAGTAGAATATAGCATTTGCAATTAGACATTTCTACAGTAGTGAAAAATAATAATAGCTAGAAATATTCATGCTAATAAGTATTACATACCATATTTTGTTCATATACTTATTTATATTGATAAACAAAATTATATAAATAAATATCTGGGCATCATGGTTCTTGCCTATAATTGCAGCATTTGGGTTGTGAAGGGAGGAGGACTAAGAGTTCAAGGTAGGTCCTTGTCTTCTGGTATAAAGCAGGTTCGAAATCAGCCTGAGCTGCACAGCACACTGCTTCAATAAACAAACAAGAATAATCTGATCAAATATAAACATATGTTGTGATCTGCCGTAGATGGTATAACCTTCCTAAGGAAACTTTTGCATGTTCAGCCTTGCTTGCAAAGCAGTTCTCATGATAATCACAGGGGACTTTAACATTTGGCATTTTTCCAAAATGCTACCAATAAATGATAGTTAAATACCAAATATAGAATTATTCCTGAAAAAATATTGGTTAAGAAACCAGTTCCCGCTGGGCGTTGGTGGCTCATGCCTTTAATCCCAGCACTCAGAAGCAGAGGCAGGCGGATCTCTGTGAGTTCAAAGCCAGTCTGGTCTTCAGAGTGAGTACCAGGATAGGCTCCAAAGCTACACAGAGAAAACCTGTCTCGAAAAACCAAAAAAAAAAAAAGAAAGAAAGAAAGAAAGAAAGAAAGAAAGAAAGAAAGAAAGAAAGAAACCAGTTCTGAGCCGGACATTGGTGGTTTACGCCTTTAGTCCAAGCACTCAGGAGGCAGAGGCAGGTGGATCTCAGTGAGCCTGGTCTACAAGAGCTAGTTCCAGGACAGTCTCCAAAGCCACAGAGAGACCCTGTCTCGAAAAAACTAAAAAAAAAAAAAAAAAAAAGAAAAAAAAGAAAGAAAGAAAGAAAGAAAGAAAAAGAAAAAAAGAAACCAGTTCTGAAAGAAATGAATGAATGCAAAAAACAAGTGTGTGCCAAAATTCATTTTCACTTCGGGAGTTAAATAATCAGAACTCATGGCTTATTTCTCTTTAGAAGATTTTCAGACAACAAAGGAATAGCTTAGAAGGCTGTGCATTCTGTGTTTGTAGAAGGCTGTGCATTAGGAAAAATAATATTAAAATATGCTTTTATTCCTGAATGAATGTCAAGAAATTTTCAGTGATAAACCATAAAAAAATGTACAGAGAAGTTTTTCCCAATCTTTTTTGTGAGTCAAAATTTTCTGTGCAATAAACCATAGTACTAATGAAGCCATTAAGTCATCTACAGATAACCAAGATATTTCCTGAATATGCTTTAAATTTTTCACTAAGACATATAGCAAAGAATTACCAGTCTATAATCCACACTGCTAGAGGAAGTATGAAACAAGGAGGACCCTAAGAGAGGATTGCATATTCCCTTGAAGAAGGGGAGGAGGACAAGAACCCCTGAACAAAGTGGGAGCATGGAGGGGGGAGTGGAGAGGAAGGAGGTAGGAAGCGAAGAAGGGGAGACAGTACAGGTATGAAGAGAAGTCTGGCACAGGGGAAATGTTAGGGGATCCACAGGGATTCCCTAAACTAAGAATCCAAGCAGTGGTGGAGAAGATGCCATTGATGACCTTACCCTATAAGGAGATTGGTGTCTACCTTCGTTACCATTGCTAGAGCCTTCATCCAGTAGCCGTTCAAAGCAGAAACAGACACCCACAGCTAAGCACTGAACCATACTACTGGAGTCAAATTGTGGACAGGGAGGAGGGATGAGCAAAGAAGCCAAGACAGTGCTGTAGAAACCCACAGAAACAGTTGACCTGAACTAGTGAGAGCATGCAGACCCTAGTCATAAAGCTGGGGAAACAGCATTGGACCGAACCAAGCCCTCTGAATGTGTCAACTAGGAGGCCAAGACAGTCTATGGGTCCTCTAACAGTGGAGCCAGTCTTTATCTCTAGAGCACAAATGGACTTTGGGAGCCCATTCCCTATGGATGGATACTATTGCAGCCCAGGTACTGCAAAGGTCTAGGCCTAGGCCCTACCCCAAATGGTATGACAGACTTTGAAGGTCCCTGGTGGAGGGTCTCACTATCCCTGGGGAGGAGTTGGGGGATGGATTGGGGGGGTGGGTGGGGATCATGGGTGGATGGAAGGTCGAGGGAATGGTGGATGGATATGTAAATAGGAGCAGTAAGTAAAGAATTTAAATTAAAACATAGAATAAAAAAATTTCACTAAGTAGTACCTAATCTAGGTGAATTCAAATCCCCTAGATATGAAACAAGGCAAAATGCTACAAAATTGTGAAAGAGAACATGTCTTATTTGCATGCTAGCAAACTAGGTTTCAGCACTTGCTTCACCATATTCTATGACAGATTCCAGCCTATGATAACGATATTAAGTATATGAATAGTTGTTACAAATTGTTTGGGGAATAAGATGCTCTTCAAAATAAGTTTTGCCCTCATTCTTTATTACACAGTGCTCCAACTCTGCTTGATGTTGGTTAGTAAAAGAACAAGAACCTGTGATATTAGGCCTGCTTACCTTTATCTTTCTTAAAATTTCTGGATGTGATAGTGTGTTACCAAGAATAATTTCCTCTCTGTTTTGTGCAATGTCCCCTGAGCCTTGGGTGTTGGGGTTCTGTTGTGTATATAATAATTGTGGTTTGACATTCCATTTTTTCAGTTTTGGCTTTCTATAACAATTTCCATCTACTGAAAAAATAAGCTTATTTGATGAGGGTAAGACCTGCACTTGGCTGTGGATACAAGTGTAAAGAATGCAGCCAAGGATTGTATTGATTTAGGAAAGTGACCAAGAGTAGTAGACTGTCCTCTAGGTTTTTATTAGTTATGCTGCAAGTTACCATGGCCTCTCCTGCCATGGGTATTGGCCAATTTACATTACCAGATATGAATCCCCATCCAATTAGATGTGTTTTGGTTATACCAAGGACATATGTGCCACTATTGCATCTTTCGGAATACCTTTTGCTGATCAATGAAGGCATTAAAGCTGGGTAGCATTATTGATTACCTTTCTACCTCATCAGCTTGCATGACTCCTAAGGCTTCCAGGTCAGACCCAGATGTAAGTTTCTAAGTCCTGTGTCTGAAGTGTGTTGTGTCTTCAGTAACGGGATCCTGCCTTCTTTTCCAAGATCACACAAAGGGCAATGGCAATAGCCTATATTATTTTGGTGTCTCTTGAACTCCCCTGATTAACTACTCCAAAGGAAGTTTGTCCTTGTCTGGCAATGGTGTTTTTCTAGAAAGTCTATGGTTTGGGAAAAGAGCATTGTCTCTCTAAGTGGAATAATCCATGTACATATGCATTATATTATATTCATATACATATATATGTATTTGTATATGAGCATATATTATATGTGATTTAAGTAGACATAAAATAATATAGTTCCTTATGGCTTTTCCAGACAGTCTTAGTGCTATTTATCTCTCCTCCTTTCCTCTCCCTCAGTGTTCTCATTTTTTTGCTCTTCAGGTAAATCTTCATTTTTTTTTCTCATTTTCTACTTCATAGTGACTGTAGTTTTAATTTAAAAAGCAGTCAGAAAATAAATGATTCCATTTTCTTAAAGCCAGCTGTATGCAAAACTAAACTACAAAAGTAGACATTGCATTAGGTAGTAAAACAACAAAGAAAATTATGCAAATAATTTCATAAAAGGATGATGAGTATCTTTTGGAATAAAACAGGTATTATGAGCATAAGTCTTCATACAAAACTCAGTGTGTCACTTTAAGACTATATTAGCCTGTATTCTCTCATTATTTTTATCATGAGCTATTTCAAATGTATCATTATATTCTAGAAAGTATGCTAACATAAACTTATCTCTGTGTGTGCCATAATCCAAACAAATCAATTATACTTTTATGAAATTTAAATAAAAGGAACATTCTGTATATTAATGAGAAAGTTACCATTCCTGCTGTTCTTTTATTTTTTCTGTTGCTCATTATATCATTTACATATTCTTATTTTCCACTCTCTTTGAGCACTATACTTGAGATTTCTTATAGTGTAGGTCTGTTAGGTATCTGGGCAAATGTCCATCTCTTTCAGTTTTGAGATCTGCTCCTCCATTACAAATTAAGAGTTTTCCTACTTTTGTACTTGTTGTTATATGAGATACTTTTATTCCACTTTTTCTGGCTAAATCTGACACAATTCTTATTGGTCACTCTGAATGCACCTCGTTTTAGATATTTTGATATTGTCTCTGTTAAACTAATCTGCAAATCTGGGTTAGAATGTGCTTTTTGTGTGCTGGCAGGTTCTCTAGGTGTTTAGTGAGCTTCTTGGATATAAGTGTTCATAGTTTCCACCAGATTTGGGAAACAAGCCATTGTTTATTTTTACATTTGTATTTATTTTTATTTAAGTGTATCCATGTGTGCCTGCTTGCTTGTATGTGCACTTCCTTCATGCACATGAATATAAAGGCCAGAAGAGGTCTAAAAACCCTTTTAATTGTAATTACAAGGAACTGTTAGCCACATGATGGATATGTGGGTGCTGGGTACCAAACCTGGTCTTCCACAAGAGCAACAAGTGCTTTAAACAGCTGAGTCATCTTTTCAACACCCTTAGCCATTGTGTCTTATATCCAGTCCAACATTTTGAAGAATGTTAATTGCACATTTGAACTTTGTTGAAGACCAATGTTGTTCATTTCATTCTTTATTTTTCTTATGTGTTTAATTTATGCTTTCAGGTTCATGAATATTTTTTTCCGGAATTAACCTCTCACAATATATTGTCCTTTCAAGAATTTGACATTAAACTATAAATGTCCATTGGGATTTTTTAACTCCCTAGTTTTATTGCATGGACAGTTGATAGCTAAACCTTTGGATACCGGTAATGTATTTATAATATCTGTTTTAAAGCTATCTGGTATTTTTTGTTTTGTTTTGTTTTTTCGAGACAGGGTTTCTCTGTGTAGCATTGGAGCCTGTCCTGGCACTCGCTCTGGAGACCTGGCTGACCTCGAATTCACAGAGATCCCCCTGCCCCTGCCTCCCGAGTGCTGGGATTAAAGGCGTGTGCCACCAATGCCCGGCTGCTATATGGTATTTCTAATATCTGTTCCATTACACATCATAATTTGCTAGGATTTTAACAGACTTTAAAAATACACCATTGAATGTCCCACAATGTGTGTTAAACCATGTTAAATGCTGACTATTTTTTGTGTGTGTGCCTGTAGATATCCATTCAAGTTTGGCTGGGAGGCATTTAAAATGCAAAGAAACCATTAAATCTTTTTTTCTGGCTTTTGAAATAATTTAAGAAATAAAAATCAAATGTTAGATCCAACCACTGGGGGAAGACTTTCTGTGCATTCTGGCCAATGCTCCAAGAAATATATGATTTTCTATTATTAATAGTATGGAGTAGATACACTTCTTCACTCTTTATGTCTCAAGGTCAATATTTCCTGTCTATCCTGAATGGTTACTTCCTTACCTTAGGAAGTTATCTTATCAGTGCTTATGATTACTCTGCTTTTTGGTTCTCTATGCTATGGATTCCAGTATCTTAGACTCCTTGGTCATGTCAGCTCAGGGAATCCACTGGGCTCCTTCTCCTACACCATGGACTGGAAACACTCAAGGCTCAGTTGCAGGCCTCACTCACATCATGTACTTCCAGTGCTCAGGTAACAGTGCTGCTCACTGCCTGACATCTTAAAACTTTCTCATCATGAGACCTCATGTTTTACATATTTTATCTGTTTGTTGTTGTTTTACTATTGGTATGTTTCCTACCCTTTAAAATGCAAATTGATTTCAAGCTGAGTAGAACTTAATTGCATACAATAATTAGTAATTTTTATATTATGAAATACTTCCTTGAGACATAATTCTTTATGAAATTAATTTCCATTCCAGTTAAAATTCTATGGTTATTAGGAATAAAGGTAGTCTAAAGAATCTTACCAAGCCTATGTGGAGGCACTGGGGCTTCATTCTGGTGGGTCTGGGAAATGTGTTTAATGTGTCTGATATATGCTTAGATGTTTTAAAGTACCTATGGAACAGCAGAGGTAGGTCATTTGGAGAGGCATTTCCTAGGCAAGAATGAGGGCCTGAGTTTAGTTCCCCAGGGCACACAAAAGCTATGAACAGTGTACTTTCCTTTTGGTTTCTCTTTTTAATGTGTTATTTGGGCAACATTAGAATAATGTTCTATTCAAGAAGGTTATGTGTCAAATAGCTTTGTTTATATGATAGTATGGTTTATCCATCTGGCCACCTGTTTTGTTGTTGTTATTTTATGTTTTTTTTTTAATTTGTGGAAAATGGAATTGAAACAAACATCTCCCTTAGTCCTGAGGAAGGTGAGTAATGATGGTCTAGAACAGGAATGCCAAGGAAGATTCAATGTTCTTCACACCTGTGCTTTGTATCCAGCTTCTATGTTATCACTAGATCTGGTGATATGCTATCTGACATTAACTAAATTAAAAGGAAAGGAAAAAGATCAGTAATAAAGATGTGTTCTATAGTAAAATTATATTGACAATATATTTTTCTTGAGATTCTATAAGAATTAGTATAGCTAATTTCATTTTAAAAATTTATAGATAAATTAGATGAATCTTAAAGTTGAAATGTATGGATTGCAATCAGAACACATTACATGAGTGTCTGTGTATAAGCAAGCTAAATATATAAACAGAAACTTAATTCTTACCACAATCCTCAAAATGGTCACCTCGGTTGAAAACTAGAAGCTGAAATAAAGTGGTTTGTAGGATATATGATTCAGCAAAACATTTATTAAGGAACATAACAAAGTCTGTTGAGAGGCACACATAACTGAAAGTTATTACAAATGCAGTTATTACAAAGTGGCCCAATTCTGAATTTTCAGTAAAATTAAAACCACAAGACTTCTCTTCTAGCATCCAAGTGTTTAGAAGAATATAAAACATACTCAACTGGTTAAATGTAAAGAAGACAAAACCCTATGTTAGAAATGTCATAAGACTAGGAAAATTCCAGGAATTGATAGTAGAAAAAAAAAAAAAGAAGTGAAAACTACTACAAAGAAATATGGATGTTTTCAAGGGAAACAAATCAAACCACTCAGTTTGCTGAATTAAATTGCCAATGCCTGCTCTTTGAAAAACACAGCTTCATGTTGCAAGTGTAGCTCAGGGGTGAGCTCTTGCCCAGTTTTTATGAAGCCCTAGATTTGAACCTCAATAGCACAAATAAAAGTGAAGTTAAAAACAACAGTTATGATGCACATTAAGAAGCTACAAAGTTAGTGAAAAGCACAAAATCCTAGATTCCAGGAAACAATGAGTAGTAAAGGCAGAGAATTGAGAACACAGACCCTCAGTTTCTCTTCCACAAGGGCCTGAATTTCCTTGGCCACCGTTCTCAACATAGAGTAGCTCTGCCCCCTGGTGGACGCTTAATTATCTCAGAAAAATTTAGTTGCTAAAATGGGGGGGGGGTTATATTGTAGAATTGGCAGATTTAGTAAATAAAAGTATAGAAGGTACAATCTTCATCTTTTAATAAAATAATTCAATTTTATAAGTTTTCTTTGACATAATTATAAAATAAATGTGTCACAAATGTAGAATGATGGACTAAGTTTATTTATTTATTTGAGACAGGGTTTCTCTGTATAGCTTTGGAGCCTATCCTGGCACTCGCTCTGGAGACCAGGCTGGCCTCAAACTCACAGAGATCCGCCTGCCTTTGCCTCCCGAGTGGTGGGATTGATGGAATAAGTTTAAAATAAAAGGCCTCGCTAATATGATAAATGAACAATGACAATAATTTATTGCTTATCTAAGATTCAAATGGAGTTGGACATTTTGTTTAATCTCTTAACTGTGCTGGGTATGTTATTTTCAGTGGTTAGGAGTAGAACTGATGGGGGAATGAACCTCCATTTACATAGAACATTTTTTTTCCTGAAAGTTTGTGGCCGGAAATGTGGACCCTAAAAGTTCTACTGAACAATGGTAGATCCTTAGGCATTGGGACTTGATAAAGGTTACTGGATGATAGAGATGCCAGAATCTGGGATGCCTATATCATTTCATCTGATTCGTGGGACTATGAACATGTTTTGATATAAAACAAATTTGGTGGCTGAATGCTTGCTGGAAGTTGGTGTCATGACCTTGAACTTTCCAGGCATATAAATTCTGATCCAACCAAAAGCATTTATAAAATATCAAGCCTCTGCTGGGTTTTTATTGCAATAATTTTAAAAGGACACTGGTAACTACCTTGTACTGTGCATGAAAGCATTGAGGATGATAACCCACTGAAACAAACAAAAAAATGCGTAGACTTAGTGGTAGCAGTTATAATCAAAAGAGTGCTAAGACTAAACACGAGGGCCTCTTCATCATGGGATTTCCAACTGTATCAGTGGTTTTCCTCACTATTGTAACAAAATATCTGGGGGAAAAAGCTTTAAAAAGCTGGAGCATATTTGACTTACACTGGGGGAGTCATTCATGAAAGCAGGACCAGGGACCTAGCAGGTCACATTGCATCACTTTCAGAAAGCAGGGAGAGGGGAGTGGTGGTACTCAGTTATCTTTGTGCTTTTTATGCAGCCCCAAACCTCATCCCACCTGAGTGTGTGTTTCCTTACCACAATTAATGTAACCCACAGAAACCCATCACTGACAAAGTTGGAGATTTCTTTCTAAGGTGATTATAGATCCTTTCAAGTTGACAGGATTGCTTTGTCAACCTGAAATGCAGTCATGTTCCTTTTAAGCCACAACCTTCTATCTTTGGTTGCTATAGATGTAAAGACACTTCACAATGCACTTTTCATTCAGCTATACTTCAAAAGCCTGCAGAATCTTTAACAGTTGTGATGTTATTCACAAGTGTAAGTGACAAAAAAAGAAGCTTCGTAGAATCACAATCGCTTCTTATTAATTATTGCTTTACACACACACACACACACACACACACACACACACACACACACACACACACAATTACTGAGTCTGCTTAACATTGCTCATGTGTATGTGGTTTATATTTGACTGTTTTGGATTGGAAAATGACTCATTCCAGGAGAAAAGTGATTCTCCTCTCCATCAACAGCCATTGTCTGCCTATATTTCTTCACCTTGTGGCATTGTGGAAATTATGTAAATAGAGTGGACTCATGAAGGAAATTCTTAAAGATAAAATAGTAAGAAAAAGTATAAGTATGAAGTCTCTTCTGAGACTTAGTGAAATTGGCATGAGCTCCTGAATAATCAAAACACAATGCTCCAAAAGAAAGGAATGAGAGCATGGTAGGGAAAGATGGAACCAAAGAAAGTTCAAAATATAGAAACTCTTCCAATCCTACAGCTCCATCCTAGTTACCTGGTACTTGAGATGGAATCATGTGGGTTCTGGGCTTGTGATGTCATCATCTGGGCTTCAAAGGACTTGATTAACTCCATTTCTTCAGCTCTGTTGTCTGCAGGAAGCAGAATCTCTCTCTCTTAGCCTGGCTGCACTCCATGCCTAAAGCTTTTCTGAGTCAGAAATTGCATGATTCTGGCATCAACAGCATCCTGGGATTTTGATTGTGACTTCACCTTTACAGTTCCACAGTACTCCCAGTAATTAAATAAATACTGACTTTTGGAAGTTGGAGTATTTTGTTTTAATTACTTTTCTATTGCTGTGATGATTTAAATACCATGAACAAGACAACTTATAAGAGAAAGCATTTATGTTCTCATCACCCCCTTCCCTTCCTCTTACCAAGCCCCCAGCTCCATTTATCCAGTAGATCTCATCTAATTTTCCTTCCCTGAGCAATCCATGTGTCCCTCTTAGGGTCTTCCTTGTTACCAAGCTTCTGTGGAACTGTAGATTGTAGTCTGGTTATCCTTTGCTTTACATCTAATATCCACTTATGAGTGAATACATGCTGGGTTTGTCTTTCTGAATCTGGGTTTTCTCACTCAGGATGTTTTTTTCTAGTTCCATACATCCAGTACTATGCCTTGTAGGAAAATCTTGAAAATGCCCATTTTAATTCATTCCTATCTGTAAGATTGTATTTTCTCTTCACCTATCTATTTCTCTCCTATTATGTTTATAGCTTCTGAGTATTGGGCCCTGATAATGTTCCTAATTATGGAAGCTAACCATGTATAAACTGTAGAAAATCAATACAGGCCCATCATTCAGACTATAATATAAAGCATGCACCAACCTTTAAAGCACCATGTAATGGCCAATAATCTTCACATATGGAAAAATTTAAGGGTGAAAATTTATGTTATGATAAATATGGATGTTTTAAGTCCGAAAGAAAAAATATACCAAATGATGCTCAGGAATGATTATGAATACAATGAGTTTTAAGTTTTAATTGTACATCTTCATAGTATTCCTTTGAGAACCTGCCCATGTACTAATAAAATACCTTTGAATAACATGGCATTTTTATTATCTAGAATCAGAAGTCTCTTCAACCTGCTGTGTTGGTTTTGGCAGTTACAAAATGAGTGAGTTTCCGGGGAATGAAACAAAACCTTCCTTTCAAATGCAGGATGCCAAGTCCCATCATATGACATTAGACAAACAATACTATCACACATATTCTCTGAAATACATAATGTGTCACACATCCTAAATTTCAGGCTGTTGTATTAAAAGTATGGAAGCTGAAATAAGACATTGTGAAGGGAATTTATGATACTACTGATCTTCTTAAACATGAGGAGAGAACTCCTAGTTCCAAGAGAAAAAAATGTTCATGCTCACCTTAAGGAAATGTGAATTATCCACTAATCACTAGAACAAAATCCCTCTGGTAAGCATAGCTGCATATCATGTATATCTTCAGAAAATATAGAGACAATATATGATGCTTTGTATATCCTATGTAAGAAACTGTGATTGTATTTTACTATAAACTCCAAGCAGTCATCATAAGTTCACAACACAGTGTAGCATTGCTAAAATAATTCTTTAAGCTGCCTCCCCATGGGAATATTGATAATGCCTTCTCTGGCACCTGATTTCTGTGGATGTAACTCTAGCTTTGAGGGCTGGGCACAGGTGACAATTGGAGAAAGGAATGAATACAATTTAAAGGTATAAACATAGATGCTGTGGTAGTCAATGTATTTAGAAGTATGCCTCTTAGGTTTCCAAAATGACATACATTGAATTAGAAGGAACAGTGGGTGTAATCCATGCCAAAGAACATACACAACATTTTCTGATGTTAACAGGACCCCCATGAAAAACCTTTGTGTATGTGTATCAAGGAGCATCTGCACGAACTGCTTTGTGGAAGATCTACATTGGAAAGGGGGTCATGCAACATGACTGAGATGGTGTGTTCATAACATTAAAAATATCATTCATAGAAAAAGTTTCTTAATCCTGTCTGCCAGAACTCAGAAAATACTGTACATTAGGTAGTTTGTAATATGAGTACAGGTTCTCTTAACTTAGAAGCAAATAAATGATATTAAAACAATAGAACATAATAATAAACTCTAGACACCAAATTAGCTAGCCTCAAACACGGCATGTCAACTGCCTCCTAGAACAATGATTACTTTCAAAACAACATACAACTGGAACTCAGTAAACCTACTGTCAAAGTGAGATCATTAAAATAACCACATAAAACTAGCAGGTTGGTTTGATGGATAAACTGGTTAATTACTCTGTAGTGTAAGTAACCTTGTTGAGGACAGGTTGCTAAAACATAAACATTCTAAAATAGTTTGGTTACATATTGTTATGGAACATCAAAATCACGTTAAAACATAGGCACCTGCATCGTAATAATGCAACCAGAATCTGTAGGCAAATCAAGGAAATGCATACTTCTTCGGGCCACTGATATAGTTTCCAAATTATGTCAACAAAATTGTTGATTTATTTAAATATCACAGTGGCATTTCTAGTTCAGCTGACCTATTGTGGTCTGGAACTGTCCAGAGGCAATTCACTTATTTTGGATGTGTTCATTTTTCCCATTAAACCTCAATTTATTGTTTCAAGCTAGTTAATGCTTGACAAAGCTGGATAAATGAGCTTTCTTTTCTGTTTATAGAATGTGTCACTCTTCAAGTAAAATAAGGGAGCTGAATAAAGTGACACATGGTGTTATTCCAAGCTCTCAGCACAGGAAAAAGGAACTTGAGTTCTATGCCAGCCTGAACTACTCAGTGATACTAATTTAAGACATAATAAGAAAAAGATATTAAAAGGGCAAATAAAAATGGCTAGGGGAAACACACATAGAAAGAGAAAGAGATCCAGGCAGGAAGAGAGAGAGAGAGAGAGGAGAGAGAGAGAGAGAGAGAGAGAGAGAGAGAGAGAGAGAGAGAGAGGAACACGAGGTTTTGTGGAGAATAGAAAATGCAATATATATCTAATGACAAGTGTAGTGAGCAATCTTTATGAAATTTTCAGTGAAATGCTGACACGACTTCATTCTAATTTGAAAAGATTATTCCTACGACTTTAAGAATTAATAAAACATGGAGTTGAGGTCAATAATGTTACCAAGTTCTGCTGGGAACGCTAATTAGTCCTCCAAAGGAGAAATACGCCCTGGAGCCACACGGTGTAGGTGTATAGATGGTTCAAGTGGTCATAAGGGGATTTTTTGAAATTCAAGCAAGCAGTGAATGTTAACAGACCCTCCTGAGAGAACTTAAATGTTCAAGTCATTCCTAGGTTTGTGAGCAACCGGATAAAATGGATATAATTAAATGATAAATCACAGAGAATCATCATGGGTGGTATTCCGTTCTCATGTTTTCTGATCCTGTATTGAACTCCTAACCCTCAAACATTTAAATTTATCTGTTACTTGGAAGTGGAAACTGTCATGATGTGATTAAATAAAAATGAAGCAGTTATGTCATTCTCAATCTAAAGTGACTCCTGTTCTTGTAAATTGAAGAATATGAGGACACAGAGGGAAATAGAGGGCAGCCATACGCTAAGAGCAAAGCCCACGTGGGGGCACAACACAAAGGTCAGCATCCAAAAGACACAGAGAGGGCCACTGAAGGGACATGCACTAACCTGTCTCTGCAGTATTCTGTAAGCCATGCTGCGTTACTATGGGGGAAAATTTTAGGATAGAGAAGTCTTAAAGTTTCTCCATGACATGCTAACATTTAAATATGTATTACAAGGCAAATGGAATAACTGCTTAGGTGTATCAAAATACCTTAAATTTCTGTATTCCTGGTATCAGTTTGACCATTGCTTTAACTCTTCCCTTCCTAATTGCTAGCCCCTCTCTTTTAGTTCTTTCACAACCTCCATTTTAGTTGTATCTGGTAGATTCATAATTAATGCTTTCTTCCATAATGCAATAATCTATTTTAGACATGGCTGACACAGGAAAAGGCCAGAGCTGAGTGATTTTTGGCAGAATCAATGGCTCTGTTAATACAAGTGTTCAAGCCCTCAGTCTGGCTGGCTGTGACTCATGTCCTTACTTCCTGACCTTCCTTTTCCACTTAAAGGTCTGCCATAAGCCACATCAGCAGGACACTTCTCTGTCATGTTCTCTTTTTAAATAGCATCTGAGGAAACCAAAGGCTGTCATGGCACTAAGCAGAAGAGCCTGCCAGGATGAAACAAGGAGGGACTGCTATCCATGTCATATAATCAGTGAAAAATCACCAAGTGCTAATGGAGTCTCACTTCAGAATATATCTGTGACCATGCCAGAATGGTCAGGTCCAAGGGACCCATTATCTGGTATAAACATAATTACTGTGAGAACCTTATTATATTAGTCAAACAACCATACACAAAGAGATTACAAAGAAACTCATGTGCCTTGGACAGGTCCTGCTGTCAAAAGTTGATCAAGGTGCTGACAGTATTTCCAATGACGTGGCCTACTCTGTCTTACCTCTTACTAAAAACTGTCAGCAAATTATAATCGGCCCTGCAGAAAAATTAAAATTCATGTGAATCCCATCTAAGTGTGAAATGATTAGAAGGAGCCAATGTAGATCTTCAATGAAGAAAATGAGATAGTTACCGGAAATTTAACCATTAAATGTAATAAGCAGCAAATTAAAAGACAGTAAACAATGCAATACCCAAAGGTCCAGTTAGAGATGAAATGTATTATTACCAAATATTTTAAAATCAAAATTGAAACAAGGTAGTAAAGAATAAAATAGATGTTTATTTAAATCATTGAAAAATAGATTCTTTCAAAAAAGTGGAGAAAAAAGCCAAGAAAACATGTTAAATAAACAAAGGGGACAATAGATTAAAAATGTAATCTATAACAAACTGGTAGAGAGTAGGGATGAATGCATACCAGAATATTGTAGAGATATTTCCCTTTGCTGCAGGCCAGCCCAAGCATAAAATTACATCTGATTGTTAATGACATACACAAGACAAGGTACAAAGCAACTAAGATTATTGGTGAGGCACCAATGCTCAATGTTCAATGCTATAACAGAGCAAATCAGTGTTTAGTGTTAGTAACTAGCAAACGTTCAAAATAACAATTTTCTCAAAGATAAAATCCCAAACTTAATCTCCAGAAACATTCTAGAAAAGGAGAGGAAACCAGACATCTGAGAGACATAAAATGTCATGCATTATCAACAAAATTCAAATCTATATTTCCGTGCTGCATAATCCCATAGTGGATTCTGTAGCTGTGTTTGTTTTAATAACTTAAGGAAGAATAGTAATGCAGTCAGAGTGTTTTAGGCCATACCTTCCTTCAACAGCAAGTATTCCATTATTAAGAACAATTCATAGAATCCTAGGCAAACTTCTGGGCCACAGTAAGCTGAGGTAGCAAAGTTTCATGATCAACCATAGAGAAAGGAGAAATGTCTTCTATACCACAAATACCAGAGTAGAAAATAATACATATGGGGATATATAAAGCATAACTGATAGACTGAGTGATAATACTTACCCCAAATACTAAACTTCCTAAATTTTGGCTAAAGGATTAATGACAAAAAACATGAACATATTTACACAAATATGTCACTCACCTCTATGCAGTAAATGGCCATGTCGACAATTTGCTAAACAGAATGAAATTGACATAGGGAGGGCAAAATTCAAATATCTAGATTGATTGTATGATATTGTTCCCTCAAAACGCAGCCAAATTTCCATTCCCCACCACATCCTGTTGAGCTGCAATGCCAGAGAGGAGAGTCAGGGACACAATGCATCCTGTTTGATCAGGAAGATCTCCTAGTTGGGGCTGAAAGATGTCATTGTTCTACAACTCCTTATAGATCCAGTTACTTGCTTCCCCCAGCACCTACTTGGGAGCAACTCCAGAGTCTCTTCCAAGATGCTGGTGGTCCTGCTCACAGTGTCCTTGCTGGCTCTGAGCTCAGCTCAGCGCCCAAGTGAAGGTATGCTGATATGGGTATGAGCTCCGTGATTCTGGGTGGAGGCATAGGAGACCACACAAACAGAAGGGAGGCAAGAGAATTAAAAAGCAGAACAAAAAATTACTGTAGGGTATTTAGGTCACTGTAAAGACCACTTGAGTCCTTAATCCACCTCCAATACCTGCATATTTCTTTTAATTTATTTTTAACATACAATCAAAACTAATATTTCAAATGGCAGAATTACAAATTGAGATTTGCTCATACAGACACAACTCTCTGGGCTGTTGAAGTGTATTGGAGTCTGGGAAAATTTTGTGACAAAGCTATGACATGACAGGAGACAGTTTGTGAGAGATGCCTTATTCCATACTTGGTGGATGCAGGAAAAATGAAGGAAAGAAACACACTTGAAGACCATTTTAGGAAAGGGTTAAGCCACTAATTTTAACTTGCAAAGTCTTGGTGGCTTCCTTGTTTGTGGAAACATCCTATATAAATTTTCTTCTCCACATCCTCAAAGCCTCATAGCATATGGCAAGGGAAGATGGCCTATACCACTGTCACTCAGGTTTAAAGGCAACCCTCTGGACCACACAGTGGTGAAGCAGGAGGTTAGACGTTGAGTGGCACTTTTCAGAAAAGGTTAGTGTGGTAGTCTTTGAGACAAAACTGTTAGCCTCTCATCACTCAGCTCATCTGTTCTTACTCTGTACCCACACAGAATTTGTGCTTTCCAACCGCAATACCAGAGAGAGACAACCCTTCCCTGGAAACTCCCAAGGAGGCTCCGTTGATAGTCAAACCCCTGACCTTCAAAACACAGGGGAGCCACAACCCAAAAAGTCTCTGCGGCCATCACAGCCAACACAACAGATTCAGCGGCCAAGGCCAGCTCCACTGCCTAGGCCGCCACCGCAGCAGTCACAACAGTCTCAGTTGGCTGTGCAGCAGCAGGAACAGGTCCCCGTGCAGCAGCAGCAGCAGCAGCAGCAGCAGTTACCTGTGCAGCAGCAGCAGCAGCAGTTACCTGTGCAGCAGCAGCAGCAGCAGCAGCAGCAGCGAGGACAATATAACAGGGTCCCTGTTGAATATCAGCAGGCACAAAGGGGTTAGGGATCTTCCCAAGGCCGGTTTCATCAGCAATTAGGAAATCATTGTCAGGTATGAGTTCTTTTTTGTGTGTGTTTCCATGAAACTCCTGAATTTCAGTATTTTTAGAAAAAATAAATTTACCATTTCTTAAACTTTAAATGTGTTTTGAATGTATACAGGGAGATTGTATCTCATTTTATTTATTAATATTTAGATACCCTGTGATAGGAGGGAATCTGTTCTATGAAACCTCTACAAGGTAATAGCTTAACTTAAGAAGCATTGTGCCCAAATTTCATTTGTAATGATGACTATTCACCCATCTTACTATGTATGCTTTGTACAAAAAGAGCAATGTTGTCTCTAAGGTAAAGAACAATGTTTTCTCTAAGGTAAAGAGCAATGTTCTTTCTAAGGTCTGCCTTGATGCTGAGAATCTACAGTAGCTCATCTTATATTTCTGTCATCACTCTGGGCTTAGGCCTGTTTCATGGCAAAACTCAGTTAACAAACCTTAGCTAGGTGTCTGTGTACATATGCTTGATATGTACTTGGTGCAAGTTTGAGTACAGAAAATGAGTGTGCATGCTTTGTGGCTTGCATGTGGAATTCAGAGAACAAACTTGGGTGTAAGTCCTCTGAACTCCACACACAATATATAAATATAAATCCATATATGCATATACATATGTGTATATAAGTATGGATATGTATGTGTATGTATACATGTTTTCTGTGTTGTTTGCCCTTATATTCAACATTGTTCTCTTCAGTTTTCATTTTATTTTTTGAGACTGTAAGGTGTTTAATGGTGTGGCACTGCCATGCTGTGTCTTACCTTGTGACCAGACATTTTCAGTGTTTTTCTGTAGAAGGATATATTTCATGGATGAGCTTCATAAACTCATCATAGTGTACTTTCAATCACAATCAAAAATATTCCACTGAAAATTACTCTCTCTTCATCTCATATGTAACAGCTGAGGGCATATCATATGATGGCTGCAAAGCTAAAGTGAACACAAATCAGAAGGCAAAGACTCAGGGACAGGAAACCATAGAGAAAGAAGAGGAGATGGGCTCTCACCTACCACATTCACCAACAAAAGATCAGAAACTTCTTTTTCACACTCTCCTTATAACCTTTTTTTTTTTCTCTGTTTCTTTCAGAAAGTGAATGAAAGGATCATGAGCTAAGAAGATTATCACGTAGGAGCAGTGTAATTATAGCTTTATCTTCACCCTACCAATAAAATAATGAGCATGCCACTTCTGACTGTTGCCTCTCTCTTTGGGTATGGGTGGATCAAAGGCCTTGAACTCAGCTTAAGAACAAATAGGGACTCTATCATTAGATACTTCCATCCCCCCCCCATCGACTGACAAGCTGCTGGATGAAAAAATAATGTGCAATTGCATCTTAAGCCAAAAGAAAAAAAAATTAAATGATTAGTGAATTTTCAACTGATATTTATTTGTTTAAAAAAGTAAAAGAAATAGAAGAAGAAATGATCACACTTTAGGGACAGAAAATTTTAACATTTTCAAAATAATTTATTCCTTTTTCTAAGGGTGTTAGTAAGTTTGATGCATTTCTTCATGTTTGCAAAATTGTTTTCATTATTGAACAATCACTGTTAATAACCAGAAAGACTCCATAAAATAGATAAAGGAGTAGTTTTTGAGAAATAAGTCCCACAAAAATTATTTTAAGGTCCATTTTTTTAGCTTGTTTGTTTTGTTTTTTGAGACATGGTGTCTTCATGTTGTCCTGGCTGTCCTGGAACTTGCTGTGTAGATCAGACTGGCATTGAACTCATGGAAATCCACCTGCCTCCTAAGTGCCGGGATGCAAGAACTGCACAATCATGCTTGGCGACTATTTTTATGTCTAGTGTTATACTCCCAACATGCTAAAGCCACACTTGCAATTATAAGTGATAATAATAAACCATGTGATATTAGTTAATTAGCACTTCACATAGCTTCTGGGACACATGTGTATTAGTTGATTTTATACCTGCAGAGGTCAAATAACTGAGGAGAAGCATTTGTGAGAAAGAAGTATCTACTTTAAAGTGAAATATAAGTATATCACTTCCCTTGTTTTCTTTCCTCCTTCAAGCCTCTCCCAGGTAACATTCATTGAGCCCCTTGCTTGCCCCTCCCAATTCTCAAGTTGATATTTTAAGGACACACTTGAACATGTTGGGGAAGACATGGTGAAAGAAAGGCCTTGTTGTGAAAAAGGGAGCTTGAGAGGGCTTATCTCCTCATAGAAGCAATCTTGAAACAGAAGGAGCTGAAGCAGGAACAAGAGCAGTGCTGTCGCCAGAAAGCCTGTCCCCATCAAATCACTTATTCCCGTGAGGCCCTACCTGTTCAGCAGTCTAGAACTACAACAGTGCCACCAGCTATGGTGCAAGTGTTCAAACGTGTTCAAACACATTAGCTTATCAGAAATCATTCACATCCAAATCATATTTATCCGTTCATGACTACATAGCTGGGAGAAAGTTAAGCTGCACTTTTTTTTCTTGTAAAATTTACAGTACAAATAATCTTAATTAGACTATTATCTCTCATTTCAAAAAGAGAAAAAAATGTGATAGTTCAAGCCCCCTATGGAAGATCCCAATATTAGTTTGAGCAAAAGGTACTTAATTTGAAATTTGCTCTAGGGTAGTTTTTGTAACTATGTAAAGGTGAAAAAGCACAACTTAATAAAATCACAGCTCACTGTGATGTTATACCAAATATTATAATCAAATACATGAAGTAATAGACATGCAAAAAAAGACAGGGGTTGTCATAAGAAGATAAGATTTTCTTATTCAAAAACAACATGAATCATAAGAATGTGAAATACCCCAGTTTTTTCCTCTGAGTCAGGATATTTTTTCAAACATCATGATTACATTTACATAACTTATAATGCATAGTAGAGGTTGATCAAATATATCCCACCAGACAAACACAATCCTCTATTTATTTTTGTTTTGGATGTCAAATTAAATGCAATTACATTTTGATTTTTTTCTTTTAACTTTTTTGAGAATTTTATATATGAGTAGTATTTCTACTCCTTCCATACCCTTTCCAACTCTTCCTGTGTCTCTTGCATCTCCTTTCAGATTCATGACCTCTTCTATGTCTATATTATTACATATATACCTACACATATATACCTACACTGAGTCTAATTAGTGTTGATCATATGTTTACATTTGTTAAAGATAGACGGAATTGGGTAACTTATCAAGAAGTTCATCCCTGTCGAAAACTGATCTATTATCTATCTATCCATCTGTCCATCTGTCTGTCTATTTATCCATCTCTTTCTCAGAAGCCATTGATGGCCGATAGCTTTTTAATTATTGGTAGTATTTACCACTCTAAAGTTTTGTGACTTGGGAGAATGGAGCCTGAAAATGAGGTGGATTAAAATTTCATGCAGTAACCACCTTTATTCAGAACACTAGATAATTTATACTCTGAGAGTTAAAAAGCATCACATGAGTAAAATGTTCAGTCACAAGGATAAGCTGTACAAGGCAAAAAATTGTTTTCCATAGAGCAGTGGTTCTCAATAAGTGGGTTTCAACCTCTTTGCGGTACATATCAGATGTCCTGAATATCAGACATTTATGACTAATAACAGAAGTAAAATTACAATCATGAAGTAGCATCAAAAAATTTTACGGTTAGTGATTTCCACATCATGAGGAATTGAATCAAATGGTCATAGAATTAGGAAGGTTGAGAACCACTGCATGCAGGCATATAAATGACAGTAACTAGTTGTAATGGATAATCTAAAGTAAACTCACTCCTAGTCACTACCCGGGGAAGGTGCACAAGAGCAAATTCCAAGAACAATTCTGTGTTTTTGAAGAATCTGAGATCCTAAGGCTATTTTTGTGGCTTATTTTCATGGAGTTTTCTCTTTAGCACTCAGAATTCTCACAGTCTCATTCTTGGACCATGTTCTGACAGACAGTTGCTTGTAAAGAACTCCTCAACTCACACTGCCACACAGAGCATTATTTTTACCCTGCAAATATCGTTCAGGTAATGATCTTGTTGATATTTTATGGGTGCGGCTTACCTGTCATGTCTACAAGATAGTATCTCATAGTGGCCTCTAGGTCTTCTCACTTTTACCTTCTTTCCATCCTATCTTCTACACTATTTCCTAAACCTTGCTTGCAGGAGTTGTGTCGTAGATATACCAATTGAAGCTGGGCACCCTATGGCCACTTTCTCATTACATTCTGGCAATTTGGGAACTATATAACAGCATTCATCTGCTGCAAAGAATCTTCTTTGATGAGGGTGAGTAACCAAAGGTACAGTGAGTTCACAGGGGTAATGGCAGTGTTATGTGCAGGAGACACCAGTTATTTTTGGAGACTTGCTGTTGTTTTTTTTTAAGACAAGTTCTCTTTATGTAGTCCTGGCTGCCCTGGAGTTCTCTATGTAAATCCGGTTGGCCTCAAACTCACAGAGATCCTACACTGTCTGCCTCCAGAGTTCTGGAATTAAAAGTATGTGTCCACCAACATAAACGGCAAGATATTGTTTCTTAGCAATCCACACAATCTGTGGTTCTTAAATTCTTTCTATGTTGGCTTTCATCATGTTTCCAGAGTTTTGGAGGTAGTGATTCAGATGTCTTTCTTAGAGATAAGGATTCCATAGACACTTATTTTGAACACTTTGATTAATTGTGAATCTTCCTATTAATTGTCATGCAACCCAAAAAGAAGGTTTTCTGATGACGAAAAAGAGAAGCTCTATCTAATATGTGGGCACAAAAGTGTTTAGAAGGCAGTATCACACCATGTCCCTTTAGCAAAATATTAGTTAGCTTGTGTTTATGAGCTCTGGAGACACAGGCTCTTGACCACATTTACAGAGCCATGCATGAGTACCTTCTTCTGGTCTAGTCATTAGAATTCTTTTTCCAGAGACTGGCCAGAAGTCAGGAAGGTGACCAATTCTCATTATTGTAACTAGCAGCTTCTTCCGCTAACTCATCATACTCTCACTGATTGTAATCAAGCAGTCTCATAAATGCTTCCTCATATATAGCGGCTCCTCTGGTGGTGAGGAGGGTATTTTCTCGCTTTTAACTGGGTCATGGAGAAATGCCTCCTGCCAACCAGGGCACAAAAAGCTCCTTTGCATGAGTACCCTTAAGCCAGTGGCATCCATATGGATGCTTCTAGACCCATATTCATTATAATATTGTTGGATTTATACTCCAATCTTGCCCATGCATCAGGATCCAAAGTCCTGTGCTCTGGAAACCAAGGGCATACCTTCTTTACAAACTTTCAAATTTCTGTATTTGTTGTTGCTATACTTCTACTCCCCTGGTTCTTAATATATCTCTAATAAATTTACAATCAGCTGACTACTATTATTCTGTCTCATAATCACAGTTATACCTACACTTTTACTCCTGAGTTTAACTCACTACAAATTAACTTGACTTTTATCTGAGCTCTCACTTTTTATTTTTTTCATCTTGCAGTGTTCACCACTTGCTTCCCCTGTTCTCAGGCCTCAACATCTGATGCCATCTGACTGGGTGTGACAGCTAGTCTGGGCTTGTACCTGAGAAGGGGAGTGCAACTGAGGAAAAAAAAAAAACAGACAAGAAACAAGAAATAGAGTTGGGAGGACATCCAATGAATTCAGAATCCACCCAAGTTTAATGTTTGTTTAAAAGGGAGAGAAGGAAGAAGACTTCTTTCCAATGATACAAGGAACAAAGAGAGTAATTACATCTTTAATACCTGAAACATCAAGTAACTATATTCTCAGTTCAGTCTTCTCTTGTTTATGCAGGACATACAGTGACCACACCTTAGAGCAAGTATCCTGTTGTAGTCACATCTTAGGCCAGAAGTCCTTGTTTTACCTTGGGAGAGCCAGGGTAGGTAAAACCTCTCTGGCCTTAAGTCAAAATGGAGTGGTGTCAATTCTCTGGGTTCTCAGATATAAGAACACCAGACACGTTTATAAAGGATGGTTTTCTGTTTGTTTGTTTGTTCATTTTTGAAGGCAGTGTCTTCTAGGGAGGCACCCTGGCTTTTAGTGCTCATGTGTTTATCTCTAACTCAGGAGGGGTGAGAGTATAAGAGGATGCTAATAGGATGAGAAAAAAGGAGGGATTGTCACAGATAAATTACGTTTCTGATAAGATTTTCATAGATTTATTCATAAGTTAAAAGGATGATTCTTAACATCAGAAAACTTTGTAACCAAGAAGATATTGGCTAAAAATCTGGAAACTAAGATGCTATATAAAATATTTCATACACAGTGTCTTATGCTTTGTGTTTTTCTAAATTAAATCCTGAAGTGTATAGGTAAAGCTTCTCAAAATTGACATCATTGGAGATTTCACAAGTTTATAGCTTCATGAATTTGCCCTTAATATTTTATAATTTGAGTATTGCTTCAAGAGGTATGATTTTTTAACTCCTGTGTTTGTTAAATATCTGTGTTATTTTATGCATAGGAGTGTGTGTGTGTGTGAATGTGTATGAGCACCACATGCATTCAGTACCTGCACAGAACAGAAAAGCAAAAGATGACCTATAACTGGAGTTATAGGCTGTTGTGAATGGCTGTTTGGGTGCTGGGAACCAAATCTGTACCCTCTGCAAGAGCAGCAAGTTTGCTAACCATCTCCAAAACCATAACTTCACATGTTTTAAAATTCTTATAACTCTAACATCTCCCTAAAATGAAGTTCTAATTGTTATTGTAATGGAGGTAGTATTGAGAAATGTCCTAAGGCTCTTGGAATATCATAGGAATTTTTTTCTCTCTCTTTCTCACTCTCTTTCTCTCAGTCTCTGTCCCTGTCTCTCTTTCTTAAACACAGAGATGGATATTGGGGTTGCGGCTGATGATCAGAAAAGCAAAGCAGCCATCCATTTGAGAGATGTCACCTCTGCTAATAATCAGAATGAAGGGATGATCTACCAAACTTCAGATTGCATCTCCAGTCTTCACAGATCCTCACCAAACCTCAGAGGCTTCTCTGACAGCACGGAGCTTCTTATTTATCTCTCTGGTGCTGGGATAAAATGAATGCGCTGTGTGTCTCTTCTAGACTGACTCACTGTCATGTAGGCCAGGGTGGTCTTGGACTCACAGAGATCTACCTGGGATTAAAGGCTTGTGCCACCAATGCCTGGCTCTGTGGCTGTGACTAGCTTTGCTTTCTGATCCCCAGGCAAGCTTTATTAGATCATGAATAATGTATCACCACAATTCCCATTTTTTGTCTAATACATAAAGAAGGCTATAACTAATATAAGAAAAACCATGTACAATTAGTACAATAATGATATACAATATATACAGGCAAAAATACATCAACAATGTCTAGTCCATTTGGATTTAACAAATTCAGTGAAAATACTCCATTATCTATTCTATCTTGGTGAGTCCAAAAGGTTTTACCTTATTAACTTTCTATTCTAATTTTCATTATCAAAATAGCTTTTAATGTCTCTCAGTCTTTTACACTTTGGACATCTTAATTGAATTGTTTTGCTAAGTCTTATAAACAAGAAAATCTATATATTTAACTATATATTCTTCAACTTCCTCAGTAAACCGAGAAGTAAATAATATTAAGTAAGCAGTAAGTACGCTCAAGCTGCTTTTACAAAATGTGAGAAATTCTTTATTGGAAAATCACCCAGACTTCTTCTGCAACATTAGCGCATCTCTCTTTGGTCTATAGGTGTAGCATATCTAGCAGGCTTAGCTATGAAGCAAGATTTTTGAAGGACTGTCCTACCTTGTCTTCGAGAACTTTTGTAGTCATTGTCTTTTGTTGCCTATTTGGGCAACATAGAGTCAGCAGTTGAGTCAAGGGCACTTCTTGCCCAGTGACTTATTTTGCCACAAAGAACATAAACTCCATGTGGCGTTTCTTCAATACCCATTATCTTCTCAGAAGTACATTGGTGTTGCTAGGAAAAGACATGTCTCATTGTCATAAAAAATAACCTATGTTATAAAAACATCTTAAATTACATTCTCTGGAGGTCTCTGAAGTGTTTGAAGATGACCTGACTTTATAAAATATATATCTGTGTGACCTGGAAAACATACCTAAAGTGACTATAATTTCCATTGAAAAAGGTGACTAAATTTCTGACCTGCATTTGCTTATTCTTCCGCGAAGTTGATAATAATAATTTTCAAGGGCTAGAAATTTGCAGTACATTTTTAAATGAGCTGTATAGGTACAATATCTTGAACAAGATTAGAAATGTATGTACAGTATGTTTAACAAAATTAATCTCAAATATGTATCAGTATACAATATTTGTATAAAATACACAGAACTCCAATCCAATGTAAAATATTTAAAACTAGTGGTTGCTTTTTAGAAGTAGTTTCAATAATCTCCATTTTTATTTCATATCTATATCCTCCATTTTTTCTTTCCAGAGTAGTTTCAATATTCTATCCCTTTATGCTATCATATCTGTTCCCCCTATTTTCTTTCCAAAACAAGAAACTTGAATCTAATTTCCTTTGTTTAGCTTTTTCCCCTTCCATAAACAATAACAACTTGTAGCCAATCACACTAAACAATTACAGATATCCATTACCCATTGAATGACCAAAAACCAACTACCCCAACTCTTGGGGATGTGGATATCATGTCCATATATTTATTTCCTGCTGTCTTGGTACAATAGCATCTTTAGGGGACCCTGCAGAGAAAAAACTTAGTGTTTGGGACCCAGCTCCCACAGGGTCTCTAAGAGTTATTTTTCCAGCATAACCACAGGTACCCCATGTTTTCCTGATCTCACCCCACTAGCATCAATATTCTATTGTGAGAACTTTCACCTGGGATTTTTGTAAGTTTGTATATAAGGCTGCTCCACAATAAAGTTGGGAGACAGTCTTTCAGAAAATGGATCAGGCATCTTGTTTCTTATCCAAATCTCCAGGCTTTCACCTGACACTCAGACTTAGTGGTGGCCAAGAGCAGCCATATTTTGGGTTAATTGTCAAGCTGTATTATTTGTTGTCCAGTGCCTGTGTAATGGGAAAGTGCAGGGCTTGTCTCAAGTACTGGCTAGAGTAGTCTGCGCACATGAATCTTCTCAGCTAGCCATGTTGAAATTGTTCTGAGAAGGGTCTGTGAAACTGGAGCATCTCTCCAATTCACCTCATAATTGTTATGAGCAGTTTGTATTCTAAAGTTGATCTTTAGTTGGTGTTGTTGTTGGTGTTTAATGGTGTTATCTTAGTCATGGTAGAATTCTTGTTGTAGGATACCATGTTCTTTTTGGAGGCTTCAGAGATTTCTTTTCTTGATAATTTTTCCTAGGTAGTTCTTCCTTCTTCTAAGGATGCTTATTTGTCCAAAGCACTTTAAATTTCTCAAGTTATTTATTTTTATTATTTTGAAAAAAAAAACAAAAACCCTTATTCAACTCTAACTTTGGGAGTCTCCATACCTAATCCTTATCAATCTTCATTTATGGTTTCTCCTGAAATTTTTATTTTCTCTTCTAAAGCTCTCTATCAACCACAGCAGTATGACTTCTTATAATAGACACTGGGGTTTTAATTACTCTGGGAAGGAGTTTCCTTTATGGTAACAGGAAATGACTGAACCAGATTTGGCATAGGGGCCTTTGAGAGACCACTCAAGGTATTTCTCAAAGGCAAAGGATTGCCTTGAAAATCTTTTGGTGAGCTACATTCTCCAGTCCAATGCCTGCCTTTGTCACACCTTCTGCTTAATTCAGAAGGGAGGGTCATTCTGTTTGGATTATGCTCAGAAAAACATTGTTTCTAGAAATGCCCTATTTACCATTCCTTGTCTGCCACAATTAAAACATTTGACATTTCAATGTTTCTTCAAACCTCTTGAAATCACCTCTCCTAGTCATGCACCATCATGGTCATGAGTTTCAATATTAAGTATATATTGAATCTATTCCTCCAAAGGTGCTGACCTTGATTTTAAAGGCAAATTATCCTTTTGATTTGAGAATTCTCAATTATTATTATTCTAACTACTGAATCTAATTTCATTTTATTTACTGATGAAATCAGTCTTTGTAAGAAATTTGTTATGGATTCCTTTGGGTCCTGGATAACTTTTGTAAATGATCCAAATTTCTTCCTATTTCTCCAATTCAGTCCCAAGAATCCAAAACATCTGCATGGCATAAAGACAAGAGGTGATCATCATTTAGACACTACCTTTCTAAAGTAGCATTATCTCCTGGAAAAGTTGATCTTGGAAGATATCCATACCTTGAGGGTTAGCCCTTTGTTCAATAGTCTTAGCCTCTTCTATGAGCCATGTAACTGCGGAGCAGGCTCGAGAGCAGCTTTAGCCAAGTCTATCCAGCTTGTGGGAATAGTCCTATTGCAAACTGACCATGTGTTCAACATCTGCTTCACAAATGCTGACTGGATACCATATGAGACTACTGCTTCCTTGAATTTTCCTAAATATAACAATGTCACAGGAGTCCAACTAGCTCTTACAGAGTCTCTTTCATTTGGTACTTCTTGTAAAGTGCCTGGATGTATTAGTGTTGCTTTTCTTGTAATCTTAGACTGGTCTTCCTTAAACTTATAATGCATTAATAAACTTGGTTCTCCATTGAACTCCTCTGACTGGATTTGAATATCTCTATGATCTGCTTTGGTAAGTTTCTCTAAGGCCTCCATCCTCTAAGGCACTCAAATCAACCAACTTTTTTAGAGATAAAACAAGGACTTTCAATCCAACAATAAAAGTTATCAAAATAACAATGAACAATATGTCAATCCTGACTAAGTTGATTATCCCCTTCATTTAACTCTTCCATTTTTAAATCATGCAATGCATAATTGTACAGCAACCTATCTCTCCCCATGGTAAGTGTGTTTCCCAATTTAATGTTTGAAAGCTGTCTCTTTTAACTCATTCCTTCCTTTAAGAATGCTCAACTGTCTTTCCAAATGCTCAGAAAGTGTCAGTGAACTGTGAGGCATATGATTTCTAAACCAAGAACTAGTACGCACCTGTGAACTAATGGTGTCTGCCTCAGGAGTGGGGCTGTAGAAAGAGCCTGCAATCCACATGGGGGCAGAGAGAAAGAGAGGGAGGCAGGGAGGGAGGGAGGAAGGAAAAAGAGAGAGAGAGAGAGGGGGGAGAGAGGTAGAGAGACTACAGTCTGAATAAACCACACATGGGATTGTTTAGAAAAAACACATGTGGTGGGAACGGCCCAAAGGTAAAGTCTGCTGGTCTTCTGAGGCTTGGAGAAAAGGCAAAAGAAAACCTAGCATGTAGCTCTGGCCTGGGCCAGTGGTTTCAAAGCCACAGGCAAAGTACTTTTTCATGGATTTATACCTTTACGTTGGGCAACAATATATACAATGCCAAAAAAAAAAAAAAAGCCAGAGGCAGATATTGGGGTTTAAGCTGAAGATCAGAAAAGCAAAGCATTCAGCCACTTGAGAGCGACCACCCTTATCAGTGATCAGAATGGGTGATCCACCAATGTTCAGATTTGCATCTCCAGACTGCTCTCCCCTTACCAAACCTCATACTGTTCCTGAGCTCCTTATATTCTCTCTAGTGCTATGAGCTCTGTATCACCTTTATACTGATTCACTCTCATGTAGCCCTGGGTGGTCTTGAAATCACAGAGATCCATCTGCCTCTGTCTCTTGAGACCTGGGATTAAAGGTGTATTCGACCGTTGTCCAGCCTTTATGATTGTGGCCTGCTTTGCCATTCTGATCACCTAGCAAGCTTTATTACATCATAAACTATGTGTTCATATATATGCTAAACTAATTAATTATGTTATATGTGATGTGAACTTTGCTGCAGTAAAAGGAAACACTGTTTAACCATCTGTGACTCAGAGCAACATAAGGCAGTAGCGGCTTTTCCAGAAATTGTATGATTAGTAAGAACCTCGTTTGTTACATTACTGTATTATCCCATGTATATATTGGCAATTATACTGAGAGTCCAGGCAAGAAAAAAATCATAGTCCCCAAAATCATTTCTTCAGGGCTTACAGTATTTTATCGTCTAAACCTAACACATTTCTTTGTCAAGGATCATGAGAGGTGCAGCAGGGTAACTACTGCTCAACAGGCAGACCTGCCAGATGAGTGATCTTTCTGGTCAGAAGCCCCGCCTGGTGAGGCCATGGAGTAACTTGCTGTGGAAATCAGTTGCTTCTGTCTGTAGTTTCTCTCATGAGTCACTTCATCTCTTTCTAAAAACAGCTTTGGGTGTTTCTCACTGCTTGTTGGTTTATCTCTTGAAAGAATTTCATCTACTGACCATATATTCTTTGTCTACTCAGGAAGAGTACTATTAATTTTCCTGTATAGTTTTGATATAAAGGATATAAACTGGGTGCCTTGAGTTCTTGAAAAGGCATTTCATCACTTTACTAGCCTAGAAAAAGGAATTCCTTCTTGGAACAGGCGCCCTGAATTTTAGCCTGAGGCAGTAAGCACCGGCATCTGGATTTTGCAATAGAGTCATGGTTTTTCCCTTGGATCTAGCCACTTAGATGTGCTATCTAGGGATGAGAGGTCCCCCCTTAAACATCTAGTATTTGACAAAAATGCTAATGTGGCTCAAATACCACACTTCCTCCTTCAGCAGCTTCAGCTGGCTTCCATAGTGACCATGAAACTGTATTCCCAGCTGCTAAGAAAGCAAAAGCCAGTGCTGAGAAAGTACAGAGCTACAGCATCTCTTCCACTTTTCATAGTTACTGATTACAGACTTCTAGCTTAACTAGCCACACTTAAGAATGTAAGTTCAGAACACATAAACCTTTTTTTTCTTCTTCCTAGAATTCTATACTGATTTAAAGCTCCCTGCTTAATTAATCCTCCCAGTTATCAGCTGAGGAGTCTCACATCCATACCACATCTGAGACATAAAATAAGATACAGGCAACCACTTTGTTAGCTCTTATCTGATTTCATGGCCATGACAAATGCATGCCGAATATACCTGCTATTGCCAGAGAATTGCTATTTGTGGCAGTATCTGTATATAAAGTGGGAACTTTGGAGGAAGGGAGAAGGATAAAATAACTAACGCAGAAAAGCACATAGTGGAGAATTCTTTTTGCCTTTAGATCCTAGTTCCTTTGCTTATTGTAGCAAGTCCTTTGCACCCTGGGCAGAGGTTTTTAAGGCTGGCCATTAAATGCCTTCATTGTTGTCTATTTTATGGAATCTGTGTATGTTTTAATAAAAAATGATGGCCATATTTTGGAAGACAATATTTAGTGAATGTCAAGTGGGAGAGAGTGTAGTATATTACAGCAAAATAATGTGGAAAAACAATTAATCGCCCAAGAAAATGTAATCACTTATCTTAGAAATAAGAATGTCTGTTTCTAAACTTTCTACACAAATAGTTTGTATTTTCTTTTTCCAAAGTACAAGAATAACAGTTGAAGACTATATTTTTCTTAGAAGACAATCCAGTGTGGATACCATGGAATCTTTTTCCACTTGACACTTGGTTTGTGGACATGGAAGATAGAAAGGTTGAAGCATCCATGACATAAGAGTCCTGGGTGCTATTAAATTGTGTCTAAAGTAGTCAAATTCCAGGCTAAATTACACCCATAAACAGAGACAAGAGTCAGAAATTACATGCTTGTGATTTAATTGGAATTATGAAGATAAATTATGTCTACATTATTCCAACTGCACAATCCAACAAGGTCATTATCTTCTTATTCATTTTCTGAAAGAAACAAATACAAAAAGTAGTTATAGGAAACGTATACTAAGATGAAGTTCTCATCTCTTTCTAGCATCTGTAAATGATGTAGATAGAAGTTCGTGACTTTTTACTCTTTCTCTAATCTTTGTCCAATCCCATTCTATTTTTTTTTTACTCATTCTTGCTAATCACCTAGGACATAATGTACCCTGAATCATAGCTGAAAAGATGAAATAATATTTATTGGTTATATGGCTTCAGCATGAGAACATTACATCTTAAACTGGTGGCAATGACATATGCCAATCACAGCACTTGCGGAATAGAGGGAATTCAAGGGCACCCTGGACACACAGCAAGTTTGAACCCAGCCTGGCCTACATGAACATTGTCTCACACACTCATCACAAGTCTTAAGACATATTTAGAAAGATGGTTCATAAGATACATCCCACATTAGTGAAAAACATAAACCACCCTGAAAGTCCACTGACAAGATATTAGCTAATCAATGATCGCAGAGGCACAGAGTGTAATGGTTCACTACTGCAAAAACCAAACCACCAAAAATATAATACAAATATGGTATCTCTATGAAATATTGTGTTTTAAAATAAAAAATAATCATAGTGTAATGTGCAGATTAGGAAATATTTGTGTGTGTGTGTGTGTGTGTGTGTGTGTGTGTGTGTGTGTGTATTTCTAATAGAATGTTGAAAGAATTAGTGGTAGACTTTGAACACAGTGGTGCAAAGGAGGGATAAGAACACATATTTATAAGATTTAACTTGCTGCCCTGATTTCTAGTTTATTTTTTTTACTTGGGGTATATGAGAATGTGAATGCATTGTAAAAATGCTGGTGACATTTAACAGCAATGCATTAAGTTCTCATGAACCAAAGATTAACATTTCACAGCAATGCATTAAGGACTCATCTACTAAAGACATAATGAATGATCAGGTAGAACTAATAAAGATGGGACTGCTGGCAGGTTAAAGGAGGCAGCAGAGTTTAGAGAGAACATTGCTCTTCTTGCACAAACAACAGACAATCATTTTGTCAAGCACCTATAAGCATCCCTCCTCATGATCATTATAAGTTGAGGAATATACAAAACATAAATCATCTCTCTATATAACCAAAAAATATCCAAAGAGAGAGAAAACAAAATATGTATTGTAAGGTGTTTAAAGTAGAATTGGTGTAGCTTGTACTTGCAAAACCATAGGAATTAAGATATTTCATGAAAAGTAAATTGAAATCCTACCTGGTGATCTATCTTTGATTACTGAGGACTCTGGCCCTGGGGAGGTCCCTGTGGTCTGCCTCCTTGTTGGGGTGGGCCTTGCTGGTTTCCAGGCTGAGGGCCTTGGTTCTGTTGAGGACCTCCCTGTGGAGGTGGGCCTTGCTGGTTTCCAGGCTGAGGACCTTGGTTCTGCTGTGGGCCTCCCTGAGGGGGTGGGCCTTGCTGAGGTGGTCTGTTCTGCTGTGGGCCTCCCTGAGGGGGTGGGCCTTGCTGAGGTGGTCGGTTCTGCTGTGGGCCTCCCTGAGGGGGTGGGCCTTGCTGAGGTGGTCGGTTCTGCTGTGGGCCTCCCTGTGGTGGTGGGCCTTGCTGAGGTGGTCGGTTCTGCTGTGGGCCTCCCTGTGGGGGTGGGCCTTGCTGAGGTGGTCGGTTCTGCTGTGGGCCTCCCTGTGGGGGTGGGCCTTGCTGAGGTGGTCGGTTCTGCTGTGGGCCTCCCTGAGGGGGTGGGCCTTGCTGAGGTGGTCGGTTCTGCGGTGGGCCTCCCTGAGGGGGTGGGCCTTGCTGAGGTGGTCGGTTCTGCGGTGGGCCTCCCTGAGGGGGTGGGCCTTGCTGAGGTGGTCGGTTCTGCGGTGGGCCTCCCTGAGGGGGTGGGCCTTGCTGAGGTGGTCGGTTCTGCGGTGGGCCTCCCTGAGGGGGTGGGCCTTGCTGAGGTGGTCGGTTCTGCGGTGGGCCTCCCTGAGGGGGTGGGCCTTGCTGAGGTGGTCGGTTCTGCGGTGGGCCTCCCTGAGGGGGTGGGCCTTGCTTGGGAGGAGGTCCTTGCGGGAATCCTGCAATAGATGTTATGTGATTAGGCTCTGATACGCAGTCTGAAGTACTTCATTGGTACATAACAAGAAGAGATAAATTTAGTGATGAAATAAATACCCTCCTACCTTTTATTAACAACTCTATTATTATTATATATTTCCTCTTATTTGTCAATCACCCTCATGATACCTCCCACATAGGCTTCATGGAAATTTTCTCTTAATCTATGTATTGATGGTAACAAATATCGTATCTGATGCTTCGAACTAACATTTGAGGTCTCTGACAACCAATTTTCCTGGCATTTTCTCCATGGACAAGAGAGAAGCAAAGAGATAGCATTTTTAAATTAGTTATTTGAGTATCCTACCCAGAAATGGCCCTATATCCTTTCCTCTGTTCTACATTCACTGAAGCAAGATGACCATTATCCACTGACTACAGCATTACACTATCTTCACTGCTGGACTTCTCTGAGCTTTACTAGTTGATCCTTCCTAATGCAGACAAGTGAATCTACAAATCCCACTCTTCCTTACCATCCTTTTGTTCAAACTCGTAATCAATTTCTATTACACGTGACAGCATCCAAATCCTCAGTGTTGAATGAAGATTCAAATGCCCTACCTTGGTGCTGATTCTACAGTCCTGCCTTTCTGCTAATCCTCTTCTCTCTCTCTCTCTCTCTCTCTCTCTCTCTCTCTCTCTCTCTCTCTCTCTCTCTCTCTCTCTCTCTCTCTCTCTCTCTCTCTCTGCTTCTTCCAGGAGGGACATGTGATCCACAAGCAGATTCACTGAACAGCTATGTTTCTTACCTTCACTGAAGGGTTGAACAGAGCTCAGGGCCAGCAAGGCCGCTGTGAACAGAACAGCCAGCATCTTGGAGAGGCTCTGGAGTTTCTTCCAAGTCTGTGCTTCATGCAGTGGGTAGCTGTCTTTATAAGACACAGCAGAAGAATGATGCCTTTGATCCCCATCTTGTGTGACCTCACATTTGACAAAGGATGCACTGCATCCTTGACTCCTTTTCAGGACTTCTGCCAGGTGGCATACCATGAGGCATTGTCATTGTGTCTTGAACTAAGTGTTGTTGGTGTATAACTATGACGTCAGTCCTTGTTTTAGAATTTTGCCATTACAGAGATTTTGTTGTAGCTTAAATGCAATTTATATACATGCTTATGTTTCTATTCAGTGATATTTTTGTAACCATGTAGATGTCTCATATCTTTAGCTCTCATTTTCACCCATAGACCATACTGTAACTATGGATGTGACATTTTCCTGTGCTTTCCATGATATAGAGGTTATTTATTTATTTTGGGGGGTGGGATATGATGGAATCCCTGCAACCTCATCTGAATCAGGCTCACAAAGACTGTCCAAAGTTCCTAATTTGTTGTTTCCAAATTGGAATATTTGGACCTTTACACTACCTAAAACATTGTACTTAGGTGTGTGAGTGTTTGAATGAATGTGTGGGGGTGTGGGGGTGTGGTCTTGCATGTCTTTACATGCATGGCAACATGGCAAAGGGAAACTTTGGCTCTTGATGCAGCTTTCCACCTGGTGCTTAGGATTAAACAACTCATTGGCCTCAAGCTGTCATATTGAGAAAGTAGTTGGCTTGCAAGTCTCCAGAGATACAGGTATCACCATCTCCAAAATCATAATTTCTGGGATTTTCTCAATGGTCCTCTCACCTGGCTTTTTACTTAGATTTGGGGAAATCAGAGCTTGGTTTCTCATGCTTAGGGGGAAAGCTCTTTAGTGACTGAGCCATCTCTCCACTTCTAAGTATTCTTTCCTGTTAACATAAGTGCTACGGTGCTTAAGACAAATATATAATTCCTTGACAAGCACATGCCATTTCATGTTTCTGAGATTTCCACAGCCAAATCCTCTTCCAAAATATTCCATAAAACTGGGTTTATATCCTTTCACTTTTAGGAATTGTTTTAAATTACTGCCAGTAACCAATCATTGGCCATGATTACACAATTTAATTAAGCAATTCGCTAACCACTATAAATTTTAAGCACATTACATTTAAGCTCTCACTTGTAGTCTGGTCGTATTCTATTTTCTTAGAGTGGTCTTCAACACAGAATATTTTCTCCAACCTCTGTATTAATTCATTCTGCCATTATTAGAAGTTGTTATATGTTTTCCCTGTAATTTCTTAGTATGTAACTATTTTTTTCAGACATTAGAGGATAATTTCTAAAGCACCCCAAATCATCATCATTTCTATTCCTCAGTATCTTTTTCTATTTTAATTTAAAATTTGTTAACAGCATGTCATCACATTTCCATCAAGCTGCTTAGTTTGTTCCCTTTCAGTGTCATATCTGATAATAGACAAGTGATCTCTTTCATCTAAGATAGAAGTTTAATAGCCCAGGCAACTGTGCTTTTCACATCACACTTTTATAACCATTTAGTTATTGTTAATTTTAGTACAAAATTACTTTCATTTTTATGAATTATTTTGTTGAAGTAAGTTACAGTGGTTGGCCATGAGACTCAAAATTCAAAGGCAATATCCTCATTTTTGAGTGCTGAGAAGTGTGTGTGTGTGTGTGTGTGTGTGTGTGTGTGTGTGTGTGTGTAGAGATAGATGGATGATTGATTGATAGATAGAAAGATAGAGAGATAGATCTGTTATCTGTCCTTTTCTGGGATTACAGAAAGGTTTTCTCAGTATGGGTTTTTACTGGTAGAGTAGCCTTGGAAGGGAATACATTAGAATTTGGCAACTCTCCCTCACTATATAAAAATCTCATAAGCTCTTGTCATTTGGCTTCCTTGCATGTAGGGTATAGTTGCTTGGTCCTCAAAGATCCCAAAGTTTATTAATGTAACTGTCTCTGATTCTGCAGACATTGTATGGGCAAAGTACGAGACATGAGTCACCCCCACGATTACATATAGTTAACCTTCATGTCAAAGTGAAGGAACAGAAGGAGGGCCATGCTACCTCTGAGTGGATATGAAAGTGACATCTGGAGAAATGTCATCCTTGTCCTATGCTAACCCCACAACTTATCACATAGTTGGTGCCTTTTCCCTGACCTTCTTCTGTGTCAGTAAAGTGTGAAAGAGATTAATTTTTCACAAAAGAAAAATATCACCTATGAACAGAGGGGTTGGAAGACCAATGAGTAAACAATATCCATTAAAGGAAGCTCTGTGGAGCCTTGAGTAAGACTATGACAAGGTCCAAGGTAAATGGTATTTGAAGAAGCCCTCAGGCATCTACTGGTCTTATCATTAATACTCAACAAGTAATATACAGCAAATAGATCTTGATTTCTACACACTGAAACTTCTGGTCTTTATAATAGTTTCATATGACCCCCAAAATAATTTACAGTCCATGCCAGCAGATACAGCATGTTTGGAGTCTATAAGTCCAACCATATTGGAATCTGGATTAGCCCTTTCTCCATGTCTGCCAGTGGTTAGCCATGATAATGTCGTTTTTGTGTGCACATCCTTCAGTATTGTTTCCTACAGGGTCCACATATTCTCTATTTCTTTTGTTAATGTTTTGTTTTAACATTTAAAAATTTGATACCTAAGTACTGTTTTTACATCATTTCTGTATCCTTTAATTATAGGAATACAAATCAGGTCTTATCTCCAGTCCCTTATCCCAGGCTGATACCAACATCCTAATACAGGTCCCAGATGACTTTGTCCACCACCATTGGAGAATCTAATTCCTGGAGCCAGGAAAGGGTAGTTAGTATATCTTGCAGTGAAGAAGGCTCTGTTTTACCCCATGGCCTGGTGGAAAGGGCCCACTTGGTGGCATGGCCTGGGTGGCTGTGGCAGAAAGATTTATAGTAACATATAATTGTTAGATGTAATATATAAAAAAGAATAAAGTATCATAATTAACAGGTTGATATATAGTTCCACAGTATGCCTTTAAAATGTTTTAAGTTTGTGGATGATATTAATCTAATTCACAGGAGCTCATTGACTTATTTGAGTTTTTGTTTCTGTGAAGAGATACCATGACCATGGCAACTCTTACAGAGGAAAATATTTAATTGAGGTGGCAGCCTATAGTTTCAGAGGTTTTGTGCATTACCATCATGGCAGCATACAGGCAAACATGGTGCTAGACACAGAGCTGTTACATGTTCACATGCAGGCAGCAGGAAGTGGTCTGTCACACTGGGCAGTATGTTGAGCATATGTGATACCTCAAAGCCCAGCTCCACAGTGACAAACTTCTTCCAACAACACCACACCTCCTCCGTCATGGTCATACTTCCTAATACTGCCACTCATTTGGGGGAAGAATTTTTTTCTAAGAACCTTATTCCACTCCATGGGCCCCCAAAATTTGTTGTCATATGATAATGCTAAAATACGTCTAGTCCAACTTCCAAGTCCCCATATTCTATCACAGTCTCAAGAATGTTTAAAAGTCTAAAATTCAAAGATTCTTCTGTGTTTCATACAATCTCTTGATCTTAATCCCCCAAAACTCATAATCAGAATTATAAATAGTTTATATGCTTCCACCACATAATGGCAAGGATACACATTACTATTCCACAACATATGGAAGAGAGCATAACAAAGAAATACTGAAACAAATCAAGACAAAAAACAGCTGGGAAAATTTCATAATTCCCATTTCCCTGTCTAATGGCATGGCCCCTGTAAGAATCAGATAGCAGCTTACAGGGTATAGGTCTAGCAAAGTCACCTAGTAAAAGTTCCCATCTACTAACTTGGAAAGACTTGAGGGACATTCTGGAATATTTCAGCCCTTCATTTTGCCTCACATCCTGATCAGTCTGTAGGGTAGAGATATCCTAGAAACCATGGGGACCGTTCTGGCCACACCTCCTGTGCAGTACATGCTTAGAGAGCAAGGCTATTGCCCAGGAAGAGGAATTGGAAGGAATTTACAGGGTGATTCCCTGCCTATATCTGACAAACCCCAGTGCAGAGATTCCCTGGAGATTGGAGAGGATTGGGGCATTTTTAATGGGGGCCAATTGTTCTGTAGCCTCATATACCTCTAATTCCTATCACCTGGAAAAATGATGAACCAGTTTGGGTAGAACAATGGCCCCTATCTAAAGTAAAGTTGGAGGCTGCTCATGCCCTGGTCCAGGAGCAACTCAATGCCAGCCATATTGTCCCTTCTACCTCCCCCTGGAATACTCCTATATTTGTTATTAAGAAAAAATGAGGTAAATGGAGACTGAGACAGGTTAGTAAGACTATGATGCTCATGGGTACCACTCAGCCTGGGTCACCAGCCCCTGTAGCCATCCCAAAAAACTGGCAGTTGCTTGTGATAGATTTAAAGGATTGCTTTTTCACCATTCCTCTACACCCTACTGATTGTCAGTGCTTTTTTTTCAGTGTTCCATCTTTAAACTTAAGAGAGCCTTATAAGAGGTATCAGTGGGTAGATTTGCCCCAATGCATGGCTAATAGCCCTACCATGTGTCAAGTTTACGTTTCTCAGGCTATAGAGCCAGTCAGACAAAAATATCCTCAATTGTATATAATTCATTACATGGACGATATATTGTTGGCTGTGCCAAAAGAAAAACTATTGTTTTCTTTGGGGATCTTCAGACTACCTTAGGATTGGCTGGCTTACAAATAGCACCAGAAAAGGTACAAAAGGAGTTTCTAGGACATCGCTTGCTTCATAATGGGGTGCACCCTCAAAAGATTAATCTGTGACTGAACACCCTTCAAACCTTAAATGATTTCCAAAAGCTTCTGGGAGATATTAATTGGATCAGACCTAGTTTAAAAATTACTACTGGACAGCTTAAACCTCTTTTTGATAAATTTTACAAGGTGATTCAGATCCCAACTCTCCTCGAGCCCTTACTACAGCAGGACGTGAATGTATCCCTTTAATTGAAAATGCCTTAGAAAGGGCTCATTTGGATTAGATAGATTATGCCCAGCCTTTAAAATTCTTAGTATTTTGCTCTGCTCATGCTCCTACAGGAGTTTTTTGGCAAGAGAATCCTATTCTTTGGGTTCATTCTCTAGCCTCTCTATCTAAATCAGTGGTATCCTATCCCCAAGCTATAGTTACACTCCTATTCAAAGCAAAACGGTTGCCTTACAAACTTTTGGAAGGGAGCCAGATCAAGTTGTTAAACCTTTGTCCCATCAACAATTAGAATGGCTACAAAATAATAGCTGTGATCGGGCCATTTTTTTCTCTCTGCTACCTAGGGTGATTTTGATAACCATTACCCATCCAATAATTTGGTTTCCTATTTTAAGATACATCCTTTGATTTTTCCAAGGATTGTAGCCTCTCAGCCTATTTCCAAGGGGTGAGTGGTTTTCATCAATGGTTCTTCAATGGGTACAGCTGTAGTTGTATCTTTTCCCATCATTAAGACAGCCAGAATCGCTGCAGCTTCTGCCCAAATAGCTGAACTCTTAGCCTTGGTCATGGCTCTACAGTTCTTCCCCACGGGGGCGCTACACATGTATACCGATAGTCAATGGGTTGCTCATATTATCCAACCTCTGGAGACGGCTGCTTATGTTGCTCCCATCTCCAGAGTACAAGAGAGTTTGTTGCAGATACAGGGTCTGCTATGGCAATGGGGTGAACCTGAATTTGTGGGACATCTTAGGGCCCATACCCCTTTGCCGGGACCCCTCAGTGAAGGAAATTGCACGGCTGACAGGTAAACTCAAAGCATTGTGGTTTCACTGGAGCTCACTAGAGCACAATCCTTACATAAGCCCTTTCGTCTCAGTGAAGGGTCCTTACGCTTTCATACTGGGATAACTAAAGAACAAGCTGTTCAAATAGTCAAGAATTGCCATCTTTGTGTAGAATTTTTTCCTGTGCCTCACTTAGGAGTTAATCCCCAAGGACTTTTGCCCAATCACATGTGGCAGATGGCATGTGCCATCTTTTGGTAAATCACAATTTGTCCACGTTTCTGTAGATACTTTCTTCCATCTGGTATTTTCCTCCACCATTCTGATGAAAAGGTGAAAGATGTTAAGAACCACTGCCTACAGGCTTTTGCTTACATGAGGGTCCCAAAACAAATTAAAACTGATAATTGCCCCGCCTATGTCAGCAGGGGTTTCAATCATTTTTGTCAAGACTTTGGGATTACTCTAAAGACTGGTATTCCTTACAACCCCCAAGGACAGGCTATGTGTGGAGCGTGCCCATCACACTTTAAAAGCCTATTTGGCTAAAGTAAAGAGGGGGCCTTGAGGGTCACCTTGGCTCACTTCACTCTACTCTATCACTTATTCTTTATATCTTAAATTTTTTAATTGTGGATGCTTCTGGTAACTCTGCAGCAGACCGTCACTGGCGGTCCTCTGCACAGCAAAAACCTCTGGTTAAATGGAGAGATCTTCCCTCAGGCCTTTGGAAAGGGCCAGTTCCGGTTTTGGTGTGGGCCCGAGGGTCTGTTTCCATCTTCGCACATGATAGTGAGTCCCCAGTTTGGGTCCCGGAGCGTTGTGTTTGCCCTGTTCCTGCTGATACACTTTAGTCATCAAAAGACCCAGTGGGCTTTTGTGAGAAACCAGCCTGTCCTGGTGCTGGTGGGTCTTCAGAGTCAGGTGTGGACAGTGATGGTCAGCTCCAATCTTAGCCTGGGAAAGACAGCTGTCAGAGAATTTTCAATGTGTGTTCTTCTATCATATTCAATAACACTCCCTTGGGAGAAGTGCTTAATTGTTCCCTCCAGCAATGCCGTTTGAGAAGCTGTTGGAGTGGTGAGAGTTCAGCCTTGGTAGTTCGAGTTCCTGGTACTATGCCTATGCCAGTGGAACACTTGGGAGAGAACCGGCTCGTCCTCACATCACAGCAGCCACTGTCACTGCAGCTACAGCTTTTGACATCACTATCTTTCACTCAGTTGCCACAGCAGGCACACTGAATAAGCTCTCAGGGGAGGTGGCCTCTGCCTTAAATTCCCAAAATAATATCAATACTTTAGTATGATTGGGCACTTTAAATCTTCACACAACTCAATTGGTTATTCTAATTATTATGACCAGGGTGCCTCCCCTTTAGGGAGACTCCCTCTTAAAGGGCCTGTAGCTAATAGGCCAATTAACTAAGGAATGGAGTAGGCTGCTGGCCTTCAGAATTATAGCCATGGGCAGTGTCGATTTAGCCCTAGTCAGCCTTTGCCTCATAGGTTGGTGGCGAACTCAGGGCCATTTATAAACTAAGCAAATCATGCTTTCTTTGGCAGCAGATAACCCCTCAGCGCAGGTCTGGCTGGGCCAGCAGGACAAGTGAGCAGTCAATGACAGGTAAGACTTAGGGGACATCTGCTAACCTAAGCCAGAGGGTCTGTGGCGCCTGGGCAGGCTTTTCAATGATGGGTAAAGCAGATGTTGATGTTCTGGGTGACTTAACACAGATGCTCATTTTATGTGTATATACAAAAGGGGGACTTGTTGGGCCCTTCCCCATAAGGGTCTGCTGACCAGCTTGTGACTAGGAACTTACCTAGCAAGTACATCCAGTTTTCTTCCTTTCTTGAAGGCCTGAGTGGAAGTTCCTGTTATTCTATTATTCATCCATCCAGGATTGCCTGATGGGCCTGGGAACCTGAACTTGTGACCTGGGTAGGTTTCCACAATGCCTGCTGACTGGTGTATAAGCCCCCACTCTTATTGGAATAAATGGCATTCTCTCTGCAAGAAAGACCTACTGTTTTGTCTTTATTTAAATCCTCAAGCCCCTCGCCCGAATCTGTGGAAGTGTTGTAGCACAGGCGCTACAAAAATCTTTGTAAGAAAATTGTTATGGATTCCTTTGGGTCCTGGATAACTTTTGAAAAGTGATCCAAATTTCTTCCTATTTCTCCAATTCAGTCCCAAGAATCCAAAGCATCTGCACGGCATAAAGCCAAGAGGTGATCACCATATAGACACTACCTTTCTAAAGTAGCATTATCTCCTTAATCTTGGAAGATATCCATACCTCGAGGTTAGGCCTTTGTTAAATAGTCTTAGCCTCTTCTATGAGCCATGTAACTGCGGAGCAGGCTCTAGAGCAGCTTTAGCCAAGTCTCTCCAGCTTGTGGGAATAATTCTATTGCAAACTGACCATGTGTTCAACAACTGCTTCACAAATGCTGACTGGATACCATATGAGACTACTGCTTCCTTGAATTTTCCTAAATATAACAATGTCACAGGAGTCCAACTAGCTCTTACAGAGTCTCTTTCAGTTGGTACTTCTTGTAAAGTGCCTGGATGTATTAGTGTTGCTTTTCTTGAAATCTTAAACTGGTCTATGTTAACCTTATAATGCATTAATAAACTTGGTTCTCCAATGAACTCCTCTGACTGGATTTGAATATCTCTATGATCTGCTTTGGTAAGTTTTTCTAAGGCCTCCATCTTGGCACTCAAATCAACCAACTTTTTTAGAGATAAAACAAGGACTTTCAATCCAACAATAAAGGTTATCAAAATAACAATGAACAATAAGTCAATCCTAAGTTGATTATCCCCTTCATTTAACTCTTCCATTTTTAAATCATGCAATGCATAATTGTACAGCAACCTATCTCTCCCCATTGTAAGTGTGTTTCCCAATTTAATGTTCGAAAGCTGTCTCTTTTAACTCATTCCTTCCTTTAAGAATGTTCAATTGTCTTACCAAATGAGCAGACAGTGTCAGTGATCGGTGAGGAATAGGACTTCTGAACCAAGAAGTAGCATTTATCTGTGCACTGAGTGTCAGCCTGAGGAGAGGGGCTGTAGAGAAATCCTACAACCCACATGGGGGGAGAGAGGGATGGAGAGAGGAAGACACACACACACACACACACACACACACACACACACACACACAAACAGAGAGAGAGAGAGAGAGAGAGAGAGAGAGAGAGAGAGAGAGAGAGAGAGAGAGAGAGAGAAACTGCAGACTGAATAAACCACACATAGGATTGTTAGGAAAAAAGATGTGTGGTGGGAATGACCTAAAGGCAAAGTCTGCTGGTCTTCAGAGGCTTGGGGAAAAGGCAAAAGAAAACCTTGCATGCAGCTTTGGCCTGGGCCAGTGGCTTCAAAGCCACAGGCAAAGTACTTTTTCCAAGGATTTATACCTTTACATTGGACAACAATATGTACAATGCATAATAAAAAGCCAGAGACAGATACTGGGGTAGAGGCTAAAGAATAGAAAAGCTAATGAGCAAGCAACTTGAGAGCTACCACCCTTATCAGTGCTCAGAAGAGGTGATCCACCCTTATCAATGCTCAGAAGAGGTGATCCACCCTTATCAGTGCTCAGAAGAGGTGATCCACCAATGCTCAGATTTGCATCTCCAGACTGCACTCCCTTACCAAACCTCATACTGCTCCTGATACTGTACTGAGCTCCTTATACTCCCTCTAGTGCTGTGAGCTCTGTGTCCCATTTAGACTGACTCACTCTCATGCATCCCTAAGTGGTCTTGAACTCACAGAGATCCAACTGCCTTTGTTTCCTGAGTCCTGGGATTAAAGGTGTATGCCACTACTGACCAGCCTTTTTGACTGTGGCTAGCTTTGCATTCTGATCACCTAGCAAGCTTTATTACATCATAAACTATGTGTTCATATATATGCTAAACTAATTACTTATATGTGACATGAACTTTGCTGCAGTAAAAGGAAACACTGTTTAACCATCTGTGAGTCAGGGCAACATAAGGCAGTAGCAGCTTTTCCAGAAATTGTATGATTGGTAAGAACCTCGTTTGTTACATTACTCTATTATCCCACATACTTATTTGCAATTATACTGAGAGTCCGGGCAAGAAAATATCATAGGCCTCAAAACCATTTCTACAGGGCTTACAGTATTTTATCATCTAAAACCTAACATATTTCTTTGTCAAGGGCCATGAGAGATACAGCAGGGTAACTACTGCTCAACAGGCAGACCTACCAGATGAGTGATTTTCTTGTAAGAAGCCCCACCTGGTGAGGCCATGGAGTAACTTGCTGTGGAAATCAGTTGCTCCTGTCTGTAGTTCCTCTCATGAGTCACTTCATCTCTTTCTAAAAACAGCTTTGGGTGTTTCTCACTGTTTGTTGGTTTATCTCTTAAAAGAATTTCATCTACTGACCATATATTCTTTGTCTACTCAGGAAGAGGACTACTAATTTTCCTGTAAAATTGTGATATACAGAGTATGTACTGGGTGCCTTGAGTTCTTGAAAAGGCATTTCATAACTGTACTAGTCCGGAAAAAGGAATTCCTTCTCAGGAACAGGCACCCTGAAGTTTAGCCTGTGGATGTAAACACAAGTTTCTGGATTTTGCACTAGGGTCATATTTTTTCCCTTGGATCCAGCCACTTAGATGTTATTTCTAGTGATGAGAGGTTCTCCCCTAATATTTGTCAATATTTGTTCTAATTTTTGTCAAAAATATTTGTTCTAATATTTATCAAAAATGCTAATGTGGCTCAAATTCTCCTTCAGCAGGTTCAGCTGGCTTCCATGGTGACCACGACACTGTGTTGCCAGTTGCTGAGAAAGCAAAAGCCAGTGCTTTGGAAAAACAGAGCTGCGGGGCGTTGGTGGGACATGCCTTTAATCCCAGCACTCAGGAGGCAGAGGCAGGCATATCTCTGTGAGTTCGAGGCCAGCCTGGTCTCCACATCGAGTGCCAGGATAGGCTCCAAAGCTACCCAGAGAAATCTTGTCTTGAAAAACCAAAAAAAAAAAAAAAAAAAAAAAAGGAAGCACAGAGATACAGCATCTCTTCCTCTTTTCATAGTTACTGATTACATAACTAGCCACACTTAAAAATGTAAGTTTAACACACAAAAACCCTTTTTTTCTTCTTCCTAGAATTCTATACAGCTTGAATTAATCCTCCCAGTATCTGCTGGGGAGTCTCACATCCACACCACTTCTGAGACATAAAATAAGATACAGGCAACCACTTTGTTAGCTCTTATCTGATTTCATGGCCATGACAAATGCATGCCAAATATACTTGCTATTGTCAGAGAATTGCTATTTGTGGCAGTATCTGTATATAAAGTGGGAACTTTGGAGGATGGCAGAAGGATAAAATAACTAATGCAGAAAAGCACATAGTGGAGAATGCTTTTTGTCTTTAGATCCTAGTTCCTTTGCTTATTGTAGCATGTCCTTTGCACCCTGGGCAGAGGTTTTTAAGGCTGGCCATTAAATGCCTTCATTGTTGTCTATTATATGGAATCTGTGTATGCTTAAATAAAAAATGCTGGCCCTAATTTGGAAGACAATATTTTGTGAATGTCAAGTGGGAGAGAGTGTAGTATATTACAGCAAAATAATTACAAAATAATTACTGCAAAATTAATCGCCCAAGAAAATGTAATCAGTTATTTTAGAAATATTCAGAATGTCTGTTTCTAAACTTTCTACACAATTAGTTTGTATTTTCTTTTTCCAAAGTACAAGAATAACAGTTGAAGACTATATTTTTCTTAGAAGACAATCCAGTGTGGATACCATGGAATCTTATTTCACCTGACACCTGGTTTGTGGACATGGGAAGATAGAAAGGTTGAAGCACCCATGACGTAGAGTCCTGGGTGCTAGTAAATTGTGTCTAAAGTAGTCAAAATTCCAGGCTAAATTACACCCATAAATACAGACAATAGTCAGAAATTACATGCTTGTGATTTAATTGGAATTGTAACAATAATTTATGTCTACATTATTCCAGGTGTACAATCCAGCAAGGTCATTATCTTCTTCCTCATTTTCTGAAAGAAACAAATACAAAAAGAAGTTATAGGAAACGTATACTAAGACGAAGTTCTCATCTCTTTCTAGCATCTGTAAATGATGTAGATTGAAGTCCCTGGCTTTTTTCTCTTTCTCTAAACTTTTTCCCTACCCATTCTGTTTCTCATTACTGATTCTTGCTAATCACCTAGGACATAATGTACGCTGAATCATAGCTGAAAAGATGAAACAATATTTATTGGTTATATGGCTTTAGCATGAGAACATTCCATCTTAAACTGGTGGCAATGACATATGCCTATAATCACAGCACTTGCGGAATAGAGGGAATTCAAGGGCACCCTGGACACACAGCAAGTTTGAACCCAGCCTGGCCTACATGAACATTGTCACAAACTCATCACAAGTCTTAAGACATATTTGGAAAGATGTTTATGAAAACACACCCCACACTAGTGAAACACAGAAAACAGCCTGAAAGTCCACTGACAAGATATTAGCTAATCAATGATCACAGAGGCACAGAATGTAATGGTTCACTACTGCAAAACACAAACCACCAAAAATTTAATACAAATATGGTATCTCTATGAAATATTGTGAGTGTTTTAAAATAAAAAATAATCATAGTGTAATGTGCAGATTAGGAAATATTTGTGTGTGTGTGTGTGTGTGTGTGTGTGTGTGTGTGTGTATTTCTAATGGGATGTTGAAAGAATTAGTGGTAGACTTTGAACATGGTGGTGCTAAGAGGGATGAGAACACATATTTATAAGATTTAACTTGCTGCCTGGATTTCTAGTCTATTTTTTCTTATTTTGGGTATAGAGAATAGGAATGCATTGTAAAAATGCTGGTAACATTTAACAGCAATGCATTAAGGACTCATGTACCAAAGATTAACATTTAACAGCAATGCATTAAGGTCTTATGTAGTAAAGACATAATGAATGATCAGGTAGAACTAATAAAGTTGGGAGTGCTGGCAGGTTAAAGGAGGCAGCAGAGTTTAGAGAGAACATTGCTCTTCTTACATAAACAACAGACAATCATTTTGTCAAGCACCTATAAGCATCCCTCCTCATGATCATTATAACTTGAGGAATATACAAAACATAAATCATCTCTCTATATAACCAAAAAATATCCAAAGAGAGAGAAAACAAAATATGTTTTGTTTAAAGGTGTAAGGTGTTTAAAGTAGAATTGGTGTAGCTTGTACTTGCAAAACCATAGGAATTAAGATATTTCAGGAAGAATAAATTGAAATCCTACCTGGTGATCTATCTTTGATTACTGAGGACGCTGGCCCTGAGGAGGTCCCTGTGGTCTGCCTCCTTGTTGGGGTGGGCCTTGCTGGTTTCCAGGCTGAGGGCCTTGGTTCTGTTGAGGACCTCCCTGTGGGGGTGGGCCTTGCTGAGGTGGTCGGTTCTGCGGTGGGCCTCCCTGTGGGGGTGGGCCTTGCTGAGGTGGTCGGTTCTGCTGTGGGCCTCCCTGAGGGGGTGGGCCTTGCTGAGGTGGTCTGTTCTGCTGTGGGCCTCCCTGAGGGGGTGGGCCTTGCAGAGGAGGTCGGTTCTGCGGTGGGCCTCCCTGTGGGGGTGGGCCTTGCTGAGGTGGTCGGTTCTGCGGTGGGCCTCCCTGAGGGGGTGGGCCTTGCTGAGGTGGTCGGTTCTGTGGTGGGCCTCCCTGAGGGGGTGGGCCTTGCTGAGGTGGTCGGTTCTGCGGTGGGCCTCCCTGTGGGGGTGGGCCTTGCTGAGGTGGTCGGTTCTGCGGTGGGCCTCCCTGTGGGGGTGGGCCTTGCTGAGGTGGACCGTTCAGCGGTGGGCCTCCCTGAGGGGGTGGGCCTTGCTGAGGTGGTCGGTTCTGCGGTGGGCCTCCCTGAGGGGGTGGGCCTTGATTGGGAGGAGGTCCTTGCGGGAATCCTGAAATAGATGTTAAGTGATTAGGCTCTGATATTAGTCTGAAGTACTTCATTGGTACATCATAAGAAGAGGTAAGTTTAGTGATGAAGTAAATACTCTCCTACCTTTTATTAACAACTCAATGATTATTACATTGTTCCTCTTACTCATTTGTCAATCACCCTCATGATCACTGCCACATAGGTATTATGGAATGTTTTTCTTATTCAATGTATTGAAAGTAGCAAACATCATATTTTGATGTTTGGAACTAACATTTGAGGTGTCAGGCAACCAATTTTCCTGGCATTGTCTCCATGGACAAGAGAGAAGCAAAGAGAATTTTCAAATTAGTTATTTGAGTATCCTACCAAGAAATGTTCATACATACATTCTTTCTTCTCTTCTACACTCACTGAAGCACGATGACCATTATCCACTGACTAGTGCATTGCAGCATGCTCACTGCTGGACTTCTCTAGCCATCCAGTTTGATCCTTCCTAATGCAGACAAGTGAATCTACAAATCCCACTCTTCCTTACCATCCTTTTGTTCAAACTCTAGGTCAATTTCTATTACACGTGACAGCATCCAAGTCCTCAGTGTTGAATGAAGATTCAAATGCCCTACCTTGGTGCTGATTCTACAGTCCTGCCTTTCTGCTAATCCTCCTCTCTCTCTCTCTCTCTCTCTCTCTCTCTCTCTCTCTCTCTCTCTCTCTCTCTCTCTCTCTCTCTCTCTGCTTCTTCCAGGAGGGACATGTGTTCAGTTATCCTCAAGCAGATTCACTGAACAGCTATGTTTCTTACCTTCACTGAAGGGTTGAACAGAGCTCAGGGCCAGCAAGGCCGCTGTGAACAGAACAGCCAGCATCTTGGAGAGGCTCTGGAGTTTCTTCCAAGTCTGTGCTTCATGCAGTGGGTAGCAGTCTTTATAAGAAACAGCAGAAGAATGGTGCCTTTGATCCCCATCTTGGGTGACCTCACATTTGACAAAGGATGCACTGCATCCTTGACTCCTTTTCAGGACTTCTGCCAGGTGGCATACCATGAGGCATTGTCAGTGAAGCTTGTACTAAGTGTTGTTGGTGTATAACTATGACGTCAGTCCTTATTTTAGAATTTTGCCATTACAGAGATTTTGTTGTAGCTTAAATGCAATTTATATACATGCTTATGTTTCTATTCAGTGATATTTTTGTAACCATGTAGATGTCTCATATCTTTAGCTCTCATTTTCACCCATAGACCATGGATCATACTGTAACTGTGGATGTGATATTTACCTGTTCTTTCTACGATATAGAGGTTATTTATTTATTTTGGGGGGTGGGATATGATGGAATCCCTGCAACCTCATCTGAATCAGGCTCACAAAGACTGTCCAAAGTTCCTAATTTGTTGTTTCCAAATTGGAATATTTGGACCTTTACACTACCTAAAACATTGTATTTAGATGTGTGAATATTTGAATAAGTGTGTGTGTGTGTGTGTGTGTGTGTGTGTGTGTGTGTGTGTGTAGATAGATTGATGATTGATAGATAGATAGAAAGATAGACAGATCTAACATTTTCCTTTCCTATTATTTCAGGAAGGTTTTCTCAGTATGAGTTTTTACTTGTAGAGTAGCCTTGGAAGAGAATACATTAGGATTTGGCAACTCTCCCTCACTATATGAAAATCTCATAAGCTCTTGTCATTTAGCTTGGTTGGATGTAGTGTATAGTTGCTTGGTCCTCAAAGATCCCACGGTTTATTAACATAACTGTCTCTGATTCTTTGGACACTGTGTAGGCAAAGTACAAGACATGAGTCACCCCCACGATTTCTTATAGTTAACCTTTGTGTCAAAGTGAAGGAACAGAAGGAGGGCCATGCTCACCTCTGAGTGAATATGAAAGTGACATCTAGAGAAATGTCATTCTTGTCCTAGGCTAACGCCACTAAAGGTTTCACATAGTTGGTGCCTTTTCCCTGAACTTCTTTAGTGTCAGCAAAGTGTGAAAGAGATTAATTCGTCACAAAAGAAAAATATCACCTATGAACAGAGGGGTTGGAAGACCAATGACTAAACAATATCCCTTTCAGGAGGCTCTGTGGAGCCCTGAGTAAGACTGTGGTAAATGATGTTTGAAGAAGCCCTCAGGCATCTACTGTCTTATAATTCAGACTCAACAACTAGTATACAGCAAATAGTTCTTGATTTCTATACACTGAATCTTCTGGTCTTTATAATAGTTTCATATGACTTCCCCCCAAATAATTTACTGCCCTGGCCATCAGATACAGCAGGTTTGGAGTCTATAAGGCCAACCGAATGTGTAATCTGGATCAGCCCTTTGTCCATGTCTACCAGTGGTTAGCCACAATTATGTCTTTTTTGTGTATACATCCTTCAGTGGTGTTTCACAAGGGTCCATGTGTTCTCTACTTCTTTAGTTAAATTTTTGTTTTAACATTTTGAAAATTTCATACCTAAGTACTGTTTTTACATCATTTCTGTATGTCCTTTATTTATAGGAATCCAAATCAGGTCTTATCTTAGTTGGTGTTTCTATTAATGTGAAGAAAGACTATGACCATGGAAACTGTTTTAAAGAAAAAAAGAATTAAAATGGCCATTTGCAGTTTCAAAGCTTTACTCCATTATTGTCATTGCACGGAGCATGGCAACATGAAGGCAGACATGGTGCTGGAAATGTAGTTGAGAGTACAACATATTGAAGGAAAAAAGAAGTGATCCATGGCATGGGGTGGTATCTCAACAAATATCCTCATACAGGTCCACACCTACTCTAACAAGGCCATACCTTCTAATCATGCCACTCCTTTTGGGAGCCATTTTCTTTCAGGCAACCACACTCCTCCAAGGACAGGAGGACATGCTAAAATTCACTGACCTCATTTCAAGGTTTCGACATTATGTCTATAAATCATTCCTAGTAAAGTAACTGTAGAGATCTAGTCAAACCTGACAAGTTAACAAAGACTTTTTCCTAAGAAAATCAGAGAGCAAGACTCTCTTCCAGGGAGAGAAAGGCACACAGCTATTAATAGACTAAGGTAGGGAAGATACATGTTATTATGGAGAAGGGGAAGGGTTAATGGATTTTAAGCTGTTTAGTGCTCTGCTTTCTACTGAAGGTTCCTCAGTGGCAACTGAAAGCGTTAATAGGGGATATAGTAGATGATAAGTGTATTTTAAAGTTTTATTGAAGACAAAAGCCCTCTAAAAGAGACATATCTGCAAGGAATAAGTGTGCTGCAATTATCGTACTGTCATACACTCTGAAAATAGTGTCACATGGATTTTCTAGTGACAGTAATTAGTAAAAAAATGAAAGAAATAAATGAGTATCTACATTAATACCTATATTTTTTCAAAATTGGTAAAATCAAGCTCATTAATGGAAATATGACCGAAACATATTATGGAACATAATTAGTCTTGTTACTTTTGGTGTTCCTGTGGAATACTTAAACTTCAACCCCTCAGACCATATTTCCTGAGTGAGTAAACTAAATGGAATCCAATGTGGAGATTGCTGATGAAGTTAAAAGTAGATCTCCTACAATCAACTAGACACTGCCTGACATAGGCATTTGTAACCTGTAACAGGGACACATAGCCATGTTCATTGCTGCAATTTTCACAATAGCTAGGAAATGAAATCAGATTAGATATCTATCAACTGCTGATAATAATTTGTATGTGGTACATAAATGCATGGAAAGCTATGCAGCACTAAAGAAAACTGAAATAGGAAATTTTCGGCAGAGAAATCAAACTGATAAAATTATCCTCAGTGAAATAACTCAGGTCAGGGAGGGAGACAAATGTCTTGTTTGCTCTATTACGTGACTTGTAGCTTCAAAGTGACTTTTTTTCAACTTTTTTTTAAATTTGAATTAAAAACAGGATTGATTTACATGACAGTCTCAGTTCCCTTCTCCCACCCATCCTTCCCTACGCACACCCCCCCCCGCCCCCCGAAACTAAAACCCTATCTATCACATATCCTTTCTGCTCTCCCTGGATGGTGAGGCCTTCCATAGGGTATCATCAGAGTCTATTGTATCCTTTGTGTCTTGGCTCAGGGAGTATTACTCTATATGGAATGGGCTGCCAAAGTCCACACCTATGCTAGGGATAAGTACTGAAATTCTACAGGAGGTCCTGTAGATTTCTGTGGTTTCCTCACAGAAACCTATGTTCCTGGGGTCTGGATCAGTCCCATGCTGGTATTCCAGCTATCAGTCTTGGGAGGAAGAGTTCCCCGATGTTCAGGTCAGCTGTTTCTGTGCGTTTCACCAGCCTGGTCTGGACCCTTGTGCTCTTCACTAATCCTTCTCTGAATATGGGTTCCAGTTCAGTTTGGTGATTAGTTGTGGGTGTCTTGTATTTAACTTGGAATATCTACTGAGAATAGAACACTGGAAAGGGTCTATGGTGGAGAGAGGCCTAAAGTGGGGTCAATAATAGAATTTACATAAATTGAAATTTGGGGCATAGAAAATGGGGTGAAATGAATCAAACTTTCAAAGAGCAAATGTCACTTGTTAAAATGTGAAAGAAAAATGAGCAATTATTAACCAACCCATTAAATGACACAGCCCCACATATACACTGGACAAACCACATATTAACAAACAGAAGAGATCAGCCTTGGTGGTGCATGCCTTTAATCCCAGTACTCGGGAGGCAAAGACAAGCAGATCTCTGTGAGTTCGAGGCTATCCTGGTCTACAGAACAAGTACCAAGATAGGCTCCAAAGCTACACAGAGAAACCCTGTCTTGAAAAACAAACAAACACAAGAGGGCCATGGGAAAAACATGTCTCTGAGGAATTGAACTTACATGCAACATTATTCTTGGACTTGCAGACAAAAAGCTTTTGTGCAAATATGTTTTGTTTATGCCACAGTGTGTTCATCTTTTTCTCAGCATCAATATTGAACTAATTAGAAGACAGTAGTTTTAGGATAAATAAAACACTAAATTAGTATCATCTTTAGTTATGTATGCCCTGAAAAGTTTCATGAATGCTATGACTTTCAAGACTTTATTATGTGTAATAAAGTCTGCTACAGTCTTACTCACGGCTTTAAATATACTCTCAGTGCTTCTATAATTTTGTTATGTCTGATGAGGCCACAGGTGATATTTTTCTTTCATGATATACTAATCTCTTTCACATATTGCTGAGTGATATTTGGAAGAATCTACATTCCAGGATTCAACAAGCCAACAATAAGGCTGACTTCCACCAAGGATGTCACTATTGGATGCTAGCATGTCACATGGTTCTTGACTATGCTCCTTTTCTTCGACTACCTGGACAGGACAAATTATCTTCAGGGTTTCTTGCTCTGTATGTTCTTGGGAAGATACAGGACATGGCGCATTGATAAGCAGAGACCTGTCATGCGTAAGAAACTGTTTTCCCAGAAATCTGGGAAAACAATTTTGCTTTTAGCATAACCCAGAAAGGTTGGTGAACTTCAAAAAAGTAGAGTACATATATAATTACCCCAGAAATGTAACCCTGACTTCAGACATCCTGTAAGGGTCACAAAACTTGTAGCATTCATAAACCATTGATGAGGGAGCCGTTCTATATTGTTCACTGTAGCACCTGCACTACAACACTTCCACAGTATAGGACGAGGGGCTTGAGGATTTAATTAAAGACAAGACAGCAGGTCTTTCTTGCATGGAGAATGCCCTTTACTCCAACAAGAGTGGGGGCTTATATACCAGTCAGCAGGTATGGTGGAAAACTACCTAGGTCACAAGTTCAGGTTCCCAGGCCCATCAGGCAATCCTGAATGGGCAAATAATAAGATAACAGGAACTTGCTCTCGGACCTTCAAGGAAGGAAGAAAACAGGATGTACTTGCTAGGTAAGCTCCTAGTCACAAGCTGGTCAGCAGACCCCTATGGGGGAAGGGCCCAAAAGTTCACTACAATTGGGTGGAAAAGGCCAGGCTGCCATTCAAATGCATAGCACAGAGTCCTGGGGCCCAAATTTAGGTTTATCCATTACCTGGCCCTCCCTGCCTTGCTTCTAAATAAGCAGTCATCAAATACCCAAAGTCCTGCACTAAACTTAAGGAAGACAGAAATTCTATAGAGAGTATGAGTTGAGAAGAGATGGCCGAACATTAAATATTGCAAGAAAGGAATGAGAAAGAAACTTCTAGATTTAAGAGTAAAGGCAGCACTAAGAGAAAGTAGGAAATTTTAAGGATGCAAGATTTCTTAGAAAATTTTGAAATAAAAAATGAGACACAAATCGCAAAAAATTATTTTGAATATGCTTAAGCAGATGACAAAATTAGAAGAATTCTCTTCTATTGCCAGAAAAAATGTTCAAGCAAAAGCCGAAATACAAAAATAGAGCACTGAGTCATAACACAGAATATGAAGAAAATGCCTTCAGAAAAAATATGTTGAGATGCAGACCTATCAGATAATTACACATAAACTGTGTTGAGGACACAGCCTATCACTGACTTTGAAAAAAGATTCTGAGTGTGTACAGTTCACCCTTTGAGGAAAATAAGTAGACTGCCATGCTCAACTCTGTAACTGTGGCCTTTAGTAATTTGGAGAGAATATTTTGGACAATGGAGCTGTGTACAGATATTAGAAATGCAAAATGGTAACATGATTCATCAAGGAACTAAAGATTCATGGTACTGATTCATGTAAATCCCATATGGTTCTGTGGCCAGTTCTTCTGGGATTTTAGTGATGCTTTAGGTCATATGGTTTTACCAACCAATGTTTCTGTTATTGGGTCAGACCAAGACAATGGTGAGAAGGCTTACTGAGCTCTAGCAGGTTAGAAATTCTACATATAATGGTAGAGTTTCAGTCATACTACTGATGAAAGACAGTGGCCATGTTCAATTTGTTTATAGATCATTGCTGACAATATAAATGCATGTGTGCACACACTACTCCTACCCCCCAATTCACAGTGATATGTAGACAATCTCCTCAAATAAAATGAGACTGATATAATGAAAGCCTTTCAACTTTAATATTTGGTCATTCTCTTGCATGTGAATTCTGTCAATTTTATTCTAATCATCTGTTGTATCATTTCAAAAGGAGACACTGGCATTTCTTCCCTACCTCATCCTTCTGGGCAAAAGTCCCAGTGTAGAGTCAGGGATGCAAGATTTCCTGCTTTGTTAAGAACAAAATATCATAGAGTAAATTCAATGGCACCATTCTTCTGCTCCTCTTTATAAAGGCAGTTACTTTGCTTCTCCCAGAACAGACTTGGGAGCAACTCCAGAGCCTCCTTCAAGATGCTGTGATCCTGCTCACAGTGGCCTTGCTGGCCCTGAGCTTTGCTCAGAGACAAGGGGAAGGTAGGAGAATATGGGTGTGGGTGCTGTGACTCTACTTTCAGAACAGGAGACAACACTGCAGGGGAGGAGAGAGACAGGAGGGAGGACAGGAGATGAGAGGTAAATGGAGCCACAGAGTGTATAGGAATAGGAGAGCCTCAGATTTGAAGACACTGGTAGGTAAAATAGACTGATGATGCCAGTAGCCTTGCTGTACTGTGTATTAAGGGAAGATGACAGGGAGAAACACAGGCCACCGCCATTTTAAGGACAGGAAATTAAATAATAAAATTGAAACTAATGGACAGAGAAATAAAAACATCCTCTAGGTTTCCATTTTTTCCCACTCTCATTTAATATTCCAATGTGTTGTCACTTGTGTGTGTGTAATGTTTTACTAAAATGATTATATTTCTTTGTTTGAGAAGACATGAAAAGATGCTTGTTGCTTTGGTGAACTCACTTCTGATTCTGTCCTTGGCTTTACATCTCAATGCCCTACTATGAATGTCCTTCCCCACTAATATCAACACATTGTCAAACAATCTCCTATTCTGTGTTGGTAAAAAGGGTAATTTTTTTTTACTTCTACAATACCTGTCACTTCTACTTTTCCTTATTAAAGAATGCAAGTTTCCCAAAGTTACAAATATTCTCCAACCTTGATACTAAGGACCATTATCAGGCAGGGCAATATCTTGCATAATCCAGAGATATGGCACACTGAAAATAGGAATACTTTACCTTTGTTTTTATCATGCAAGTGTGGTTGCTAGGAGATAAAGCTTAGATACATTTACCTGATTCTGACTCTTCTTTGGCACCAAATGTTCCTCAATGACTTCATCACCCTCATGTTTCTTCTATTGAATTATTTGATTGCAGTAAGAAAAGTGCACAATATGCAACTGTATGTTTTCTCTCTGACTCTGTATTCAAACAATATATTGAGTCCATAGCTGATAACATTTGTTGAATTCACTCAGTGAATACTGTGTTGACTGTTAATTTTTTCCTTTCTTCTCCCTCCTAATATTCATCAACTTGAGCCAGAGTTATGATCAAGCTGCTTTAGTTTTAACACAGGAATTCGTTCCTGGATTTGGGGGCCACAAAACAAAAACAAATCAAACAATTGTGCCAAACAATGTAACCTGAAACAGAGCAATCATGTGTGAGCCAATTTATTTGTTTAACTTTCATTGAGGAAACTGATTCTGAATAATCTGTGGGACTAAAAAGGCCATAGGCTTATTCTGGAATCTACATCGTGAATACTTGCATGTCATTAAATCCACAGGTTAACAAGAGTTCTTCAGGAAAACATAAGCAAGGTTGCTGTTGAATGGGAGGCTCTTGGAAGAGATGCTGTGTGAAAAGCCCATTGAGATAAACGAGAAGAAAATCAGCTATTATTAACCTCATCTATGATTTGCTTTACTCAATCAGGTTTTCAGAGCCTAAACCAGATCCCAAACCACAGACTACCTCCTCAAGGACCACCAAAAGGAGGAAACCAATAGCAAGGTGACCCTGCTCAGCCTGGAAACCACAAGGCCCACCCCCACAGGGAGGCCCTCAGCAGAACTAAGGTCCTCAGCCTGGAAACCAGCAAGGCCCACAGAGAGGCCCACAGCAGAGCCAAGGTCCTCAGCCTGGAAACCAGCAAGGCCCACAACAGTCTTCCCAAGGGTTCAGACCACTGGAAGGACCCCAGGGTTTTGGTCCTCAGTAAACTTGAATTCAATGACAGATATAACTTACATTTGTCCTCTTGAATAAAAGCCAAACTACTTTATTTCTCAGAGCAGAGGAAATAACAAATCAAAATATTTTGAAATTAAGTAGTCCTGTATCCAATTTCAATTATTTGTATTAACTATTAAATCACTTATTCACAAGATTCTATTTTTAGAAGAGTATCACATTCACACTTTGTCTTTCATGATTATGTTGGGTCTTGAATGATTTTTGAAATCTTCCTTAGGTCCTCTGCCTTCTTGCTTAGACTCATCTGTTTCATAGTTATAGAAAGATGTCATCATTGTTTTTTTCTTTTGTCATGTTCTTATTTTTGACATGTCAATTCTTCTCTGTAACCTGCCTTCATGATTTATTTCAGGAAGTGTGTAGGAAGATGGCTCCCTCACACCATTCTTCTATGGGCCCAGCAGGATCAGAATGATAGCTTCACTACATTAATAAAATGACCAGCATACAAATTCTCTTTGTTGTCCTTCTTCCTGGGTGTCCTTGAACCTGGAATTTCAGGGTTGACAACAGTACTCACTCTCTCCTCAATTCTCCTGTCAAGCTTCCTTCTCACTAGTCCATAACTCAGGTGCTAGGCACAAGTGTTCCACTGTTATCACTCTTGCCTGGTCTCTACAACATAATGGGATTTTAAAAATTATTTCCACATTATTGAATAGCAGACTCACAATTTTGGTAGACTAGAAACACAGAACCAAGTGCAGACCTCAGCATATGTTGAAAGATCAGTGAAAATTTTAGCCATGAATGGTAGTATTTGGCTAAAATTCCAACAATTGGGAAGTTAGAAGCAAGAGAATTAATGTTTTGTGTACATTTTTATCATCAGGCAAACTGGGGACAGCATAGACAGAGCCTGGTTTCTCTGGCTCCACAGAACAGCCTCTTTAGATGCTGTCTTTGGCAAAATTACATTCGCTTCACTTTTCCTAATCATTTATCAATGAAGGGACCAGCTCCCCATTTTGGCAGCCATAACACATGCTTGTCTGACCTTGTCATAGTCACTAGGAGGCTAAATGCCTGCCTCTTGGCAAGGAACCAATCAGAAGTTAGCTGGTGGTGCTATGCTTTACGACTTTGGGTGTGCTTTACAGACAAGTGCACAGCAATGATGCACAGAGCATAGCAACCACCCTGGGAGGGCCTATGGGCCATAACAACCAGTTGACCAATCAACACAGGGCAAACCCTCCAAGCCTGGAGCCACACCAATCCTGAGCCCCTAGACACCCCCCTTATGCTGCCCTATAAGATCTCTATGCAGACGATTCGAGCTGTCTTTCCTAGCCATCCGCCATGGTGGGTGGATGAAAGACCCGAGCTAACATGGGGTTAGTTCGTTAAACAACAATAAAGCCTCGTGCTGCTTGCATCAAGCTTTCAACTCTGCCTGGTGATTGGGGTGACCACGGTCCTAGGTTGAGATCCTGGATGCCTGAGCTTCCGGGGGTCTTACACCACTCTTACCCAGTTCCCTGCTATTTTAAACACTAAGGAAGGTGCTTGCCTAAGTAGTCCTGCAATGTTCTTTCTTAGTAACTAGTTGAAATCCATTGTGATTAATCACACGCTGTCACTGACAGAGGCCGGAACCAGTCTGTAGCTTCATGCTCTTCTTCCTCCCCCATCAAATCACTGCAAACCTTTGGTAATTTCTTTTTTAAAGGTCTTGGAGCTCCCCAGAGCTCTCCAGACAGAAACACATCTTTATCCTCCTCAGGGATGACATTGAATAGGCTTCCTTTTCTGTCAAGACTCCTCTCTCAAACACTAGCACTCAGCAACAGGCAGCTGGAGCCCTGACTCTGATAACTTTGATTTGAAGTCTACTTTCCTACCTTTAAGCACATTTTTTCTTCTACTTTATCATTTCTTAGTTGTTTTTCTTCCTTCCCCCCTGTAATTCTGCATCCATATCTAAGTGGATTGCCAAAAAGAGGTACCCAGTGTCTTAAAAGACAGTAGTTCAACTATCTTGTTTTAAGGTCTCTAATTTCTCAGTACGTTAACAGATAAAATTGTAACTCATAAAATGATACGAGGTTGTATTGAGTGTTTAGAAATTTCCTAAATTGTTAAGAAGCATAGTGAAGGGACCAGTTTCCCTTTTGGCAGCCATAACGGTTGAACACGTGCTTCTATGACCTTGTCCTAAACACTAGAAAGTCAAATGCCTGCCTCATGACAAGGAACCAATCAGAAGTTAGCTGGTGGCACTATGCTTTATGACCCTGGGTGTGCTTTACGGACAAGTGCACAGCAATGACGCACAAAGCATAGCAACCACCCTGGGAGGGCCTATGGGCCATAACAACCAGTTGGCCAATCAACACAGGGCAAACCCTCCAAGCCTGGAGGCACACCAATCATGAGCCTGTGCGTACCCCTAGACACTCCCCTTATGCTGCCCTAGAAGATCTCTTGGGAGGCCCTAGAAGCTGTTTTTTGCTAGCCATCTGCCATGGCGGGTGGGTGAAAGACCAGAGCTAACATGGGGTTATGTTGTTAAACAACAATAAAGCCTCGTGCTATTTGCATCAAGCTCTCGTATCTGCCTGGTGATTGGGGTGACCGAGAACGTGGCCTGGGACCCCAGATACATGAGTTTTCCAGGGGTCTAAGAATAGGAATGCCATATATACTTATAGCTCAAAGACAATTAAACATAATTTCCTATTTCCCAAGTACAGATGACATTTCAAAAATCTGAATTAGTTGAGCTTAGTGTTTCTATCTTTCCATAGACAAACATTAAATACTTTTGGGATGTTCCTTGCAAGCAGTCTCTCAAGTCCTAGCTACTTTGAATCAAAATAATTTATATTAAACTTTGACTGGGGCAGTTATCAGACTTTCAGATTGGGAAACCCACCTGAGTAAATGGCAGCTCACTGTGAAACACATCACAGTTGCAAGAGGCCCAATTCAAATGAACATTAAGTAGTTGTTGAAAGGTTCAGGCATTATGCTGGCCTGCCCCTGTTACCTGGTGGAATCCACTCAGGCAGTACCCTGGTCAGCCCAAGGTTCCATGGGAATTAAGTCTGCATGCAGGTGCAGAGGACCCCTTTAAAAGATAGGCCCCTGCCCATTTACGCTCTCTCTCTCTCTCTCTCTCTCTCTCTCTCTCTCTCTCTCTCTCTCTCTCTGTCTCTCTGTCCCACTCTGTTTCCTCTGTGCGCTCTGTTCCTCTCTCTCTGTTACCCCGCTCTGTCTGTTCCTCTTCTTAGTCTCCCCATTCTGCCGCGCCTTATAATAAACTTATAGTCAATATGTCTGTCTCAGCATTTCTCTTTTCTTCTTTTTAAACAAAAGAATAACATTTTGGCGCCCGGACGTGGAAAGGCTCTGCCCTTCCTTATACCTTCTCCCGCGACCCGCTGGCAGGCGCGTGTTAGGCAAGGGTAACCTTACAACCCACTTCCATCTCCGCTTTTCCTGGCACTTCCTCCTGCCTGCAGCAGCCTGAGATGCCGGAACTCAACTTGCCGCTTTTCCAATTAAGTATTTCTGGAACTCACTGATCTGCCTATTCGCTACAATCCGGTAAGAAACCCAGAACCGCTTCCACGGAGCAGGCCCAGCGCTGTTCACTCTGGGTCCATTTTTCGGTTTCGGGCTGGGTGCTCTCAGACAGGGCAATCTGTGCATTTTTTGGCCTTGCCCACGGGAAATACATTTTTACGGGGTCTTTCGGTTACTGGCAGCGAGTAAGTAAATGAGCGGAGTTCTGCCTCCCAGTGGGAACTTTCTTTCACCTGGGAATGTCCCTCATTGTTCTGGTTGTTCTATCTCTGACTGTGTTCCACCAAGCCTCAGACTGCAATCCCAGATTGCTGTCTCTTCCTTTTATACCTCTCAAATCCTGGGATTAAAGGTTTGATCTCAAGTGCTGAGATCACCTTTGTGTGAGCTGTTTCTCTTGAGGACTGGATCAGTTTCATGTATCTCAGTGTGGCCTTGAACTAAGAGAGATCCATCTCCTTGGCTCCCGAGTCCTAGGATTAAAGGTGTGTGCCACTACTGCTTGACTCTGTGGCTTCTAGGATTAAAGGTGTTCATCACAATTGCCTGACTTCCATGGCTTGTGGCTATCTTTGTTTTCTGAACCCACAGGCAATATTTAATAAATCATAAATAATATTACCACAATTTTAGTCCTTAAAAGTGGTTTGATAACGTTTCAGATATGATAATTTGACAGATAAGATACAAGCCTTAGAAGTACTTACTAATGATAATAAGAAAATATTCAGGCACAGAGAAATTTAGATAGAGAATACTGCCCCATTGCACCACTGCATTATGAAACTGAAAAGGTGCTTCCCAGTGTTATTTTCAAAAATGACTTTAATTTATCCAGTTCCCATACAAAAAGGACCACCAGATGATAAGTAACACCAAGGCTAGGCAGAATTTACCAGAGATGTTGTAGAAATGTTAGATTTGAAGGAAGCAGTCATTTCATACTGTATGTATTCGCTATTTGTGAAGGAGATATTAAATTCATGGGAAACTAGGAACAGAATTACTCCACAAGACTGTAGATATTTAGTTACAACAGTATTGGAAGCTAATCTTCAGTTATAATGGAAAACATGGGGGAGAGAGGAAGCTAGGGCTGTAGAACAGTGAAATAGTCATAGAGGTAATGAAATTTCCTAACACCTGCTTCTCTGTAAGGACAAATATGAATGCTGATCTGCAAAGACACTTTGATGTGATGATTATTCCTTGACACAGTGTCATACAGCAGCTTTGGATGCATGGGACAGGGTTGAAGAATCAGGAAAGTGGTCTGATTCATTTACTAAAATTACACAATGCTCAAAAGAACACTTCACTAAATTTTTTTACAAATACTGACTTCAGCTATAAATAGAATTATATCAGAACTAGAAAAGTTAAACCAATATTAATTGAATCTTTGGTTTCAGAGAATGTAAATTCATAATGCATAAAGGTGATTAGGACTTCAAAGGCAAGATCCGTACTCATAGATGAATGTATTTGAAACACAGCTGATATTGGGTCTCACATTTATGATGCTGCCTTTATAGGAGAGGTAATTTCTAGGAATTTTAAGAAAAATCAAAATATCAGATGTCTTAATTGTTGCAAAGAAGGTCTTTGGTAAAGGGATTATAGGTGAGGCATTCCTAGAAACAATGTTTATTTGTAGAGATAATACAAACAGAAGGCCCCAGCTTACTGGATTACACAGAAATGTGTGGTAAAGGTTAATGCTGGACTAATGAATGCAGATCAACAAGGGGCAGGCAAAGTAACCTTTGCCATTGGAAAATACCATAAATGGTCTCCCACCAGCTCCAATAACAAGTTTGGCTCAATCATTCCCTGTCAGCAATGAAAAGAAATCATCTATAATTAAACGACTTAATACCTGTTGTTAAAAATACCCCACTGCTCTGGAAATAACCAAAGACAGAACAACTTCTATAGAGACAACAAATGAGTGAGGAAAAATCATAAAATCAATGTTTTGGAAAACTGCTACATATGATCGATCAGTGAGGGTTTGATAGACAAATATACAGATGTAACAAAAAATTTGCCCAAATCTTGGCATCCAGATTGGCCTCTTCAGGAGTTAAATGTTCATCTCCTTGTGATTGGAACTTAATCCTTAATCTCAGGTAAAGCAAACTATAAGGTTGATTGAATGCACAGGGCCAGAAGGACAGGTAAGAAAGTTAAAACCACACATGGCCAACATGACAATGAATTTGTGGGGATATGTTTTGTTGCAGCAATGGAAAACACAGATTAACATTACTCCAATCTCAAATAAAAACCATAAATTAAAAATTCTTCTGAAGAAATATTGACAGGTATTATCAAGAATAATCACTGACCATTCCGGTTGTACATAAGCAAGACACAAAAGCTGGCAATCTTTCAAAGGTACCAACCACCTTACTTTTAAAATGGCTAACTGACAAACCTGTCTGGGTGAAACAGTGGCCTATGACATCAAAAAAATTATAGGCCTTAAAACATCTGGTACAGGAGCAGCCAAATTATCAACATATTGAAGAGTTGCTCAATCCTTGTAATTCTCCTATATTTGCCATTAAAAGAAATTTATAAAATGGATATGGTTAACAGATTCAAGAGCCATAAATAAGGTTATTCAGCCAATGGGCTCCTTACAGCCTGGAATTCCCTTGCCTTTTTTATTACCTAAAGGATGGTCTATTATAGTGATTGATTTAAAAGACTACTTTTTAATATACCTTTACAAGAACAGGATAGAGAAAAGTTTTCATTCACTGTCCTTACTTATAAGAATTCCCAGTCTGTTAAAAAGCTACCAGTGGAAAATTATTCCCCAAAGAATGTTGAACAGCTCTACCTTGTGTCATTATTATATACAAGAGCCATTGGAAATGATTCATAAACTGTTTACTCAATCTCTAACTTAACATTATATAGATGGTATCTTACTAGCTAGTTCAGATATAAATATGTTAGAAAAATGTTTAAAGAAGCAGAGAAAATTAGACCTGTTGGGGAATACAAATTGCTCCAAAAAAAAAAAGAGGAGATTCTATTAATTACCTAGAGTATAAGATAGGTTTACAAAAATTCAACCATATAAAGTGCAAAACAGGAGAGATCAATTATAAATTCTTAATACAGTTTTAAATTGCTGGGAGATATTAACTGGCTACAGCCAACAATCAGATTAACAACTCAAGATCTAAGTACTTTATTTCAAACCTTACAGAGTAACACAGACTTAAATAGCCCAGAAAATTATCAGATGAGGCAGAAAGAATTGACTTTGATATAAAAAGGGGGGGGAGGATGCACACGTGGATGGCTTGGATTCAGAGCTCAGTTATATTCTGGTCATAGTACCTTCTGGGAGTTCTCCTACAGAGTTTTTATGTGAAGAGAAGATATTATTTTAGAATGAATATTTTTACCACCCAAAGAGAATAAGAAGTTAAAGACCTGTGTAGAAAAGGTTTCTGGATTGATTCTGATAGGAAAATTAAGACATCATCAACTAACAGGAACAGACCTAGCAGATATAGTAGTACTTTTTTCCAATGCTGAAAATTCCCTTATTATGGGGAGGAAATAAACATTGGCAAAGAGCTAATCTATCTTAATATAGATTAGCAACAAATATCCCCAAAACAAGACTTTAGTTTATAAAAAGAACTAACTGGATTTTTCCTAACACTATGGGAGAACATGGATTTCTAGAGCCCCTATATTCTGTTCTGATGCAAATAAATTAGGAAGGCAATTTATAAGTCAGAAAATGTAAGTAAAGTGACTCAAAACCCCCATATTTCCATTCAAAAGTTAGAATTATATGCTATTCTTGTGCTATCATTAGATTCTCCTGAACAACTTAATATAGTAACTGACTCTTAGTATATACACAAGTTTTTAAACCACTGAACTTTTTCCAGATGATTCAGAATTAACTTTGCTATTCATTAAATTACGAGAAATAATTAAAATAAAAATTACCCCTTGTATATAACACACATAAGATCCCATATGTGTCTACCAGGCCCTCTAGCACAAGGTAATGATAAATTGATCAGATAATGGCAATAAATGTGTTAGAAGTCTCAGAATTTCATAAGAAACACCATATTAATGGCACATATTTGAAGAAAGATTTTTGTATCATTTGGCAACAAATCAAAGAAATTATAATGAAATGTCATACTTGCTCTTGGTATAGAGAAACTCAAGTCCCTGCAGTAGGGAATTCAAGGGCAACCCCAAAAATGAAATTTGCCAAATAGATGTGTTTCAAATGGTGGAGTATGAAAAATTAAAGTATGTGCACCATACCATAAACACACTTTCTGAATTTCAATGAGCAACTTCTTTGAGTTCTGAAAAGGCTAATTCTGTAATCACACATTTATTACAAGTTATGGCCATTATGGGAATTCATGTACAAGTTAAGACTGACAATGCAGGACTGGAGAGATGGCTCAAAGGTTAAGAGCACTGCTTGCTCTAGCAGAGGTCCTGAGTTCAATTCCCAGAAATCACATGATGGCTCACAATCATCTATAATGAGGCCTGGTGCCCTCTCTAGTATAGTAGGCAGAACGCCGTATACATAATAAATAAAAATAAATCTTTAAAAAAAAATAGGCTTCGGGGGCTGGAGAGATGGCTCAGAGGTTAAGCGCACTGACTGCTCTTCCAGAGGTCCTGAGTTCAATTCCCAGCAACCACATGGTGGCTCACAACCATCCATTATGAGATCTGGTGTCCTCTTCTGGTGTGCAGATATACATGGAAGCAGAATGTTGTATACATAATGAATAAATAAAATCTTAAAAAAATAGGCTTCATCTAGCTTCCTATATGTGATTTCAGGCATGAGTCTGAATCAAGTAAGTAGGAACTAAGTTTTTGTACTTTGTATATATTTGATAGATTATGGTCCTTTATCCTCTCCAATTTCTGCTGCATGTGACATTTAAAATGTTTAAGTTCCCTGCAATGAACAATGACCATTCCTAACAGTGATCTTTCAAGTTTCCAAAAAGACTTTAGGGCCCTACCATGATGAATCTACCTAGACTGTGATAATGCCACTAAGCTGACAAAAAGCACCCAAAGATCAGTTTTAGACCACAAACTGCTCAGGACCACTTTAAAGTGGTTAGCTAAGATTGTCTAGCCTCATAGAATACTTCACATAAGCCTTGCACTCTCCTATAAGGCCAAGACTGTTGGGACCCAGACCCCACGGGGTCTCTAAGAGTTGTTTTCCAGCATTACCACCAGTACCTCCTGTTTTCCAGACCTCATCCCACTAGGATCAATATCCTGTTGTGAACCCTTTGACCTGGGGTATTTGTAAGTTTGTATAGAAGGCTGCTCCACAATAAAGGTGAGAGACTTTCAGAAAGTGGACCACGTGTCTTATCGATCATCCAAATCTCCAGGCTTTTGCTCACTACTTGGACTTACTGGTGGCCAAGAGCAGCCACAGTAGAGGGCTTACTTCAGTCCCATGTAGGCTCCCCTCTCTCAGCCCAGAGTCTTTGTGCTCACACAAGCTTGAGTCAGCTGTCTCTATGGGTATTGCCACAATGTACCTGACTTTCTTTGATCAGACAATCCCTCCTTCCTCTCTGTGACCGGACTCCTGGAGCACAGCCTAGTGTCTGGCTGTAGAGCTCTGCATCTACTTGGATCAGTCACTGGATGAAGGTTCTATGATGACAAATAGGGCAGTCATCAACCTGATTACTGGATAAGGCCAGTTTGGGCACCCTCTCCACTATTGCTCCAGTCTTAGCTGGGGCCATCCTTGTGAATTCCTTGGAATTTCCTTAGCACCAGGTTTCTCCCCAACCCCACAATGACTCCCTCCATTAAGATATCTCTCTATTTGCTCTCCCTCACTCTCCCTCCCTCAACTCAACAATCCTGTTCCCTCATGATCTCATTCCCCATCCCCTGCCCCCTTCCAGACCCAGTTTACCCAGGAGATCTCATCATCTTTTTTTTCCTTCCTAGGGAAATCCATGCATCCCTCTTAAGATCTTCCTTGCTACTCAGCGTCTTCCTTTCCAATATGTATCCACTTTATCTTCTTTTGTTTTCTTATTTCTCCAGCTAGAACATCGAGTAGTGTATTGAATAGATACAGAGAGGGTGCACATCTTTGTCTTATTCCTGATTTTATTGGAATTGCTTTGAATTTCTCTCCATTTAATTTGATGTTGTTTGTCAGCTTACAGTAAATTGCCTTTATTAGTTTTAGGTATGTTCTTTGTATCACTGATCTCTCTATGACTTTCATCATGATGGATGCTGGATTTTGTCAAAGGCTTTTGCAGCATCTAATGAGATGGCAAATGTAGTTTTTCACTTTCAGTTTGTTTATATGGTGGATTACATTGACAGATTATTGTGCATCCCTGCATCTATTGGGTAGAGCCTACTTGATCATGGTAGATGAATTTGTTGATGTGTTCTTGGATTTGTTTGGCCAGTATTTTATTGAGTATTTTTGCATTAGGTTCATGGGGGAGATTGCTCTATAACTCTCTTTGCTGCATCTTTGTGTGGTTCCATGAAGAGTATTAGTATAAGGTCTTCTTTGAAATTCTAGTAGAATTCTGCACTGAAACAATCTGTCCCTGTGCTTATTTTGTTGAGAGACTTTCAATGACAGCTTCTATTTCTTTAGGTGTTATAGGCCTTGTAGTGATATCTTGTTTGTACTCTAAAAACCGAAAGGTTGCCTGAAGATCAGAGAGCAAAGCTAGCCACTAGGTAAGCATAAAGGACTGGAGGTCTGGACAGACAGACAGGAAGTGATAAGGCTAGGAAGAGAGAGGAGTGTAAGGCAGGAGGAAACAGTGCCTCAGTTTCTTTTTGGTCTGAAGATTTTGTAGAGGTAAGAACTTTAGGAGCTGGCTGCTCTGCTTCTCTGATCTTTCAGTTTTCACCCCCTAATATCTGACTCTGGGTTTTTATCATTAAGACCAATAAGAATTCATGCTTCATCTGGTGTCCAACTTTGGGGGCACAAGCTTACTAAAAAGCCATTTGTCTGTGGCTTTACAGCCACTGGAGCAGGCCAGAGATGCACTTGGGACTCCCACTGAAGTCACTGCTTCACCATCTAGGTTATTCTCTCTTTTTTCCCTAAGCTTCTAAGCAAGTTTGGGACTTTTTTTCTGCTGCAGCCTCTCTGTAGCAAAACCCATACGCATTTAGGTTCCAAATACCCCAGGTGTTTGCTGCTTTTGCAATCCCCCCATGCAGACTGCTGGATCTTTGGCTTCTTTTCTCCCTGTGGGTTGTGTGATTTCCCTGCACACCATCCTCTAGCTTATACTTGTAACACAATACATAAAACACCCAGAGACTGATATTGGGGTTCAAGCTAAAGATCAGGAAAGCAAAGTATCCAGCCACTAGCTTCTTACCTTTAACTCAGGCTGAAAGAGCTGATCCTGTTTCCATGAGCTCTCACCAATCCTCAGACTGTAACCTTTCCTCAGCGTGCTGGAGAGCAAATGCCTCTCTGAGACCTTGCTTCTGTCTTACTTCTCTAATGTTGGGATTAAAAATGTGAGCTATAATTCTCTTTTATACTTACTCAACTTTGTGTTGATCTGGGTGACCTTGAGCTCATAGAGATCTGTCTACCTCTTAATCCTGAGTCCTAAGGTTAAAGGTGTGTATTACCACTTCCTAGCTTCTGACTGCTGGAATTAAATGTGTGTATCACCACTGCCTGATCTCTATAGCTTGAGGCTGACTTTGCTTTTCTGAATCCTGAGTCAAGCCACAATAAATAATAAATAATATATCACTATAGCTACCAAACTTGGTAGTTGTCTTGGCACCCTTTTGGTCCTCTCCTGTGATAAGCAGCAGCAGTCAATTTCATATTTTACTGTCATCTGAATCATCATCATTGGCAGATTTGGTGAGACAATTGGGAATTCTTAGAGGTAGGAATTAGTTAAAAAAGACAGTTTTTCCCACATTAAAAAATGGGAAGCACTATTACAATGGATGGAGTTAGGTCTCTTTATGATAATACTTTGGATGGTTTGAGAATAGATCAATTAAATGAGAGGATAACTAATTTAACTGGGATTTATGTAATGGCAATTATAAACATTATCAGCTTTATCACTAAAAAACTTGGTTAATGTGAGTGCTAAGATACAAGTATATGAAAAACTTATTAAAACAGGTCATAGACATATTCAGAGCCAGATAGAGTAAATTAAAGGAGAACCAATTTCAGTATTGAATTATAAGGTTAGAGAGAAACAGCCTAAGGTAGTCAAAAAACCGACTTAAATTCATACAGTCACCTTACAGGAACAACTTCCAAATGATGAAAATCCCCAGGACTGTGCAAAAGTTAAATGAATTCCTCTGGAAATGTTAGACTTAAGGAGATTCAGGGAGTAATAATCTCATATGGCAAGGATTCACTTTTTGTGAAGTAGAGGTTAAACTCATCATCAATCTGCAATAGAATTATCCCTCAAGACTGGAGAAACTTGGTTACAGAAGTCTTGGATCCTGGTTCTCAATTACAATGGAGGACCTCCTGCAAAGGGGAAGCTAAGACAATTGAATAATAACAAAGAGCTGGAGGTATAAAAATCTCCCCAAACCAACTTCTTAGAAAGGGAGAATATGCTGATGTACAAAAAACATTCTCTATATGATGACCACTCCCTAGTTTTATGTCATGGAGCAGATTTGAATGATTGGAACAGAATTGAAGAAGCAGGAAAGAAAAATTTAGTCATTTACTAAAATTATACAAGGCCCCAAAGAAACTTTCATAAATTTCTTACAAAGAGTGACTCCTGCAGTATATAGAATGATACCAAATTCAGAAGCTAGACAAATAAGAATTGAATCTCTGGCTTTTGAAGATGTTAATTCTCAATTCAAAAGGAAAATTAGGCCTTTAAAGGGGAGATCAGCATCCTTGGAGGAATGGATCAAAGATACAAGCAATATTGAATCTCATGACTGTGATAATGCTTGGATAGGAGAGGAGGGTTCCAGAGGTTTGAATGTCAAGTGCTTCAGTTGTGATAAATGATACCACCTAAAAAGGGATTATAAACAGGGCCTTCCTAGAAACAATGTTTCTTGCTAAGCACAATCCTAATGGAATATCCCTTCTTTCTGGATTAGGCAGAAGATGTGACAAGGGCCAGCATTAGACCAATGAATGTAGATTAGCAAGGGATGGTCAAGTTAACCATTTGCTATCAGGAAACTCTGAGTCACTTCTTGCAGGCCCCATGCCAAATTAGGTTCAGTCATTTCCTGTCATTGTGGGAGAAACTCCTTCCCAAAGCAATTAAATAATCTAATAATACTGTAAAAAAAAAACATGTTGTTCTGGATGATTAAAAAAACTAGAGCAGAGAGGGAGAGAAGAAAAATTCAAGAGAAACCATAAAGCAAATATTTTGGCAAACTTCTATAAATGACCAAAATTAAAAATATGAATAAATGATGTTGTCATTGAATTTCTAGTAGACACAGGTGCAGCTGTAGCAATAATTGCACTAGAATATTGGCACTCAAATTGGTCTCTTCAGGTGGTGAATGGTCAGCTTTTAGGGATTGGAACTTTATCTCAGGTAAAACAGAGCACAAGATGAGTTCATTGTATAGCAACTGAAGGACAGTGAGGAAAATTAAAGCCACATATGGCTAACATAGCAATGAATTTATGGGGATGTGATTTGTTATAGCAATGGAATACTCAGATTAGCACTCCTCTAATCTTAGAAACAAGGCATAAATTAATGTATGTTTCTGGGGAAAACATTAGAAAGCATTATAAAGAATGGTCACTGACCATTTAGGTTGTACAAGAACAGGGCACAGCAACTGCTGATTTTTCAAAAGGACCACCAGTTCTACCTTTAAAATGGCTGACAGGCAAACCTGTATGGGTTGAGCAACAGATTAACAACACAGAAACTTCAGGCCTTACAGTAGCTGGTACAGGAGCAGCTAAATGCTCAGCATATTAAAGAATCAACCAGCCCTTGTAATTCCCCTGTGTTTGTTATTAAATATAAACATTAAAAATGAAGTCTGGCAAATGGCAAAAGATCTAAGAGTTTAAATGGAGTTATTAATTGCCCTAAGTAATAAAACAGTCAGATAGCAAAATATCAGAGAAAAGGAGAAAGCCATAGCCACACCTTACCTCCTTAGCATCTTTGCCAACAAGGGAGAGTGAGTTCTTATTTCTCCCTGCTTATATCCTGGTTTTGCCCAACTAGTTCATTTCTTGTCTGTCTGTATGGACCTCTAGACCTCTATGATTAGCTAGTGGCAAGCTCCATTCTCTGACCCTCAGACAGGTTTTATTTCTGCAAGCAAGATAATACCACATAAGAGTTGTAAATAAGGTGATTTAGTCAATTGGTTTTCTACAGTCTGAAATTCCTTTGCCTTCCCTATTACCTAAATGGTGGCCTCTTATAGTTATTGATTTGTTTCTTCACTATGCCTTTACAAGGAAAAGACAGAGAAAAATTTGCCTTTACAATGCCTACTTAATAATTCTCACCTTGTAAAGAGATATCAATGGAAGGTTCTCCCACAGAGAATATTAAATGCTCTCACATTGGGTGCCATTTGTCAATGGAAGCATCCCATCCTACCCTCCAGTCCCACAACCACATATAAAATAATCACTTGGAGGCCTATTATTCATTATAACTCCCTGGCTGATGGATCAGGCTTATTATTGGCTAGCTGTTACATTTAAATTAACACATTTATATCAATCTATGTATTGCCACATGGCTGTGGTATTACCTCATTTTCTAGATGTCTTAATTCTTTGGTGGCTGGCTGGCATCTCCCAGACTCCACATTCTATATGCCTGTACCTCTTCTTGGATTTTCTGCCTACCTGTATTCTGCCTTGCCATAGGCCAATGTAACTTTATTCATTAACCAATAAAAGCAACACATATTTGCAGCATACAGAAAGACATTCCACATCATTTCCCCTTTTCTGTCTAATTAAAAAGGAAGGTTTTAACTTTAACATTGTAAAAGTACATACAACAAAACAGGTATCAAGCAAGAATTACAGTTATAATATTTAGTGAGTCTAAAGTTTTACATTTAATTTATCTTTTATCATAACTAACAAAGACTATAATTATAACTAGTATTCAACTCCATCAAAGACCCCAGAAGGATATTACCTAAGTGACTTTCAAAATTCTAGAACAGACAGAGATATCTGGGTGCCTAGACAGTCACCCAAAATTCTTCTATAACACTGGGACATCTATCTTCCACCTATGGGCCTAGACAATCTGGCAGACTTCTCAGGGAACCAAAAAATTTGAAGAACTTTCCCACCTACTTTGGCAAAATTCATTAGTTTCTTTCTTCTATGTCCTACAGAATATCTGACAGACTCTTTCATGAAGAAGGGACCCTGAAGTACTGCCCCACCTTGGTTTTTCAGGTTTAGTGGTCATTTTAGTGGTCATAAAAGTTCAGTTTATATAGCATATTGTCAATCAGCCCAAGCAAGAGCACTTCCCTGCCCAAATGGGCAGGCTTCCCACATTGAAAACAAACTCTGTGAGGAGTTTCTTTGATGCCCATCATCCTCTTAGAGTAATTGGTGCTGCCAGGAGCAGATATGTTTGAAGATTACCTACCAATATGAAATATATCTCTGCATATCTAGAAAACCTAACTAACATGACTATTAGTTTGACTATTATAGATGACTATTACATTTTTTCAATGAGCTGCATAAACATTATACCTTAAACAAGAGTAAAAATATACATATAGTATAATAAAATTGACCTTACATTTGTATCAATATACAAAGAAAACCTTTAACCAAGAATAGAAATATACAGTGTAACAAAATTAAATTTAAATTTGTATCACTATACCAAAATCTATGCCAATGCAAAATACCTGAGATTAATGACTTTCTTTTATCCTATTTTTTCTATATTTCCCTAAATATAGCAAACATGGATAACCACGAAATAACCAAAGACCATATACCACCCCCTATCTCTTAGAGATGTGGATATCTTTTCTCTAGACTTCTTCCTGATGTCTTTTGATGAAGTATATTTAGTGACCACAGATACCATTCAGGGCATCTTGTTCAAACAAACATTAACCTGGAAGGAATCTACAGCTTCTCATCTTCTGTAGAAACAAAAACAAAACCTCTTTTCCAAAACAACATATCCTTAGAATTAAATTTTGAAGTCAATATACCTTTATAATATATGTTAGAAGCCTCCATAATCAAATGTTTCTCAACAATCAGAAAATTTAAAGAATATATATATATATATATATATATATATATATATATATATATTCCAGACTCTTGTATATTTTCCACCTTTATGTGGCTCATTTTATATTATTTTTATTGTCTCTTTAAAAGACTTTATTTTTTAAACTATTTTTTATAACTGCATATACTCTTTTTCCTTACTCTTCCAAGCCTATGTCCATTTATCAAACCAAATATGGCCCATTTTGTGTGATATATTATTTATGATTTATTAAAGCTTGACTGAGGATTCAGAAAGCAAAATCAGCCACAAGCCAGACACACACCTTTAATCCCAGCAGCCAGAAGTTAGAGGATGGTGGTACACACCTTTAAGCCTAGGTCTCAATATTGAGAGGTAGATCAATCTCTCTGAGTTCAGAGCCACCCAAGGATACACAAGATTGAATCAGTCTAAAAGAGTAATTCCAGCACTAGAGGGATAAAAAAAGATAAAAGTCAATCAGTAGTGGCACACACCTTTATTCCCAGCACTTGGGAGTCAAAGCCAGGCGGATCTCTGTGAGTTCAAGAACAGCCTGGTCTACAAGAGTTAGTTCTAGGGCTCCAAAGCTACACAGAAAAACCCTATCTCAAAAAACTTTTAAAAAAAGATAGAAGTAGAGTCTTCAGTATTGTGTAGGAGGCATTTATTTATTATCTAGCCACGCTGAGGAGACGTTACAGTCTGAGGCTTGGTGAGAGCTCATGGAGACAGGGTGAGCCCATTCAGCCTGAAGTAGAGGTAAGAAGCTAGTAGCCAGTTGCTTTGCTTTTCTGATATTCAACTTGAAGTTTGAACCCCAATATCAGTCTCTGGGTCTTTTATTTTTCATGTTATACCATTTAGAGATTTTTTTCATCTGAATCTTTCTTTATTGTGTATCTGTAATCCTTTTTGGATCACTGCTTCAAACTGCTAAACCTGGCGTGGCTAGGACAAGGGACTAGTGTGGGTGTAGGTTCTTCCCTGTTGGGATTTGTGGAGTGTCCTTCCATACACTGTGAATATGTGTTGCTTTTATTGGTTGGTAAATGCAGCTGCCTTGGTCTATGGCAGGGCAGAATACAGCTCTGCAGAAAATTCAGGGAGAAAGAAGACAGAGACTCGGAGAGACTAGCCACCAAATAAGCAAGAAATGTAGGAAATGAGGTCATGCCACGGTCACATGGCAATAGATAAATAGAAATGGATTAATTTAAATATAAGTACGAGACAATAAGCCTGAGTCATTGACCAAAAATTATAATTAATATTAAGCCTCTAGTTACAAGGTCTATTTAAATTTTTATCTGGTCTTGATTTAAATTTGGTATGTGGTGCTTATTCAGAAAGTTGGCCATTTCATATTAATTTTCCAATATGGTTTTTGAACTATGGCCTAATGGTTCTCTGGATTTCCTTAGTGTCTTTTGTTATGTCCCCCTTTTCACTTCTGATTTTTTAAATTTGGATATTCTCCCTCTGCCTTTTGGTCAGTTTGGACAAGGGTTTGTCTATCGTGTTGATTTTCACAAAGAACCAACTCTTTGTTTAATAGAGACAGCCTTTAGTCTGAGGATTTCTAGAGGTAAGATTGCTCATTCAGTCTGATTGGTAGAGATAAGAACTAGTGGGTTGTTGCTCTGCTTCTCTGATCTATCAGCTTTCACCCACTAATGTCTGACTCCGGGTTTTTATTATTAAGACCAATTAGATTTTTTACTAAATCTGGTGCTGAACATGGGACACAAAATCACAAAATGCTGCTTACCTGTGAATTTACAGCCATCAGCATAGGCAGGAGCTACACCCAGCCAGAGTCACCACCCTGCTGGTTAGGCTTTCCTTCCTTTCCTCCCAGTGGGTTATAGTCTTTCTCTCCACCCCTTTCTTGGGCTGTGGCCAAACTTGGCAGCTGCCCTGAAACCCTCTCAAAGTTATTCTGTTCTACGCAGCAGCAGTTAGCCTCTCATCTTCAGCGACATTATTTGCAGATTTGGTAAGACAATTCAGAATTCTTAAAGGGAGGAATTAAAAGAAGTGTTTTCCCACGTTAAAAAATGGGAAGCACAATTATGATGGAGAGAGTTAGGTCTTTGTAAGATTATGCAATGAATGATTTAAAATTGGATCTGAAGGCAAGTTTTATTGGTTAGATAACAAACACAATATCACCACAACTGATAGCAGGTGGGGCAGTCCTATCCCATGCTGCTTCCAAGATGTGAGGATTTTTCCTAATGGTTTCTTTACATTAGTTCTTCAAGCAGCTCATGTCCCTCCCTGCATGGCTTCTGAGCAGCCACATTGGATCCCTGCCCAAGTGTTCAATTAGCACAGCATGTGGCACCCTACTGCATACCCATCAGGTATGCAGTTTCAAGTGTCTTCAGTCAGGCCCATGTAGCACAGGAACAGGCCACTGTGACCCCAGCAAATGCCATGCTAATCTGACTGCCTGGGTACCCAACACCCCCACAGCACTGCAGCTACAACTGGCAATGCTTCTCCACAATCCCTCCCCCCCCCGCCCGCATCTCTGCCTATGCTGTCAGCATCATCAGATGTGCTAAGACACTTGAGAATTATTAAACAGGAAATTAGATTTAACAAAAATGGAGGGGTAAATCTTTCATATGTTACGTATCATAAATATCACAATGTAAGGAGTTAGGACTCTCTTTAGACCTACTATGGATAGCTTGCTATGGAAAATATAAATTAGGGGATCAACAACTTAACTGGGATTGACATAACATTGATAATAATTATTTTCGCATTTGATAATTCATATTTTATCCTAAAAAGTGGTTTGATCCCAAATATAATAATTTGACAGATAACATATGATCCTCAGAAGGACTTATTAGGCCTGGAGGGATAGCTCAGCTAAGGCTAAGCTCACAACCAAAAATATAAGAAGGACTTACTATTGATAAAGCACAAGCCTATAAAGCTGCCCTATCTTCTCTTATGACTCATCCCACCTACTTACAGGATACCAGAGGGGGTAGAAAGAAGAATATTTTAAGTTCAGATTTTGTTGAAGGCATGGAGAGAAGGAAATATTTATTGTTTGTCTATGGAAAGAGAGAAGTACTAAGCTCAATTAATTCATATTTTCAAAATGTCATTTATGTATGGGAAATAGGAAATTATGTTTAATTTTCTTTTAGCTATAAACATACATGGTGTTCCTATGCTTCTTAGAAATTTAGAACATTCTAAAATCTCAGTATCACCTAGTATCATTTTAGGAGTTACAGTTTTATCCATTAATTTATTGATAGTTTAGTGACCTTAAAAAAATGTAGAGTTGAGCTACAGTCTTAGAGAAACTGGGTTCTTGCCTCTTAAATTTCCATCTCTGTGTTTCATTTTGTAATCCATTCATATCTGAATGAAGACAGAAAAAAATTACTAAGAAATGATAAACTAGAAGAAAAAAGTGTGCTCAAAAGCAGGAAGGCTGATTTCAAATCAAGGTTGACTGAAATGATTACCTAAATTGTTCCAGTACATTAAAAACTCAGGAGTCAGAAATTGAGATTCAGACCTGATAAACCCAAGGAAAATAGAGAGCATATTGTCTGCCCTTCTCTCTATGCTCTTTCCAATCAATTAAAGAAAGGAGTGCTGTGTTATATTATTTATGATTTAATAAATATTTCCTGAAGTATGAGAATGCAAATCCAGCCACACTAGTTAGCTATAGAAGCTAGGCAGTGGTGATATACAGCTTTAATTCCAGCAGCCATACTAGCTATCCATAAGGACAGGTTGGTAGTGGCACACACGTTTAATCCCAGAACTCAAGAGACAAGCAGATGGATCTGTTAGTTCAAGGCCACACTGAGATACATGAAATTGATCAGTCCGAAAGGGAAACAGCTTACACAAGGGTGATCTCAGCATTTAGGATTGCATGCCTTTAATTCCATGTATTGAGAGGTAGCAATCTGGGATTGCAGTCTGAGGCTTGGCGGAAAGAGGATTGTAGCCTGAGGCTTAGGGGAGAGATTTATTCTCTAGACACACATAGGAGGGGACAGCCCTTTCAGCCTGGGGTAAAGATATGAGCTAGTGGCCAGCTGCTATGCTTCTCTTATCTTCAGTTTGGAGCTTGAACCCCAATATCTGTCCCTGGGTTTTTATTCTTAATGTTATATATTGGCACCCAAAGTTAAGTTACAAATTCATGAAAAAGCTGCTTAAAGGCCACCGACCCAGGTCTATCCCTCTCTCTCTCAGGCTTACAGTCTCGCCTCATGGTCATAAAGCTATTTCTCTGATTCAGACCTGCTGCCCCCACAGTTCACTGACACTCTGCAGATTTGATAAGACCATTAGGAATTCTTAAAGAAATGAATTAGTTTAATAAAAATAAAGTTTTTTCCCACATTAAAAATGGGAAACACTACTACAATGGAGAGAGATATGTCTCTGTATGATTACATAATGAATGGGTTAAAAGTGGAACAAGAAAATGAAGGGATACTCAACTAAGCCAGAATTAACATACTATTAATTATCATTTTGATAAAGTTTGTTGTTGGTTTGATCATTCTTGGTTTATCGCTAAAAATGTTGGTTGATATGAGTGCTAAGATGGAGGCCTTAGAAAAACTTTTAAAAGAAGATCATAAAGGTATTCAAAGCCAGACCAAGGAATTTAATAGGGAACCAAGTTCGGCATTGATTTATAAAGTTAAAGAGGAACAGTACAAAGTCTTGCAAAAACCATCCTTAATATATTTATTAACCTTACAGGAAGTGCCAAATGATAGAGGTACTTTAAAAGCTAATTGGATACCTGTGACAATGTCAGAATTAGGGAAATTCAAGGAAGTGGTAGTCTCCTGTGACATGCATTCACCATTTGTGAAGCAGATGATAAATACATGGTCAGTTTGTAATAGTTATCCATATAGAGTAGATAGATTTGATAAAAGCTGTTTTAGAGCCTGGACCACAATTATGATGGACTTCTTGGTTCAAAGAACAAGCTAAGACTATTGAACAACAAACCAAAGCAAGAAGTATGGATATCTCTCAAGATAAAATTCTTAGAGAAGGAGATAATGCAAGTTTAGAAAGGCAATACCTATATGATGATCACTGCCTGGATTTATGTTGTACATCAGCTTTGAATGCTTGGAACAGAATTGGAGAAGTAGGAAAGAAAATTGAGTCATTTATAAAAGATATACAGGGCCTAAGGAAACTTTCACTAATTTCTTACAAAGACTGTCATCAACAGTAAATAGAATGATATCAGACACAGAAGCTAGACAAATAGTAATTGAACCTATAGCTTTTGAAAATGCTAATGTCCAATGTGAAAGAATAATTAGGCCTTCAAAAGTCAGCACCTTTGGAGGATTGGATCTGAGATACAATTAACACTGACACTCATGGCCGTGATGATGGTGCATGGATAGGAGACATGATTTCAAGAGGTTTGAAGAAAAACTGCAACGTCAAATGTTTTAGTTGTGGCAAACAGAGTCACTTGAAAGGGGGTTATAAACAGGGCATTTGTAGAAACCATGCTTTTTATAAACATAATAAAAAATGCTTCTCCCTTCTGGATTATGCAGAAGGTGCAGCAAAGGCAGGCAATGGACTAAAGAATGTAGATCAACAAAGAAACATTCAAGGTAATCCTTCAGAAAATGCCATGAGGAGCCTCTTGGAAACCCCAATGCAAAAGACTTCAGTCATTTTCTGGAAACTCCTTCCCAGAGCAATTAATGAACCTAATGCTTTTGTAAGAAAACATCCTGCTTTGGATGATAGAAGAGCTTTAGCAGATAAAACAAAAATTTCAGGAGAAACCATAAATCAAAATTAATAAAGATTACATTAGCAACCTCCCCAAATGTACAGTTGAGGATTTTGTCTTTTCTGGAAAATAACAATGTGGTGATATATTATTTATGATTTAATAAAGCTTGCCTGATGGTTCAGGATGCAAAGCCAGCCACACTATAGAAGCTAGGCGGTGGTGACATATACCTTTAAAACCAGGACTCAGAATTAAGAGGTAGACAGATCTCTGTTAAGGCCACAATGACTCTATGAAATTTATTGAGTCTTAAAAGACACAGTTCACACAAAGGAGACTGCAGAACCTGGGGCCACGTGCTTTTAGAAATCCATTATGTTGTAGAGATCAGGCAACTGTGGTAACAGTGGAACACTTGTGCCTGGAAACCTGAGTTATGGACAAGTGAGAAGGGAAGCTTGATGAGAGAATCCATGAGAGAGTGAGTATTGATGCTCTTAGACTGTTGTCAACCCTGAAATTCCAGGCTCAAGGACACCCAGAAAGAAGGACAACAATGAGAATTTGTATGCTGGTCATTTTATTAATGTAGTGAAGCTATAGTTCTGATCCTGCTGTGGCAATAGAAGAATGTTGTGAGGGAGCCATCTTCCTACACACTTCCTGAAATAAACAAATCATGAAGGCAGGTTACACATGTCAAAAATAAACAACAGGAACATGCCAAAAGAAAAATACAGTGAGACCTATGTATCCATATGAACTTATGAGTCTAAGCAAGGAGGCAGAGGATCTCAGGAAGAAAAGTGTTCTTTAAAAAAAATACAAGACACAAAAGAAATGTAAAACACAAAATTTGCAGGTGATATTCCCAGACAAATACACTTTTTCTCATGAATAAGTCATTTAATAGTAAATAAAAATAACTGAAATTGGATCCAGGACTATGTAGTTTCTAAGTATTTTGATTGGTTATTTCCTAGGCTCTGAGAAATATAGTAGTTTGGTATTTATTAAGGAGGATAAATGTAAGTCATACATGTCATTAAATTCTAGATTACTGAGGACCAAAGGCCTGGGGGCATGGCACTGTCTGAACCCTTAGAAAGATTGTGGTGGCCCTTGCTGGTTCCCAGGCTGAGGGCCTTGGCTCTGCTGTAGGCCTCCCTGTGGGGAGGGGCCTTGCTGGTTTCCAGGCTGAGGACCTTGGCTCTGTTGAGGGCCACCCTGTGGAGGTGGGCCTTGCTGGTTTCCAGGCTGAGGACCTTGGCTCTGCTGTGGGCCTCCCTGTGGCAGTGGGCCTTGCTGGTTTCCAGGCTGAGGACCTTGGCTCTGCTGTGGGCCTCCCTGTGAGGGTGCAACTTGCTGGTTTCCAGGCTGAGGACCTTGGCTCTGCTGTGGGCCTCCCTGTGAGGGTGGGACTTGCTGGTTTCCAGACTGAGGACCTTGGCTCTGCTGTGGGCCTCCCTGTGAGGGTGGGACTTGCTGGTTTCCAGGCTGAGGACCTTGGCTCTGCTGTGGGCCTCCCTGTGGTAGTGGGCCTTGCTGGTTTCCAGGCTGAGGACCTTGGCTCTGCTGTGGGCCTCCCTGTGTGGGTGGGCTTTGCTGGTTTCCAGGCTGAGGACCTTGGCTCTGCTGTGGGCCTCCCTGTGAGGGTGGGACTTGCTGGTTTCCAGGCTGAGGACCTTGGCTCTGCTGTGGGCCTCCCTGTGGTAGTGGGCTTTGCTGGTTTCCAGGCTGAGGACTTTGGCTCTGTTGTGGGCCTCCCTGTGAGGGTGCAACTTGCTGGTTTCCAGGCTGAGGACCTTGGCTCTGTTGTGGGCCTCCCTGTGAGGGTGGGACTTGCTGGTTTCCAGGCTGAGGACCTTGGCTCTGCTGTGGGCCTCCCTGTGAGGGTGGGGCTTGCTGGTTTCCAGGCTGAGGACCTTGGCTCTGCTGTGGGCCTCCCTGTGTCAGTGGGCCTTGCTGGTTTCCAGGCTGAGCAGGGCCACCTTGCTGTTGGTTTCCTCCTTTTAGTGGTCCTGATCTTTGGGGCAATCCTTGAGGAGGAGGTATCTGACTGAGGATCTGGTTTAGGCTCTGAAAACCTGAGTGAGTAAAGCAAATCATAGATGAGCTTAGTAATAGCTGATTTTCTTCTCGTTTATCTCAATGGCCTTTTCACACAGCATCTTTTCCAAGAACCTCCCATTCAACAGCAACCTTGCTTATGTTTTCCTGAAGAACTCATGGATTTAATGACATTTAATTCATGATGTAAATTCCAGAATAAGCCCATGGGCTCGTTAACCCCATAGATTACTCAGAATCAGTTTTCTCAGACAAAAGTAAAACAAAGAAATCAGCTCACACATGCTAGTTCTCTTTCATGTTATAATTTGAGATACAACTGTTTGTTTTGGCTTTTGTTTTGTGACCCCCAAATCAAGGAGTGCACTTCTGTTTTAAAACTAAATCAGCTTGTTCAGAAGTCTGGACTCAGATTGAAGAATAATAGCAGTGGGAAGAAAAGGGCAAAACTAGCAGTCCACACAGTATTCACTGAATGAATTCAAGAGAGATCATCAGGTATGAACACAATACATAATTTGAATACACAGTCAGAGAGAAACAGTCACATTTGTGCATTTGTTTTGCCACAATCAAATACTGCAATTGAGAAAACATGGGTGGGGAAGCCATTGAGGAAATCTTGGTACCACAGAAGAGTCATAATCAGGACCCTGCATCTAAGCTCTATCTCTAGCAACCACTCCTGTGTGACACTGTCAGGGTCCGAGAGCAGTCCCATAGAAGAACCCCAGAGAGGTATGCTGTAACAAGAGTGTTCATTCCAGCATTCAGGGGAGAGTCATCAGACTCCATGGCAAAATAGCCACCCCTAGACTACCTCACAGTCTTCCTTTAAGAAAGGTTATGGGAATTTCAGGGAAGGGAGGTTAGTATGGGGGTTGAGGTAGGTTTAAACAAAAAGTCTCCAAGTTGTTATAGGCTTGTTTTGTGGTTTTAGTGGCTAGGTGGGAACTTTCCAGCAGCAGGGTAGGGAAAACTCTGCAGCTAACAGAAGGTTGTGAGGCAACTGCTGATTGGTTGTCCCTGAATCTTTCCAAGAAAAGGTCCTTCAGTTCCAGTTAACTGAAACTGAGGCCTAGTTTCTGACCAGGCTGTTAGGAGCCTGTTGTCTTGTTTGTTTGGCTCTCTGATTACAAGGTAAATTCCTCCTACTTTGAATGTGCCAGACCCCTGGCTCATTCACATTATTGCCCTTCCTGATAATGGTCCTTAGTATCAAGGGTGGGGAATGTTTGTAAATTTGGGAAACTTGCATTTATTAATTAGTAAAAGTAGAAATGACAGGCATTGTAGAATTAAAAAAATATTACCCTCCTTACTACATAAGGAAAAGGAGATGGATGATGTGTTGATATTATTGAGGAAGGGTATTTATAGAAAGCCATTGAGATGTAAAGCAAAGGATATGATCAAAAATGAGGTCGCTAAAGCAACAAGCATCCCAGAGGGAGGAAGTGACTTTTAGCCACACTCTGTACAACCCCTAAGGAAACTTTTAGCCATTGACTGTGAAATGATCAGATAGCAGAGATTTGAAGAATTCATGGTAAGTGTTACACTGAGTGTCAACCACTAACTCATAACATATAATTCCTTTTGGTATTCCCTCTTTTACCTAGAATCTGATTATTTATACTGATAAGACACACACACACACACATGTTATTTACATATATGTATATCTATGATGTGTGTGAGATATGTCAATAATTATATGGATATCTGTGATATGTGTGTGAGATATAAGTCATATAAATGTTCAGTAACTTAAAATATTAGTCCTTGTATCTTCCTTATTTAACAAATTCTTATTTTATATTCCCATGTCTTCTCAAACAAAAGAATAAAGAGAATCATTTTAGCAAAACCTTACACTCACAACTGATGACACATTGGAATATTCCATAAGAATAGGGAAAAAAGAAAACTAAGAGGATGTTTCTATTTCTCTGTCCAATAGTTTCAATTTTATTATTTCATAATAAAATTATGAAATTTCATTATATGCCTGTGCTTCTCTCTTTAATCCTCCCTTAATACACGGTACAGCAAGGCTACTGGCATCATCAGTCTATTTTAACTACCAGTGTCTTCAAATCTGAGGCTCTCCTATTCCTATACAACCTGTGGCTCCATTTACCTCTCATCTCCTGTCCTCCCTCCTGTCTCTCTCCTCCCCTGCAGTGTTGTCTCCTGTTCTGAAAGTAGAGTCACAGAACCCACACCCATATTCTCCTACCTTCTCCTTGTCTCTGAGCAGAGCTCAGGGCCAGCAAGGCCACTGTGAGCAGGATCACCAGCATCTTGAAGGAGGCTCTGGAGTTGCTCCCAGCTCTGTTCCAGAAGCAAGGCAACTGCCTTTTTAAGGAGGAGCAGAAGAATGGTGCCATTGAATTTCACTCTATTATATTCTGTTCTTAACAAAGCAGGAAATCTTACATCCCTGATTCTACACTGGGACTTTTGCCCAGCAGGATGAGGTAGGGAAGAGATGCCAGTGTCCCCTTTGAAATGGTAGAACAGATGATTAGAGTAAAATTGACAGAATTCACATGCAAGGGAATGATCAGATATTGAAGTTGAAAGGCTTTCATTATATCAATCTCATTTTATTTGAGGAGATTGTCTACATATCACTGTGAATTGGGGGGTAGGAGTAGTGTGTGCACACATGCATTTATATTGTCAGCAATGATCTATAAACAAATTGAAGTTGGTAACTGTTTCTCATCAGTAGAATGGCTGAAACTCTAGCATTATATGTTTCATTCATACAAGGATATACATTATATTTAGTTAACACTGATGGTGTTGAGACCTTTATTACACCAATTTGAATTAATTAGGACACCACACTTGGAACTCCTAGACCTCAGCAAGACTTCCCAACATTGTCTTGATCTGATCCAATAACAGGAACATTGGTTGGTAAAACCACAAGACCTAAAACATCACTAAAATCCCACCAGAAGTTGCCGCAGAACCATGAATCTCTAATTCCTTGATTAGTCATGTTACCATTTTATAATTCTAAGATCTGTACACAGCTCCATTGTCCAAAGTATTCTCTCCATATTACTAAAGGCCACAGTTATGGAGTTGAGCAAGGCAGCCTGCTTATTTCCCTCATAGGGTCAACTCCACACACTCACAATCTTTTTCTAAGTCAGTGATAGACTGTGTCCTAAGAATGACTTATATCACAGATTATGTATAATTTTCTGATAGTGTCACACCTTAAGATTCTCTTTGTGAAGGCACTTTCTTCATATTTTGTGTTTTAACTTGGTCCTCTATTTTTGTTTTTCATCTTAAACATGAACATTTTTCAGTCATTAGAAAAGAACTCTTCTAATTCTGTTTTCTGATTACACATATACAAAATACATGCTGCATAAGCATATATTTTATTTTCATTATTCATGTCTCATTTTTATTTCAAACTTTGCTAACAAATCTTGCATACATAATTATTCCTTCTTTCTTTTTTCTTGCCTTTACTTTTACAACAGAAGTTTCTTTCTCATTCTTGTTTTTTTTTTTTTTTGCAATGCTTAGATTTTGGCCACCTCTTACCAACTCAGACTCCCTATAGAATTTATTTGTGTCTTCTATAGGTATAGTTCAGGGCTTGTGGTATTTGAGGGCTGCTTAATTAGAGAGAGTCAGAGAGGGACATGTAATTTGATAAACCTAAATTTGGACCCATCATGCATTGTTGGCCACTGGACTCTATGCTATGTATGTGAATGACAGTCTGTTCTTTTCCACATGATTGTAGTGAACAGTATAGAAAAGGTCCATCATCAATGGGCTATGGATGCTACATTCTATGTGACTCTTTCAAGATGACCAATGTCACAGTTGCATGTCTGAGATAATTACATCTGTACTCTATTTTTATGAAGTTCACCAACCTTTTGTGGTTATGCTAAAAACAAAGCTGTTTTCCTTGTTTTCATGGGATTTCTGGGAAAAGGGAGTTTCTTACTCATGACATGTCTCTCTTTATAAACACACCATGTCCTATAGCTTCCCTAGAAAATACAGAGCAAGATATTCTGAAGATAAGTTGTCCTGTCCAGGAAGTCAAAGATATGGAACACAGTCAAGATACATGTGATGTGCTAGTACCCAGTAATGACATTCTTGGTAGAAGTCAGCCTTATTGAATTTTTGCATCCTGGAACACAGTAGTTGATTCTTTCAAATATCACTCTGTTCAGAACATTTCGCAGACCTTTTCAGTGTCAGCAATGAGTGAAAGAGGTTAGTATATCATGAAAAGAAAAATATCATCAGATACTACAGAAGCAGAAATATAGAAGAACTGAGGGTGAGCTTAAAGCCATGAGAACTATAGCAGACTTGATTATACATAATAAAATCTTGAAGCACATGTATGTGGCTTTGCCTCTCTGTAGATACATACAGACATGTTCTAAATTCATAGCATATTTATCTAAAGAGTCTACTAATTTAGACTTTGTGATTTCTTTCTTTATCCTAATCCTGATATATCAGTTCAGTATTGACACTGAGAAAAAGCTGAACACCCCTGTGGCATAAACAGAGCATAGTTGCGCAGAAGCTTTTTCTCTGCAAGTCCAAGAATAATGTTACATGTAAGACCAATTCCTCAAAGACCTTTTTCCTTGCCTTCCTTCTCTTTCCTCATAAGAGGTTTGCCCACTGCTCATGTGGGGCTGTGTCTTCTAATGCCCTTTCCTTATAAAACACAGCCAATTGGAATGGGCTGGCTAATACATGATCATTGCCTTTCACATTTTAACAAGTTACAATTGTTCATTGAAAGTTTGATTCATGTATATAACACAATCTGATCATACTTACTTATGTCTCTTTTCTAGTTTCCTTTCACCCCTGTGAAATCTCCTCCTTCCTACAAGTCTCTTCTAGGTTCATGTCTTTTTTGTTATCTTTTGTTATTCACTGAGTTTCACCATGGATTCTTTTGACTTTGGGTGCAGAACTATCCATTGGATCCTGGTGGACTCTCTAGGCAATAAGCAGCTGAAGAGGGTCAACCCCATTTGCCTAGTATCTATCAATATCCACTGAAATAATAGCATCTCTGGTTACCTGCAGAAGATTTGTTCAAGATTAATCCAACTAAAATGGATGGTGGGAGGTTGACAATGTCCCACTATTAATTGAGTGTCTATTTTCAGTTCATGGCTGCTAAGTGAGGGCAAGTCAGTTTTCTTTGGGAGTGTGACTACTGGTAAGCTGCCTATTTTCTAGGGAATGGCCTCATACCTATTAGAATATAGGCAACACCTATTGGATCTAATGGAATATCAAAAGTAATATGTGGACATGATGTTTGGAAAGTGCCATGTTGAGGGTCTGGGGAGAAGTATAGGCATGGGCATGACCAAAACATATAAATACATTCATGAATGTCTCAAAGAATTAATTTCATTAAAAACATTTGCACCCCATTTTCTATGACTACAATTTCAATTTGTGTAAGTCCTAGTATTTGCCCTATTCCAGGCCCATGTCTCCACCATAGACCTTTTCCAGTGTTCTGCTGTCAAAAGATATTCCAAATTAACTACAAAAGTTACTTAGAAGCTACGAATCACTTAAGTGATCAAACATGACATTTGTCTCTTTGAACTGCAGTATTTCATAAAATGACATTTCTCACTCTGAGCTGCATTATTTGGTAAAATGTATCAGTTTCATTTTTTTCTAATGAAAATTTCCTAATTTAATTTTTTAGTGATGAATAAATTAGCATTGTGTATATGCACCACATTTTCATTATTTATTCAACAGTTGATAGAAATCTAATTGGATTCCATTTCCTAGCTATTGTAAAACAGCAGCAATGAACATGACTGTGTGTCCCTATCATAGGTTATAAAGTTCTCTGGGTCTGTGTCTAGTAGTATTTCAGCTAAGTTGTATAGCATATCTACTTTTAACTTCATCAGAATTTGTACACTGATTTCTATTTAGTTTAATCATTCTGATAATATGTTCTGCCTTATTGAACTTTAAGTACTAAACAGGAACACTGAGAGTAAAGGACAAATTATGTTCCATAATACATTTCAGTCATATTTCCATTAATGATCTTTGTTTTACTAATTTTCAAAAAATAGATATTATTTTACAATACATATTGTTTCCTGATTACTGCCATAATAAAAACATTTGATATATGATAATATGATATGTATGATAATATGTGTATGTGTATGATAATATGATCATGGCAGCACACTTACTCATAGCTGCTGTTGTCACTTTTGGAGGGCTTTGTCTTTAATAAAACTTTAAAATACACTTAATGTCTTCCATAACCCCTATTAATGCTTTCAGTTGCCACTAAGGAAACCTCAAGAGAAAGCAGAGCACTATATTGCTTAAAATCCATTAACACTTTCCCTTTTTTCCATAATAATAGGTGCCTTTTATACCTTGGTTTATTAATAGCTATGTGCCTTTCTCTTCCTGGAAGAGTCTAGCTCTCTGATTTTCTCAGAAAACAGTCTTTGTTAACTTGCCTGGCTCTGCTTTGCCTAGATCTCTACAGTTACTTTTACTTGGAATGATTTATAGCCATAATGTGGACAACCTTGAATTGAGGATCAGGGATTTATAGCAGGTCCTTTGGTCCTGGGAGGAGTGTGGTGGTTTGAAAGAAAATGGCTCCCAAAGGGAGTGGCATGATCAAAATGTTTGGCCTTGTTGGAGTAGGTGTGGTCCTGTAGGAGGATGTTTGTTACCGTGGAGCTGTGCTTTGAGGTCTGAGGTAGTATGTGCTCAAGATAGTGAACAGTGTCACTGACCACTTCTTTTTTACTGCAAAATATAGGACTCTCAACTACTTTTCCAGCACCATATCTGCATACACCCAATGTCATGGACTACTTCCTTTTTCCTTCAATATGTTGTACTCTCAACTACATTTCCAGTACCATGTCTGCCTGCATGCTCCCGTGCTCCTTACAATGATGATAATGGAGTAAACCTTTGAAACTATTGAAGGGACCAGCTCCCCATTTCAGCAGCCTAACACATGCTTGCCTGACCTTGTCTTGGTCACTAGGAGGTCAGATGCCTGCCTCGTGGCAAGGAACCAATCAGAAGTTAGCTGGTGGTGCTATGCTTTATGGCTCTGGGTGTGCTTTACAGACAAGTGCACAGCAATGACATGTAGAGCATAGCAATCATTCTGGGAGGGCCTATGGGCCATAACAACCAGTTGACCAATCAACACAGGGCAAACCCTCCAAGCCTGGAGACCCACCAATCCTGAGCCTGTGCGTACCCCTAGACACTCCCCTTATGCTGCCCTATAAGATCTCTATGCAGATGCTTCGCAGCGTCTTTCCTAGGCATCCACCATGGTGGGTGGATGAAAGACCGGAGCTAACATGGGGTTAGCTCGTTAAACAACAATAAAGCCTCATGCTGTTTGCATCAAGCTTTCGAATCCGCCTGGTGATTAGGGTGACCTCGGTCCTGGGCTGAGATCCCGGAGGCCTGAGCTTTGGGGAGGGGGGCTTACAATCAGAGCTAACACTAATAATCACACAACAGAATCTATACTTGGCTGTTTTGATATTTCCTCTGCCAATGGAATTAATCCAGAACTCTTCATTTTTAATTCAGGCAGACTTTTTTGGACAAGTGCAAAAAGCAGCCACATTCTTCACCAAATTATCACAAGGCCAGTCTCTAGGACACATACTAGCATTCTTCTCCTCTGAAACTTCATGAACTCCATCCACAGTTCAAATCATGCTCACCACCATTGTCTTCCATGCTCCTGCTAGTATGTCCTATTAAACTGTGCTTAAAGAATTTCAATGCTTTCCTAACCCAAACAAAAACATGGTCAGAGTTATCACAGCACTACCCCAGTCCCTGGTACCAACTTGTCTTACTTAGGGTTTCTAAGAACAGATATTTGAATATCTGTTCAAACAGAAGGAACATATTTGTAACTTTGAGTCCTAGCTATAACTACAGATTTGGGCTAGAAGCATGTACACTTTTCTTCTGTCCAGAGAGCCAGGTATGGATTGAACAGAGATGCCTTTCGCCTGATGAAAAGCCCTTTAAGTTTATACTTAGATGACAACCAAAATAAACTTAAAAACCTTGAACTTGTGACTGAACAGTAAGTAGTCATTACTTTATCATCTAACATGCTGACTATAGTCTTGTGGATCTGACTGTCTGATGCTGTCAAGCTGACAACCATTAATATTTCAGAGATCTGAGAAGGGTATATATTATCCAAATTTACTAAAAAGTGACAGAAGCCAGTTAGAAGCCAGTCCATATACAGTTAGCTGTACCCAAGTCTCTCCATTAGCGCTGGAGGCAAATGTCTCAAAGAACAGCAATCTTTGCCAGGCCTATAAGGTGAGAGCTTTTTTTCCTCTCTGTGGAAGAGGGACATGGAAAAGACTGACCTTGTTTTGTCTAGGCAAAGGAGGTGCAATCAATTTTCCAGTGTCCAGCAGCTTTGTCCACAATCTCAGCCAGGTTATGGCATGCGGCAGGTAGCACATCTGAGCATCTAGTTCACTGGTCCAGGTGCAGGAAATGGGGTGCCTCATAATCTTTTTTGGAGACTTTGGGTCACTGTCAGGATCTGGCAGTCTGTCTGATATTATAAACTTTAAAGATAACAATTTAAATGTCATATTCTGCAGGTCTCTGAAGCATTAGAGGTCTGTCTGTCTGTTTTAGTTACTTGCCTTAAGCACACATTAAACATACAGGTTGCTAGGTAAGGTCTTATTTCTGTAATTAATTTTCAGTCTGACTGTAACTAATTTTAACTTAGTAAAATATTTGAAACTTAGCACAGCTGAATTTAAAACTGCATAGAGTTACCTTATATTCATTAAACAGTAGCTATGTAGCTATGTACATATTTTAGCTGCTTGCTTAAATTTAACTTCTTTCTGAGACAGGGTTTTTCTGTGGCTTTTTGAGCCTGTCCTGAAATTCGCTCTGCCGACCAGGCTGGTGTTGAACTCACAAAGATCCACCTGCCTCTGCCTCCCCAGTGCTGGGATTAAAGGCGTGCGCCACCAATGCCCTGTAGTTAACTTCTGAAAATATAAACTGTAACATCTTATAATAGATTAGCAGCTTTTATAAAACAAGAACTTTACATTGTCAGGCTTTGCTTAAAAATGATTCTAAATTGAAGCTCTTTAAGTATAAACATTAATGAAAAATACATTTTAAGAATATAAACATTAAAAAAATAACTGGTTTTAGGCAAATCCCGCCCCAGGATCTGCAGGCAGACAGAATCGCTCCCTGAGGACCCTGAGATGCTGTCTCTGCTGAGATCACTGGACCATTCCACCCCCCACAGAGTGCAGAGAGTACAGAGGTGAGCTGATTCGGCCCCTAACTTGGGCCCCACTTCCATCTGCCCACCCTGGCAAACCCTGCCCAGGGATCTTCGACAAGACGACTTGACTCCTGAGGACCAAGTAACCCAGAGTCTGCTGACATCTCTGCACCAGTCCTGCTCTCACCCACCTGGAGAGCGAGTGCCTCAGACCTGCCTGCACCCAACTTGAAACCCATCAGAGTATCAAAGTCAATTGCACACACCTGAAGAGAACACCGGACCCATACACACCAGGAAAGGAAGTGACACCAACTGTACCCACTGGAACAAGAGATGGAAAGACGACAATATAAGAACACATCCAATAACAGGAAAACCAATATGACACCACCAGAGCCTAGGGACTCTACACCAGCAAGACATGAACATCCCAACACAGAAGAAGCAGAAGAGAGCAACCTTAAAAACAACTTCATGGAGATGATAGAGAACCTAAGAGAGGAAATCAGAAAATCCTTCAGAGAAATGGAAGAAAAGACAAACCAAAAGATGCAAGAAATCAAGGAAAGCCAAAAAAGCAAAGAAAATACCATTAAACAGCTGAAGGAAACAGTTTAGGACCTGAAAACTGAATTAGAGACAATAAAGAAAACACAAACTGAGGGAATGCTGGAAGTGGAAAAGCTTAGTAAACAATCAGGAACCACAGATGCAAGCATAACCAATAGAATACAAGAGATGGAAGACAGAATCTCAGACGCTGAAGACAAACTAGAGGAAATAAACTCATCAATCAAAGAAAATCTGAAGTCTAACAAATCCATAACACAAAATATTCAGGAAATTTGGGACACTGTGAAAAGACCAAACCTAAGGATAATAGGTATAGAAGAAGGTGAAGAAACTCAACTCAAAGATGCAGAAAATATATTCAACAAAATCATAGAAGAAAACTTTCCCAACCTAAAGAAAGACATGCCAATGAAAGTACAAGAAGCTTACAGAACACCAAATAGAGTGGACCACAAAACAAAGTCCCCTCATCACATAATAATTAAAACACCAACATACAGAATAAAGAAAAAATATTAAGAGCAGCAAGGGAAAAGGCCAAGTAACATATAAAGGCAAACCTATCAGAATTACACCAGACTTCTCCATGGAAACTCTGAAAGCTAGAAGGACCTGGATAGATATTCTACCAACTCTGAGAGAACATGAATGTCAGCCCAGACTACTATTCCCAGCAAATCTTTCAATCACTATAAATGGAGAAAACAAGATATTCCACGACAAAACCAGATTTAAACAATATGTAGCCACTAATCCAGCCCTACAGAAAGTACTGGAAGGAAAACTCCAACCTAAGGAAATTAACTACACTCGCATAAACATAGGCAATAGATAATACCATTCTACAAAAACACAAAATAAAAGGCAGGGTAAATCCACATACAATACCAGTACCAACAACAAACCAAAAACAAACAAGAATAAACACTGAATGGAACTTAATTTCCCTCAATATTAATGGTCTTAACTCGCCTATAAAAAGACACAGGCTAACAGATTGGATATGAAGACAGAATCCATCCTTCTGCTGCATATAAGAAACACACCTCGAATTCAAAGACAGACATTACCTCAGAGTAAAGGGTTGGGCTAAGATACTCCAATCAAATGGACACAAGAAACGAGCTGGGGTAGCTATCCTTGTATCTAACAAGATAAACTTCAAACTAAAATCAATCAAAAGAGATGAAGAAGGTCATTTCATATCATCACAGGAAAAATCCATCAGGAAGAAGTCTCAATTCTAAACATCTATGCCCCAAATAGAAAGGCACCAACATTCGTAAAAGAAACATGATTAAAACTGAAATCACAAATAAGACCTCACAGAGTTATAGTGGGAGACCTCAACACCCCACTCTCACCACTGGACAGGACCACCAGACAGAAACTTAACAAAGAGAAAAAGGAACTAACAGAAGTTATGACCCAATTGGGATTAACAGAATTTATAGAATTTTCTATCCAAACACAAAAGAATATACCTTCTTTTCAGCATCACATGGAACCTTCTCAAAAATCTACCACATTCTTGGCAACATAGCAAACCTCAACAGGTACAAAAAAATTGGAATAATCCCCTGTGTCTTATCAGACCACCACATTTTAAAGATAGAAATCAAAAACAAATCAAAGTGCAAAAAACCTACCAACTCATGGAAATTGAACAGCATGCATTTGCAACATTCCTGGGTCAAGGAAGAAATAAAGAAAGAAATTAAAGACTTCCTAGAATTCAATGAAAATGTTGACACAACATACCCAAACTTATGGGACACTTTGAAAGCAGTACTAAGAGGAAAGTTCATAGCTCTAAGTGCTCACATGAAAAAACTAGAGAATAGCCACACCAGAGATCTGACATCACAACTGAAAGCTCTAGAAAAAAATGGAAGCAAATTCACCCCGGATGAGCAGACACCAGGAAATAATCAAACTGAGGGCAGAAATCAATAACGTCGAATCAAAGAAAACAATTCAAAGAATCAATATAACAAAGAGTTGGTTCTTTGAGAAAATTAGCAAAATAGACAAATCGTTATCCAAATTAACCAAAAGGCAGAGAGAGAGCATGCAAATTAACAAAATCAGAAATGAAAAGGGGGACATAACAACGGCGGACACTCAAGAAATCCAGAGAATCTTCAGGTCATACTTTCAAAACCTGTACTCCATAAAATTGGAAAATTTAAAGGAAATGGACAATTTTCTGGACAGTTATCACATACCAAAATTGAATCAAGAACAGATAAGCAACTTAAACAGACCTATAACCTCTAAGGAAATAGAAGCAGTCATCAAAAGTCTCCCAACGAAAAAAAGCCCAGGGTCAGGTGGATTCACTGCAGAATTCTACCAGAAATTCAAAGAAGTGCTAATACCAATACTCCTCAAATTGTTCCACAAAATAGAAGCAGAAGGGACATTGCCAAACTCTTTTTACAAGGCTACAATAACCTTGATACCCACGCCACACAAAGACACAACTAAGAAAGAGAACTACAGACCAATATCCCTCATGAACATTGATGCAACATTTCTCAATAAAATCCTAGCAAATCAAATACAAGATCGTATCAGAGAAATCATCCACCATGATCAAGAAGGCTTCATCCCAGGGATGCAAGGATGGTTCAACATACGAAAATCCATCAATGTAATCCACCATATAAACAGACTAAGGAAAAAAAAAACCATATGATCATCTCACTAGACGCCAAAAAGCCTTTGACAAAGTCCAACAACCCTTCATGATAAAAGTCTTGGAGAAATCAGGGATAACAGGAATATACCTCAACATAATAAAAGCAATATACAGCAAGCCAACAGCCAACATCAAATTAAACGGAGAGAAACTCGATCCAAATCCTCTAAAATCGGGGACAAGACAAGGCTGTCCACTCTCTCCATACCTCTTCAATATTGTCCTTGAAGTCCTAGCTAGAGCAATAAGACAACAAATGGAGATCAAGGGAATACAAATCAGAAAGGAAGAAGTCAAACTCTCACTATTTGCAGAGTATATGATAGTCTACATTAGTGACCCAAAAAACTCTACCAGGGAACTCCTACAGCTGATAAACACCTTCAGCAAAGTGGCAGGATACAAGATTAACTCAAAAAAATCCATAGCCCTTCTATACACCGATGACATATTGGTGGAGAAAGAAATCAGAGAAACATCGCCCTTTACAATTACCACAAACAACATGAAATACCTTGGGGTAACACTAACCAAAAATGTGAAAGATCTGTACCATAAGAATTTTGAGTCTCTAAAGAAAGAAATTAAAGAAGATACCAGAAAATGGAAAGATCTCCCATACTCTTGGATAGGTAGGATCAACATAGTAAAAATGGCAATCTTGCCAAAAGCAATCTACAGATTCAATGCAATCCCCATCAAAATCCCAAAACAATTCTTCACAGACCTTGAAAGAACAATTCTCAACTTTATATGGAGAAACAAAAGACCCAGGATAGCCAAAACATCCCTATACAATAAAGGAACTTCTGGAGGCATCACCATCCCTGACTTCAAGCTCTATTACAGAGCTATAGTCCTGAAAACAGCTTGGTATTGGCACAAAAATAGACTGGTAGACCAATAGAATAGAATTGAAAACCCTGATATTACCCCACACACCTATGAACACCTGATTTTTGACAAACAATCCAAATTTATACGATGGAACAAAGAGAACATCTCCAACAAATGGTGCTGGCATACCTGGTTGCAGACGTGTAGAAGACCGCAGTTACACCCAAGCCTATCACCTTGCACAAAACTTAAGTCAAAATGGATCAAAGACCTCAACATAAATCCAGCTACACTGAACCTATTAGAAGACAAAGTGGGAAATACCCTTGAATTAATTGGTATAGGAGACTGCTTCCTGAACATTACACCAGTAGCACAGACACTGAGGTCAACAACTGATAAATGGGACCCCCTGAAACTGAGAACCTTCTGTAGGGCAAAGGAGATGTCAGCAAGACAAAACTGCAGCCCAAAGACTGGAAAAAGATATTCACCAACCCCATATCTGACAGAGGGCTGATCTCCAAAATATACAAAGAACTCAAGAAGCTAGTCTCCAAAACACCAAACAACACAATTAAAAAGTGGGGTACAGAACTAAATAGACAATTCTCAATAGAGGAATCTAAAATGGCTGAAAGACACATAAGAAAGTGTTCAACATCCTTAGCCATCAGGGAAATGCAAATCAAAACAACTCTGAGATACCATTACTCCTGTCAGAATAAAAAAAAAAAAAAAAAAAAATGACAGTTCATGTTGGAGAGGATGTGGAGAAAGGGGAACGCTTCTCCACTGCTTGGTGGGAGTGCCAACTTGTACAGCCACTTTGGAAATCAGTGTGGCGACTCCTCAAAAAAAATGGGAATCAGTCTACCACAAGTTCCAGCAATTCTATTATTAGGCATATACCCAAAAGAAGCACATTCATACAACAAGGACATATGTTCAACGATGTTCGTAGCAGCACTATTTGTAATAGCCAGAAACTGGAAGCAGCCAAGATGCCCCTCAACCGAAGAATGGATAGAGAAAATGTGGTACATTTACACAATGGAGTACTACTCAGCGGAAAAAATAACAATGGAATCTTGAAACTTGCAGAAAAATGGATGGATCTAGAAGAAACCATTCTGAGCAAGTAACCCAATCACAAAAAGACAAACATGGTATGTACTCACTCATATGCGGATTTTAGACATAGAGTAAGGATTACCAGCCTACAATCCACACTGCCAAAGAAGCTAATAAACATGGAGGTCCCTAAGAGAGACATACATGGTCCCCTGGAGAAGGGGAGAGACTCAAGATCTGCTGAGCAAATTGGGAGCACGGGAAGAGGGGGGAGGGAGCTAGGAGAATGAGAAGGGGAGAGGAAGAGGGTTGCTGAGGACATGATGGAGCAGAAAATATGAGTCAGGGGAAGAATACATGATAACAAGAATGGAGATATCATGGTAGAGGGAGACATTTTTGGTTTACAGAGAAATCAGGCACTAGGGAAATGTCTGGAGATCTACAAAGATGACACCAGCTAACTATCTCAGCAACAGAGGAGAGGTTCCCTTAAATACCCTCCCCTGATTATGAGATTGAAGACTGACTTATATGCCTTCATCCAGCAGCTGGTGGAAGTAGAAGCAGACATGCATAACTAATCACCGATCTGAACTGGAACCCAGATGCAGAGAAGGACCAGTGAAGAGCACAGAGGTCCAGACCACGCTGGGGAAACACACAGAAACAGCTGACCTGAACATCCGGGGACTCTTGCTCTTCAGTCTGATAGCTGGAATACCAGCATGGGACTGATCCAGACCCAAGGAACATGGGTTTCTGTGAGGAAACCTCAGAAATCTATGGGACCTCCTGCAGAAGCCCAGTATTTATCCCTAGCATAGGTGTGGTCTTTGGGAGCCCAGTCCATATAGAGGGATACTCCCTGAGCCAAGACACATGGGGATGGGCCTAGGCCCTACCCCAAAGGAAACGAAAGACTCTTATGACTCCCTATGGAAGGCCTCACCATCCAGGGGGAGCAGAAAAGACATGTGACAGATAAGGTTTTAGTGGGGGGAGCGGGTGGGGGAGGACAGCTGGGAGAAGAAAAATGGGATTGTCATGTAAAATAATCCTGTTTCCAATTCAAATAAAAAAAGTTGGAAAAAAACTGGTTTTAAAAGGAAATTTAAATTCCCTTAATGTCTTTCTGTAATATATAGAAGCATTAACAATTTAAATCTTAACTTAAAAACTTGTTTCTAAAATGGTACCTCTAATTTCCATGTGGTCATCTTTAGTCAAGATGGTGGTTTAAGTATCTTTTTCAACTTCAGCAAAATGTCTACCAGTTAGCCATGTGACCAGTTTGTCATGTGGCTGGCTACAAAATGGCAGCGACCTGCACCATTTGTTTTAGCTATATGCTTGTAACAGAACTTAGGTTATGCCAGGAAACATAACATTTTAAAACAAGCTGTTATGGCTGCTGAAAGGGGCAGGAATCTGACCTTAGTGACTAAGACAAGGTCAGACAAGCACGTGTTCATGCTGCCGAAATGGGGAGCTGGTCCCTTCATGATGAAGATTTATAATGCAAAGGAGCAAACTGAGAAAATAAAAACTCAAAATGCATAGATTGATAAATGGGGCACCAGGAAATGGAATAGAGCTAAATCCTAAATCCTATGATGAAGGAGATACAGTGGATTAAGAAATGGAATAACGAAAGTGGTGACCTCGGGCAAGATCCCACTCAGCTAAGTTTCCAACTTGTAAAAAGGAATGAAAGAAAAGCTTAAAGCTGTGTGTGGTAGTTTACACCTTTAATCCCAGTACTAGGGAGGAAGAGATTTGCAGATCTCTGAGGTTGTGGCCAGTATGGTCTATAGAACAAGTCTGAGAATAGTCATGCTTAGGTAATGAAACAAAGGGGGCATGTTAGAGCCCCAGCAAGCAGCAGACCTTGGCAACTTAGGCCATGTGGATCTGGAGTTAAGAATAGATGGACAGGGCTATGGAGTTCTCCTCTGAGCATAACAAAAGCCACCGAGGTCAGGTATGTGTCAGGGTTGTCCCTGAATGGAGCCCTAAAGATGCCATTTCCTGAAGCTGTGAAGTTGAAACCTGGATTGCATTGGAGACCCCAGAACTTTTGAGATGCTAGCACTGTTGGATATCTGCCAAGGAAGCTACTAATAGGGAGTAGAAACAGCTCAGCAGTAAGAAATATGCTGCATTCAATAAAGCTGAAAGGAGTTGGAGATCTGAAGAACATTTTGCCTTTAGACATGGAGATGCAGACTAAGGAGTTTGCCTAGCTGGTTTTCTGTCTTTATTTGTTCCAAGATTTCCTTGCTGTGCTCCCTTCCCTGTGCTTTCGAATGGTAATGTATATCCTGTGTCGTTATATATTGGAAGTATATGATCTTTTTTATTATGTTTTTTGGGGGATACAGTTAAGAGATTGCATGAATCTCATAAGAGAATTTGAACTGGGGACTTTTAAACATTGTTGAGACTATTAAAATAAGAGGTCTTTGAAGTTGGATTAAATGCATTTTGGTATTATTATATGGCTACAAATAGGGGGCCAGGGAGTGGAATGTATCACACTGAAAGAAATTGTCCTACAAAGGGAGTGGCACCATTAGGAGGGCTGGGGTCTTACTGGAAGAAGTTTGTCACTATGGAGCTGGGCTTTGAGGTCTCATAATGCCCAACACACTGCCCAGTGTGACAGACCACATCCTGTTGCCTGCATGTCTACATGTATGAGCTCTGTCTCCAGCACCATGTTTACCTGTATGCTGCCATGATGATGATGCATTAAACCTCTGAAAGTGTAAGCTGCCACCTCAGTTAAATACTTTCCTCTGTGAGAGTTGCCATGGTCATGGTATCTCTTCACAGAAACAAAAACTCTAAGTCAATGAGCTCCTGTGAATTAGAATAATACTATCCACATGATTAAGCATTTTAAAGGCAGACTGAGGAAATATATATCAACCTCTTAATAATGAAACTTTACTTTGTTCTTTTCTATATGTTTTAATCTATTATGCTACTTGTCCTTCATTACAACTGACTATGAATTCTAAAATCTTTATTATACTATATAATATTTTTAAGATGTGTATATAAACTTTACACATACATGTTTCTTACCATATACATGTATATGTATATATGTATATATCCTTATATCTGTATTATATACGTGTGTGTGTGTGTGTGTGTGTGTGTGTGTGTGTGTGTGTGTGTATTCAAAGCATGGTTGCAGGGTCTCTGGTATTAGAAATGACTCAAAGATCAATTTCACAGGAATATTTCTGGTTACTCAGGGTCCATGAGCATTGTTCATTTCTACTTTTTTTTTCCAGGCCAGAAGACTTCATCCAGGAATAGTTTTCCCTTCATTGGCTTTCAGTAAGACAGCTGAGTTTGACTCATCAGACAGGGTCTCAGCCACAGGAGTCAATTGGTCACAGTATCCCCAGCTGTTCTGTAAAATGCTGGAAATCCTGAATCCAGATGGGAGAGCTTTGAATATACAGTTCTTCAAACAAGGGCAAATAATTTGGGAAATGTGAGATGATTAGATATTGTTTCTAAAAAAAAAAAAACAGTTTGTCTTTTTCATTCTGGTTTGTTCTAGCCATTGTCTCATGATGGTGAAGACACAGTATAGCAACAATTTTCCACATGCCTTGCTGATTTCAGACTGAGATAGGCTGTCACAGAACTAGGGTACATTGCAGTAATATAGTCAACTTGGAGAGTTCCCTTTGTGTATCTGTAGATCTGTAGATCTCTACAGTCTCCACTGTAGAATAAGCTCCTGGTGAAACTAGACCATGTAGTTCTGAATCATGTTTGCCAGTTCACTATTGTCTGCCTCTCTTGTGACCAGAGTTTACTAAATTTGAAATGTATAAAATTATTCACACCCTATTCAATACTGAATTTCTCAAGTGGGAGCTTCTTCTCTGAGGAGCCTTCAAGGGCAGGTTTTCCTCTTTGTAAACCAGACTTTCTCAAGAACTTAAATTGATAGAAATTAACTTGTTTGCTGTCTGAATTTTCTTCTCTGTGGATTCAGTTAAAGAGTTTCTTTACAATGAACAGGAATCAGTTTACTTTGTCTCCCCACACATTTTTCAATTGGAAGAACAGTGACGGGGCATGGATACAATTCAGGCAGAATCCATCAGCCCGATAATTATTTGGCAGAAGTTGGCTCTGGGGATGGAAAGTTGAAAAGCATTTGGGGAGACCCCAGTTACTGCTTTTGCAGAATTCCTGCACTGAATTGGCACCAGACACTTGAAGATTCTTTGGTTTCTTGGTCCTAGAGTGTAGAGCCAACCACCATTAGGCCATGACATAAGCTGCACAGTGGTTTAAGTTTTGCTCACACAGACAAAAATGGTTACACATCCAGATGAAAAAGCCACTAAATAGGTTATAGTGTGTTTAAAATGTACCTAGGATTAAGAAAAAAGGAGAAAGTGTATAGATGCCCATAAAAATAGTTTAAGAATAATAAAATCTTTTTTAGAAGAGTAAAATAATATAAAGAAAAGGCCACGTGAAAATAAAAATGCACAGGTAGTCTTGATCCCATATGCTATGGTGTTGTCTTTGAAATATAAAACAAAACTTCATCTTTAACTAACTTGTGCAAACCACACATTCCATACTTGTGTTAATGCAGACATATATGTTACATTTAAATGTTTATATGTTCACAGAAAAAGAGTATCAAACCAACAAAAACAGATGGCCCAGGGGATCCAATGTCTCAGAGTGCCTCTATTACAGTTTCCTCAGAGTTCTGCATCCACAACAGCTTTAACACTGTGACCTAGATGGTCCCGTCTCACAAAGTACTTCAGCCAGGACTTGTCCATTATCCTGATTTTCTCAGCATCCTTCAAAGATGTCATCATCCCCAAACAGCAACAACAAAATAAAACAACCTAGAAAAAGCAATGCCCATATCCCCAAGAGATGTGCTATGGAAGTCTGTCATCATTAAGCAGGGTTAGTTACAAGTTATTATTGGTAATGTTTTAAAAAATATTGAATAAAGGAGCCTAGATCCAGGTATCTCATTCTGAAAATAAAAGCTGGGATATAGAAACAACAGGATAAAAGGTTAGATTATTAAATCTACTTTTAAACTATTTGTAGTTTAAAAGCAACTACTAGTCTTAAAAGCAACTACTAGTCTTAAATATTTTTACATTGGTATGGATTTTTGTGTACTGATACAAATTTAAAGTATATACTGTTTGCATGTTTCAACTCTTGTTTGGGGTATTATGCTTATGCAGCCCATTAAAAATGCCGTGAATAATTAAGAAATAGAAGTTAGTAGTTTGTCATCTATAATAAAGAAATTTGTTGTCAGTCATATTATGTATGTTTTCAAGGTTAAGTGGATATGTTTAGATCGATGGTCTTCAAACACTTCAAAGATGTACAGAATGTGGCATTTAAGATGTTTAATAACCATGAGACACATCTGCTTCTGACAACACCAATCTACTTCAGGGAAGATGATAGTGAAGACCCGCTCGGAATGCTTCTACATGCCCCCTGCCCCTCTGTCTTCCCCGCCTGTGCCGGTGCTGGGTGTTCTCTCTGGAGCAGGCGGGAGGAGCAGTTGACTGAGAGCAGCGCAGCGGGGACTGAGCAGGGCAGGGCCAGGGTTCGGCCAGGGGCTGGAGAATGCAGCGCGGGCGGCGCCTGGAAGGGGAACTTGAGCTGGGAGAGCAGCGGTGCTGCTTGTCCAAGGCCAAGGACACGGGGGCCGCGGAGCTGCCGGGGCCTCCCAAGCCTTCACCACGGCAGGGCTCGCGCCCCCGGCCCGCCCCGCGCGAAAGCACCAGTTACTGTACTTTGCCTCATTTGAATGACTCTGTATTTCACCTCATTTGAATAACTCTGTACTGCGCCTCATTTGAATAACCCTGAGTAGCGCCTCATTTACATTGACCAATGGGAATAGCTCTGTACAATGCCTCATTAGAATTATCCAATAGAATCCCTGCTTCTAGCTTGCGCCTTTTTCCCTATATAAGGACCCCTTTCCCTTGGCTCGGCGCACTTAGCCACACAGAAGCTAAGTAGCCCCGGGTACCCGCGTCTCTAATAAAACCTCTAGCAGTTTGCATCCAAGTTCGTGGTCTCGCTGATTCCTGGGTACGGGTCTCCTTCTACGAAAGTACCTCTTCGGGGGTCTTTCATTAGGTATCAAAGAACCTCCATATGTAGTCCACTTTTTGTGGCAAAAGCTAGCCATTTGGACAAGAAACTGCCATCACCTCAACTACTGACAGTATGCTGTCCAAATTAGACAACAGATCACAAAAGAAATTGACTACCAAACTTTGCCAACACAAGGTAGGACAGTTCTTCAAACTTAGTTGCTTCTCAGAAATACCTGTCTTGGATATAACAGAGCTGCAGGCCAAAGATAAATGTCCCAATGTTGCAGAGGAACCTTGGCTGACTTTCTAGGCAGCCAAATGTCCCTATCTGTAGCTAATATTACATCCTTCTGGGGTCTTTGATGGACTTAAAGACTAAATAATTAGACTTATAGCTTTCCTTAGTTAAAATAAAAGGTAAATTAGATATAAAAATTTTGAAATCACAAAGATATGAGAAATAATAGAATATTTTCTTTAAATTTGCCATATACAAATGGATTGGGTATTGTAACTATAATTATTACTTGATAACTGTTTTTGTTGTATATAATTTTACTCTGTTTAGAATAAAACATTCCCTTTTAACCAAACAAAAAGGGAGAAATGCTGTGGAATAATCCTTTTGCACACTGTGAAGATGTTGCTCTCATTGGTTTAATAACAAGATAACTGGCCAATAGTTAACCAGAAAAAGTTTAGGTGGGAAAACCAGACTGAAAGAATGCAGAAGAGGAAGACCTGAGCTTCCAGAAGCTGCAGAGAGAAGCAAGATGAACCTGCCATTCTGTGCAAGGGTATTGAACAATGTAGTATGTAGAAAAAAAATACGGGTTAATTTAAATTGCAAGAGCTACTTAGTAACATGCCTAAATAATCAGCCAAGCATTTATAAATATGTCTCTGTGTGTTTATTTGGGAACTAGCTATTGGCAAAAAAAAATGTCAACAAACTCTGGAGCAGAACACAGCCTTATTCACTGCAAGCTGACTTGCCTCTGTTAACTTGGCTTCAGGAAGCAGGACCTCTGTCACCTAGGAACTGTGTTAGGGTACTGATATCAGCATGGGGTAAGGGGCTGGGGATGAGGCCTGACTTGTATCCCTATACATAAAGAACACACAAAAAATATGTAAAAACAGTACTTAGGTATGAAATTCTCAAAAATGTGAAAACAAAAAATTAGCAAAAGAAATAGACAACATATGAACCCACAGGGAAGTATGGTGCACACAGAAAGTATCATTGTGTCTAACCACTGACAGACATGGAGAAAGGGCTCATCTATCTCCTACCTTTCTGTTGACCTTATAATCTCTAAACCTGCTGTGTCTGTTGTCCTGGACTGTAAATTATTTGGGGAATCATATTGAATTAATATCAGGACCAGAAATTTCAGTTTATGGGAATAAATAACTATCAAATATATATTAGTTGCTGGGCACATTTTATAAGACTGGTAAATACCTAAGAGTTTCCTCACACTACTTCAGTTACCTTGAGCCTTGGCCCACCCCAACAAGGAGGCCCACAGCAGAACCAAGGCCCTCAGCCCGGAAACCAGCAAGGCCCACCCCAACAAGGAGGTAGACCATAGGGACCTTCCCAGGGCCGGTGTCCTCAGTAATCAAAGGTACATTGTCAGGTAGAATTTGTATTTGCTCCTCATGAAACATTATAATTCATATAGTTTTGTAAGCACAAGTGCCCTAATGCAACTTTAAGCACATTTATATTACTTACATTGAGTTCTCATTATTATTATTATTATTATTATTATTATTATTATTATTTGGACATTCTACTATTACTACACTACTATTATTTGGATATTCTGAAGGTATAGGAAGATGATTTATGTTTATATACTCCTCAACATATTGTCCTTATAAGGAACAACATCTCTCCATGCTTAACAACATGATTGTCTATTTTTCTGTGCAAAAAGTGCAATAATCTCTCTAAATTCTTCTGCTTCCTTGCACATGCCAACAACCCACATTTTATAATTCTGCCAGATCATTCATTGCATCTCTGGTACATGGGATGTTAATGCAGTGCTGTTAATTGTTATATGTATTTTACAATGCATTCATATCAGAATATGCACAAAAACAGAAATCAAGGAATCAAGTTAAATCTTGTAAGTATGTCATCATCCCTCTCCACCACCCGCAGCATCAAAGGCCACTGCTAATTATTTCAACATTCTATTAGAAACACACACACAGAGATATTTTCACATCTGCATATTACACTTATATTAATTAAAATTTCATTTTAAAAAATCTACAATATTTCATAGAGACACCGTATTTGTGTTGATATTTTTGGTGGTTTGGTTTTTGCAGTAGTGAACCACTACATTCAGTGCCTCTGCTGTCATTGATTAGCTAATATCTTGTCAGGGGACTTTCAAGCTGGTTTCTGTGATTCACTAGTATAGAATGTGTCTTAGTAACCATTTTCCCAACTATAACTTATAATTTGCAATGGGTTTCTGAGACAGAGTTTGTATAGTCTAGCTTCAAACTTGCTGTGTGTCCAGTGTGCCCTTGAATTCCTGATCATCTTCCCGCTACTCCTAAAGTGCTGTGATTATAGGCATGTATCATAATAACCAGTTTAAGATGGAATGATTCCGCCGGGCGTTGGTGGCGCACGCCTTTAATCCC